>NC_083404.1:25325909-25925909 GCF_020745735.1 Hemiscyllium ocellatum
AGAAGGAGAAGAAGAAAGAAGGAGAAAGAGAAGAACAAGAAGGAGGTGTAGGAAGGAGGTGAGAGCTTTGTGTTCTGGGCCCTGTGTTTGAGCTGACCTGGGCCCACTCCCACTGCTGGTCTCTGGGACCACCGCCTGGGCCTGCCTCCACCACCGCAGCCTGGGACTCGCCTGAGGCCCCTTCCCACAACCTCCTCCACTGGTGTGACCTGAGGCCTACCTCCACTGCTGGACCAAGGGCCAGCCTGGGACTCACCAGAGGCCTGCCTCAACTTCTGCTGCAGCCAGAGGCCTGCCTCCACCAGCGCTGCCTGGGACTTGCCTGGGAGTCCCTCCCCAACTGAGGGCCTGCCTGGGACTCGCCAGAGCCCTCCCTCCACCACCGCAGCCTGGGACTTGCCTGAGGCCACTCACCACAGCCTCCACCACTGCTGCGACCCGAGGCCCACCTCCACCGCTGCTGCCCAGGACTTAATTTTGGGGCTGCCTGGGACTTGTCTTGGGGACCCCCCCCAACAGGCCTGCCCCCAACACTGCAATGAGGGCCTGCCGAGGACTTGCCTGAGGCCTGCCTCCACCACCGCTGCCTAGGACTCGCCTCGGGTGACTGGCCTCGGGCACCTCCCCAAGGACTCCACCGCGACTACTGCCAGAGGCCCACCTCCACCGCTGCTGCCAGGGGCTGACGGAGTATGGCGAGCCCGAAGGTCGCAGGGCCCAGCCGACCTACGCCGGGGTAGCCGCTGCCTTAGGCTCGGCTGGCCCAACCCCGGCCGCAACCGCATCTCCCTTCAGGCACCTGACCAAACGCCTGGGGTCAAGGCCTATCCCCATCCCAACATGACCATCGAGGCCTGCAGTAAGGCCATGGCTAGTGTGGTCGGCCCACTGGCCATCGTCGCTGCGGCCCGCATGTACGGGAAGGCCGTATTCTTCCTTAAGACCGAGCAGGCGGTCCACCTGGCCGTGGAGAGGGGGCTCACTGTGGGCGGGACATATTTGCCAGTCGACCCTTTGGAGGTCACGGCCCAGAGAGTCGTGATCTCCAACGTCCCGCCCTTCATTGCCAGCGAGCTCCTTCTTCCCCACCTCAACACCTTGGGGGAGATCCGGTCAGGTGTTCAACCGCTCCTGCTCGGTCTTAAGGACCCCACCCTCCGTCACGTGTACTCCTTCCGACGCCAGGTGTTTATTTGCCTGGCCCGGGAGGAGGTCACGGAGGGCTCCTTCACTGTCCTCCACGAGGGCGCGGCATACCGCGCCTTCTGGACGGCGGACGGCGTGCGGTGCCACCTGTGCCGCGAGGTGGGGCATGTTAGAAAAAACTGCCCCACCCAGAAAGCTGCCCAGCCCACACCAACGGCTGCGGGTGGTGCCGCCGCACCCATTCCCCCTCCCCCAAAGCCAACACCACAAGCCCCGGCTCCGGGGGCTAAGCCGGAGGGTCCTAATACCTCAGCCTCTGGCAGGGAGGGGGTGAGCGTCCGACCGGACAGAAGGTGCCCAGAAAGACGCTACGCGTCAAGCCCGCCCACGGGGAGACCACCCTATCCCCATCCCCTTCCCCTTCCCCTCCACATAACCCACGACCTGCCCCCGCCCCGGCACGACAATGCCCCTGCGGCCGTGCCAGCGTCACCCCGGCGCGGGAACCCTGACCCCCGAACCCCCAAACCCGTACCTGATCCCGGTCCCACTGACCCCGACCCCAACACCGACCCCCACCTCGTTAAGGAAACTCCTGGGGCTTCAACCCCCCCTCCAGAAACTGAGCCCCGCCCCACCCAGCCACCCCCTGGCACTAACCTGGGGGAACCATCGCTGCTCCACTTCCTGCAGCGACCGTGTCTCTGGGCCCCGGAGAGGGAACTGGGCCCCTGCCCCGCCCGCCATCACCTGATATACCAGGGGCGGGGCAGGAAGTGACACGGCTGACCCTCCCCACCCTGGCCACGCCCCCTGCCTTCCCCCAGCCAATCGTATTCCGGGAAAGGCGGGGGGAGGGACCTCGGGCCCCATGACCACCAAGGCGGGCGGGGAGGGGAAGACCCATAAATCCCCCCCGGTCTCTCTGGGGAAGAGGCGCCGGCCCTTGGAGGGGGGAGAAATCCCATCAGCGCGCCGGCGGCGCTGCCCCTCTCCAGGGGATGAGCCGACGGTGCCCCCCCACTGTCCTGCACCATGGCCCGACCTGCCCAAACCCCCAGGGGCGACAGCTGGGCCTTCCACCGCCATAACTCCTCCAGCCCCTGGGGAGGATTTTATTAACAACACGGGCCATGGTGCAGTCGACAGACTTTTATTCACTGCTGGGTCGTCGAGCGGTGGAGGGGAGGAAGGTGTTATCCTCGCTCCTCCCTCCCAGACTGTTTTTCCGGGGGCCTTGGCCCTGGGGGAGGACCTTTTCCCCGAGGAGCCGGGCGTCCCGGTGTCGGGAGAGGAGCGGGGCCCCGAGCCTCTGCCGCCCGGCGACCCGAACTCGGGGCGTTCCGGGAAGGGGTGCGCCGAGGAAGATACGGAAGGTGACCCTGGGGGTGGGGTCACTGGAGGTTTGAGGCCAGTTGGCGGTGCCGGACCAGCCCCCATCCTCTCGGTGGGGGAGGGGTCGGTGACCGAAGGCGACCTCCCGGAGGAGGGTTCTGGATCGGTGGCGGACACCGGGGACGACGCGGAGTCCGTCTCCAGCGACATTTTCGAGTCCCAGGTGCCCCCCACCGATCTCCCCCTCATCCCCCTCGAGGAACTCCGGGAATTTGTCGAGGAAACTCGGAGTCGCCGGGATAGAGCCCAACTGGCGCTCGACCGCTGGAGCTCCTTCGAAAGAATCTACTGGTCGGCCCACGCTGCGCGCCAGGCGCCCGGGCTTGACGTCAATGAGCGAAAGCGAGTCAGGAACTTCCTGGGAGCACTCCTGGTGAGGGCGAGGGACTTCTGTGCCCCTCTCTCGTCCTCCCAGTAAATATGTACATAGTTTAACTGTGTGTACTGGTGGTGGTTGCACTATACTTCCGACATGGAGACAACTATAGCCAGCCTCAACATCAACGGCAGCAGGGAGTCACAGCGCAGATTCCAGACCCTCTCGGTCCTTCGGGACGGGAGGTATGCGGTGTGCTTCCTGCAAGAAACCCACACTACCCGGGAGACGAAGCCACCTGGCTCCTGGAGTGGCGAGGGGGGTCTACATGAGTCACCTCACCCGCAGATCTGGCGGGGGTGGCTATCTTGTTGGCCCCGCATTTTCAGCCGGAGATCTTGGGGGTCAGGGAGCCAGTGCCAGGCCGTTTGCTTCACCTGACGGTTCGGCTGGGGGGCGCGGTGCTTCACTTGGTGAACGTCTACGCTCCCCTGGCCGGGCCGAGGCAAGCGAGCTTCTTCGAAGAAGTGTCCGCTCATCTCGCTTCCATCGACGAGAACCAGTGCGTCGTCCTCGGGGGAGATTTTAACTGCGTCCTCGAGGACAGGGACCACGGCGGTGCCCGCACGAGTTCGACGTCGGGGAGGAGGTTGGGGGACTTGGTCAAGTCCTTGGACCTGGTGGACGTCTGGCGGAATCTCCATCCTGACTCCATCGCCTTCACCTTCGTGAGGCCTGGGGTCGGAGCGTCCAGAATCGACCGCCTGTACGTTTCGCGGGCGTACGCCTCCTGCTTTCCGAAGGCCTCCACGCGGCAGGTGTCGTGCACGGACCATCACCTGGTGTGGGCGGAACTCCTTCCGTTCGGCGCCAGGTTGGGCTCCGCGTACTGGCACTTTAACAACCTGCTGCTGGAGGACGAGCGGTTCCGGGACTCGTTTCGTCGTTTCTGGCCGGCTGGAGAAGGAAGCGGGGAAGCTTCCCCTCCCTGAGGCTATGGTGGGACGTGGGCAAGGCTCACGTCCGCGTCTTCTGTCAGGAGTACGCGAGGGGGTCGACGAAGAGGCGGAAATCCAGGATCGGGGAGTTGGAGAGGGAGATGCTCGACCTGGAGTCACGCCTCGGTCAGCCCGACGCGGACCCGGCCCTGCGCGGGGTGTACGAAGAGAAGAAGGCCGCGCTCCGGGACCTGCAGCTCGTCGGGGCTCGGGGCGCGTACGTGAGGTCGCGGCTCCAGCTCCTCCAGGACCTGGACCGCGGCTCCCCCCTTCTTCTACTCGCTGGAAAAAAGGCGTGGCACCCGTCAGCAGCTCCTTGTGCTGCTGGCCGACGACGGGTCCCTCGTCTCGGATCCGGAGGGTATCAGGGCCCACGTCCGATCCTATTACACGGCCCTGTTCTCTCCGGATCCGTCCAGCGAGGACGCTCGCAGAGTTCTGTGGGAGGACCTGCCGCAGCTCAGCCCGGAGGACGCCGGAAGGCTCGACGCTCCCGTCACCTTAGAGGAGCTGACCGGCGCCCTCGACCGGCTCTCGCGGGGCAAATCCCCGGGGCTGGACGGGCTGACTGTGGAGTTCTTCAGGGCGTTCTGGGACGTCCTGGGGAGCGACTACGCACAGGTCCTGGGGGAGTGTCTAAATGCCGGAGAGCTGCCCCTTTCTTGGCGCAGGGCGGTCATCGTCCTGCTGCCAAAGAAGGGGGACCTTCGTTCTTTGAAGAACTGGCGTCCGGTCTCCCTCCTCAGCACGGACTACAAAATTTTTGCCAGGGTGTTGTCTTCTCGCCTGGCTTCCGTGCTGGCCCACATGATTCACCCGGACCAGTCCTACACGGTCCCGGGCCGGAGGATACAAGACAACGTCCATCTGGTCCGGGACCTGATCCATTTCTGTCGACGGGCTGGTCTGCCGAGCGCCTTCCTGTCTCTCGACCAGGAGAAGGCGTTCGACAGGGTCGATCACGAGTACCTGCTCGGGACTCTGCGGGCGTTCGGGTTCGGGACGCAGTTCGTCGCCCGGATCCGACTTTTGTACGCCGCCGCAGAGTGTCTGGTTAAAGTTAACGGGTCCCTGACGGCGCCCCTTCGCTTCGGGAGAGGAGTACGTCAGGGCTGCCCCCTGTCCGGCCAGCTGTATTCCCTGTGCGTGGAGCCTTTCCTGCGCCTCTTGCGGAGGAGGTTGTCGGGGCTGGTTCTGCGCGGCGCGGGCGCGGGGGTGGTCCTCTCGGCCTACGCCGACGACGTGCTCCTCACTTTCACCGACCCGGCTGACCTGGGGAGGATGCGCGAGTGCCAGGCCGTGTACTCGGCGGCGTCTTCCGCCAGGATCAACTGGGCCAAATGTTCCGGGCTACTGGTGGGTCCGTGGCGGTGGACTCCCTGCCGGAGGAGTTTCGGGGGTTCAGCTGGAGTACCACCCATCTCCTCTACCTGGGGGTCTACCTCAGCCCGACCGAGGAATCCTGGCCGGCCAACTGGCAGGAGCTGGAGGCCAAAGTCTCGGCTCGCCTAGGCCGCTGGACAGGACTGCTCCGAGTGCTATCTTACAGGAGCCGAGTGCTGGTCATAAACCAGCTGGTGGCCGCCATGCTGTGGTACCGGCTGGTCACTTTGGTCCCTCCTCCTGGCTTTGTCGCTGACATCCAGAGAACGTTGGTCGACTTCTTCTGGGACAAAAAGATGCACTGGGTCGCTGCGCAGGTTCTGAGTCTCCCCATTGAGGAGGGCGGTCAGTCGCTGGTGTGCGTCCGCACCCAGGTCGCGACCTTCCGCCTTCAGACCTTGCAGCGATACCTTTACGTCGAGCCTCCTCCTAGGTGGTGCGCCCTGGCGACGTATTTTTTCCGCCAGGTGCGTAACCTCAACTACGACACGCAGCTCCTGTTCGTCGACCGTGACGGTTTGGAGGTCGCCCTCAAGGTGCTGCCTGTCTTTTACCAGGACCTGATCACTGTCTGGAACATGGTCGAATCGCGTCGCGCCTACCCTCCGGCAGGAGTAGCGGCTGTCGTCAGGGAGCCGTTGCTCAGGAATCCGCACCTCCGTGCTCGCGGGTTCGAGTGGCTGTCGGAGGGGAGGGCCGTGGCGGCGAGGGTGACCAGGGTCGGGGACGTGCTGGGTGCCGGGGGCCTGGGCTGGACGTTGCCGCAAGACATAGCGAGCAGGGCAGCGGTAGACGTCCGGTACGTGGCCACCGGCATCCGACGCCTTAAAACGGCGGTGCTCGGACCCGACGTAGTGCACCAGTTGGAGGACGCTCAGGTGTGCGGTGGGATCCCGTCCGCGCTCACCCCTGCCCGGACGGAATTTCACATTGGCCCCAGGGTCCCGTACTTCCCGCGGGAGCCTGTGCCCCACAACCTGAGCCGCCTCCGAAATTTTAACTTTGTCCCGTTCAAGGACGTTAAAAGGTGTGTCCTATATCGACTGCTGCTGCACACCGTCCACCTCTTCTCCCTCATCCACCGCCCGGACACGCCCTGGCGTGCCCATTTGCCACCGGGCGGTGGGGATCCCCAGTGGAGGGCTCTCTACGCAGGAGTCCTCCCCCTTTCTCTCGGGGATCTGGGGTGGAGGGTGCTGCACGCAGCAGTCCCCTGCAACCGCAGATTGCGGTGGTTCACGGACTCCCAGCCCAACTGCTTGTTCTGTGGCGCTGTGGAGTCCGTGGACCATGTGTATGTTGGGTGTGGGCGTTTGCACTCCCTTTTTGATTTTCTGAAAAACCTTCTCCTCTGCTTTTGGTTGCACTTCAGTCCCACGCTCCTGATCTTCGGGCACCCGTGCGGAGGAGGGAGGGCAGGTCTGAAGACCTCCTCGTGGGTCTGCTCCTGGGCCTGGCCAAACTGGCCATAAACAGGTCCAGGCAGCGGGCCGTGGAGGGGGTCGTTAGGGCCGACTGCCTGCCCCTCTTCCGCGGTTACGTTAGGGCCCGGGTGTCCTTGGAGAAGGAGCACGCGGTGTCCACCAACACCCTGGAGTTGTTCAGGAGAGGTGGGCACCGCAGGGAGTGGAGTGCATCATTTCCCCCTCCAACTCTATTTTGATTTAGTCCCTGCCCTCCCCTTCACTGTTTTGATCACACAGCATTGCCCTTTGATGTGAAGGGCACTGCTCGTCACAGGCCACTCGGGTGTTTTCCTACTTTTCCTGGTGGTGGAAATTGAATAAAGATTTGTGCACTTTTTGTCTCTCACTGTGTCTCACAGCTGCACACACACACACATGGGTGCTGGGGTTAAAAATAATAAGCACTACCGCAGTTAGGCGGTAGTGTGGGGGTTAATAAAAAGAAAAAAAAAAGAAAAAAAAAAAAAAAAAAACAAAAAAAAAAAAGAGAGAAGACCAAGGAGGAGGTAAAAAAAAAAAAAAAAATAAATAGGAGTGTTGGCCAAACTGGCCATAAATAGGTCCAGGCAGCGGGTTGTTAGGGCCGACTGCCTGCCCCTCTTTCGCGGTTAAGTGAGAGCCCGGGTGTCCTTGAGAAGGAGCACGCGGTGTCCACCAACACCCTGGAGTTGTTCAGGGAGAGGTGGGCGCCGCAGGGAGTGGAGTGCATCATTTCCCCCTCCAACTCTATTTTGATTTAGTCCCTGCCCTCCCCTTCACTGTTTTGATCACACAGCATTGCCCTTTGATGTGAAGGGCACTGCTCGTCACAGGCCACTCGGGTGTTTTCCTACTTTTCCTGGTGGTGGAAATTAAATAAAGATTTGTGCACTTTATGTCTCTCACTGTGTCTCACAGCTGCACACACACACCATGGGTGCTGGGGTTAAAAATAATAAGCACTACCGCAGTTAGGCGGTAGTGTGGGGGTTAATAAAAAAAGAAGAAAAAAAAATAAACAGGGGAGTTCACACAGCATTACCAAAAAAAAAGAAAAAAAAAATTAACATGAGGTTCTAAAGATTTGTGCACTGTGTGTCTCTCACTGTGTGTCACAACCGCACACACACCATGGGTGCTGGGAAAAAAATAAGCACTACCGCAGTTAGGCGGTAGTGTGGGGGTAAAAAGAAAAAAAATATATAAATAAATAAATTTAAAAAAAAATAAATAGGAGTGTTGGCCAAACTGGCCATAAATAGGTCCAGGCAGCGGGTTGTTAGGGCCGACTGCCTGCCCCTCTTTCGCGGTTAAGTGAGAGCCCGGGTGTCCTTGGAGAAGGAGCACGCGGTGTCCACCAACACCCTGGAGTTGTTCAGGGAGAGGTGGGCGCCGCAGGGAGTGGAGTGCATCATTTTCCCCCTCCAACTCTATTTTGATTTAGTCCCTGCCCTCCCCTTCACTGTTTGATCACACAGCATTGCCCTTTGACGTGAAGGGCACTGCTCGTCACAGGCCACTCGGGTGTTTGCCTGTTAAGAGTTGGACCAGTGGCAGTGTTGTGCCTGAAGAAGGAGAAGAAGAAAGAAGGAGAAAGAGAAGAACAAGAAGGAGGTGTAGGAAGGAGGTGAGAGCTTTGTGTTCTGGGCCCTGTGTTTGAGCTGACCTGGGCCCACTCCCACTGCTGGTCTCTGGGACCCCGCCTGGGCCTGCCTCCACCACCGCAGCCTGGGACTCGCCTGAGGCCCCTTCCCACAACCTCCTCCACTGGTGTGACCTGAGGCCTACCTCCACTGCTGGGACCAAGGGCCAGCCTGGGACTCACCAGAGGCCTGCCTCAACTTCTGCTGCAGCCAGAGGCCTGCCTCCACCAGCGCTGCCTGGGACTTGCCTGGGAGTCCCTCCCCAACTGAGGGCCTGCCTGGGACTCGCCAGAGGCCTCCCTCCACCACTGCAGCCTGGGACTTGCCTGAGGCCACTCTCCACAGCCTCCACCACTGCTGCGACCCGAGGCCCATCTCCACCGCTGCTGCCCAGGACTTAATTTTGGGGCTGCCTGGGACTTGTCTTGGGGACCCCCCCCAACAGGCCTGCCCCCAACACTGCAATTGAGGGCCTGCCGAGGACTTGCCTGAGGCCTGCCTCCTCCACCGCTGCCTAGGACTCGCCTCGGGTGACTGGCCTCGGGCACCTCCCCAAGGACTCCATTACTACTACTGCCAGAGGCCCACCTCCACCGCTGCTGCCAGGGGCTGACGGAGTATGGCGAGCCCGAAGGTCGCAGGGCCCAGCCGGACCTACGCCGGGGTAGCCGCTGCCTTAGGCTCGGCTGGCCCAACCCCGGCCGCAACCGCATCTCCCTTCAGGCACCTGACCAAACGCCTGGGGGTCAAGGCCTATCCCCATCCCAACATGACCATCGAGGCCTGCAGTAAGGCCATGGCTAGTGTGGTCGGCCCACTGGCCATCGTCGCTGCGGCCCGCATGTACGGGAAGGCCGTATTCTTCCTTAAGACCGAGCAGGCGGTCCACCTGGCCGTGGAGAGGGGGCTCACTGTGGGCGGGACATATTTGCCAGTCGACCCTTTGGAGGTCACGGCCCAGAGAGTCGTGATCTCCAACGTCCCGCCCTTCATTGCCAGCGAGCTCCTTCTTCCCCACCTCAACACCTTGGGGGAGATCCGGTCAGGCGTTCAACCGCTCCTGCTCGGTCTTAAGGACCCCACCCTCCGTCACGTGTACTCCTTCCGACGCCAGGTGTTTATTTGCCTGGCCCGGGAGGAGGTCACGGAGGGCTCCTTCACTGTCCTCCACGAGGGCGCGGCATACCGCGCCTTCTGGACGGCGGACGGCGTGCGGTGCCACCTGTGCCGTGAGGTGGGGCACATTAGAAAGAACTGCCCCACCCAGAAGGCTGCCCAGCCCACACCAACGGCTGCGGGTGGTGCCGCCGCACCCACTCCCCCTCCCCCAAAGTCAACACCACAAGCCCCGGCACCGGGGGCTAAGCCGGAGGCTCCTAATGCCTCAGCCTCTGGCAGGGAGGGGGGTGAGCGTCCGACCGAACGGAAGGCGCTCAGGAAGACGCAACGCGTCAAGCCCGCCCACGGGGAGACCACCCCATCCCCATCCCAATCCCCTTCCCCTTCCCCTCCACGTAACCCACGACCTGCCCCGCCCCGGCACGACAATGCCCCTACGGCCGTGCCAGCGTCGCCCCGGCGCGGGAACCCTGACCCCCGAACCCCCAAACCCGTACCTGATCCTGGCCCCACTGACCCCAACCCCGACCCCGTTACAGAAACACCTGAGGCTTCAACCCCTCCTCCGGAAACCGAGCCCCGCCCCACCCAGCCACCCCCTGACACTAACCTGGGGGGAACCATCGCTGCCCTACCACCTCCAGCGACTGATTCTCCTAGCCCTGGAGAGGGAACTGGGCCCCTGCCCCGCCCGCCATCACCTGATATACCAGGGGCGGGGCAGGAAGTGACATGGCTGCCCCTCCCCACCCTGGCCACGCCCCCTGCCTTCCCCCAGCCAATCGTATTCCGGGAAAGTCGGGGGGGAGGGACCTCGGGCCCCATGACCACCAAGGCGGGCGGGGAGGAGAAGGCTCATAAACTCCCCCCTGTCTCTCTGGGGAAGAGGCACTGGCCCTCGGAGGGGGGAGAAATCCCATCAGCGCGCCGGCGGCGCTGCCCCTCTCCAGGGGATGAGCCGACGGTGTCTCCCCACTGTCCTGCACCATGGCCTGACCTGCCCAAACCCCCAGGGGCGACAGCCGGGCCTTCCACCGCCATAACTCCTCCAGCCCCTGGGGAGGATTTTAATACCGTCACGGGCCATGGTGCAGGCGGCCGCGTTCTTTTTACCATTGGGTCGTCGAGCGGTGGAGGGGAGGAAGGTGTTATCCTCGCTCCTCCCTCCCAGACTGTTTTTTCCGGGGGCCTTGGCCCTGGGGGAGGACCTTTTCCCCGAGGAGCCGGGCGTCCCGGTGTCGGGAGAGGAGCGGGGCCCCGAGCCTCTGCCGCCCGGCGACCCGAACTCGGGGCGTTCCGGGAAGGGGTGCGCCGAGGAAGATACGGAAGGTGACCCTGGGGGTGGGGTCACTGGAGGTTTGAGGCCAGTTGGCGGTGCCGGACCAGCCCCCATCCTCTCGGTGGGGGAGGGGTCGGTGACCGAAGGCGACCTCCCGGAGGAGGGCTCTGGATCGGTGGCGGACACCGGGGACGACGCGGAGTCCGTCTCCAGTGACATTTTCGAGTCCCAGGTGCCCCCCACCGATCTCCCCCTCATCCCCCTCGAGGAACTCCGGGAATTTGTCGAGGAAACTCGGAGTCGCCGGGATAGAGCCCAACTGGCGCTCGACCGCTGGAGCTCCTTCGAAAGAGTCTACTGGTCGGCCCACGCTGCGCGCCAGGCGCCCGGGCTTGACGTTAACGAGCGAAAGCGAGTCAGGAACTTCCTGGGAGCACTCCTGGTGAGGGCGAGGGACTTCTGTGCCCCTCTCTCGTCCTCCCAGTAAATATGTACATAGTTTAACTGTGTGTACTGGTGGTGGTTGCACTATACTTCCGACATGGAGACAACTATAGCCAGCCTCAACATCAACGGCAGCAGGGAGTCACAGCGCAGATTCCAGACCCTCTCGGCCCTTCGGGACGGGAGGTATGCGGTGTGCTTCCTGCAAGAAACCCACACTACCCCGGGAGACGAAGCCACCTGGCTCCTGGAGTGGCGAGGGGGGTCTACATGAGTCACCTCACCCGCAGATCTGGCGGGGTGGCTATCTTGTTGGCCCCGCATTTTCAGCCGGAGATCTTGGGGGTCAGGGAGCCAGTGCCAGGCCGTTTGCTTCACCTGACGGTTCGGCTGGGGGGCGCGGTGCTTCACTTGGTGAACGTCTACGCTCCCCTGGCCGGGCCGAGGCAAGCGAGCTTCTTTGAAGAAGTGTCCGCTCATCTCGCTTCCATCGACGAGAACCAGTGCGTCGTCCTCGGGGGAGATTTTAACTGCGTCCTCGAGGACAGGGACCACGGCGGTGCCCGCACGAGTTCGACGTCGGGGAGGAGGTTGGGGGACTTGGTCAAGTCCTTGGACCTGGTGGACGTCTGGCGGAATCTCCATCCTGACTCCATCGCCTTCACCTTCGTGAGGCCTGGGGTCGGAGCGTCCAGAATCGACCGCCTGTACGTTTCGCGGGCGTACGCCTCCTGCTTTCCGAAGGCCTCCACGCGGCAGGTGTCGTGCACGGACCATCACCTGGTGTGGGCGGAACTCCTTCCGTTCGGCGCCAGGTTGGGCTCCGCGTACTGGCACTTTAACAACCTGCTGCTGGAGGACGAGCGGTTCCGGGACTCGTTTCGTCGTTTCTGGGCCGGCTGGAGAAGGAAGCGGGGAAGCTTCCCCTCCCTGAGGCTATGGTGGGACGTGGGCAAGGCTCACGTCTGCGTCTTCTGTCAGGAGTATGCGAGGGGGTCGACGAAGAGGCGGAAATCCAGGATCGGGGAGTTGGAGAGGGAGATGCTCGACCTGGAGTCACGCCTCGGTCAGCCCGACGCGGACCCGGCCCTGCGCGGGGTGTACGAAGAGAAGAAGGCCGCGCTCCGGGACCTGCAGCTCGTCGGGGCTCGGGGCGCGTACGTGAGGTCGCGGCTCCAGCTCCTCCAGGACCTGGACCGCGGCTCCCCCTTCTTCTACTCGCTGGAAAAAAGGCGTGGCACCCGTCAGCAGCTCCTTGTGCTGCTGGCCGACGACGAGTCCCTCGTCTCGGATCCGGAGGGTATCAGGGCCCACGTCCGATCCTATTACACGGCCCTGTTCTCTCCGGATCCGTCCAGCGAGGACGCTCGCAGAGTTCTGTGGGAGGACCTGCCGCAGCTCAGCCCGGAGGACGCCGGAAGGCTCGACGCTCCTGTCACCTTAGAGGAGCTGACCGGCGCCCTCGACCGGCTCTCGAGGGGCAAATCCCCGGGGCTGGACGGGCTGACTGTGGAGTTCTTCAGGGCGTTCTGGGACGTCCTGGGGAGCGACTACGCACAGGTCCTGGGGGAGTGTCTAAATGCCGGAGAGCTGCCCCTTTCTTGGCGCAGGGCGGTCATCGTCCTGCTGCCAAAGAAGGGGGACCTTCGTTCTTTGAAGAACTGGCGTCCGGTCTCCCTCCTCAGCACGGACTACAAAATCTTTGCCAGGGTGTTGTCTTCTCGCCTGGCTTCCGTGCTGGCCCACATGATTCACCCGGACCAGTCCTACACGGTCCCGGGCCGGAGGATACAAGACAACGTCCATCTGGTCCGGGACCTGATCCATTTCTGTCGACGGGCTGGTCTGCCGAGCGCCTTCCTGTCTCTCGACCAGGAGAAGGCGTTCGACAGGGTCGATCACGAGTACCTGCTCGGGACTCTGCGGGCGTTCGGGTTCGGGACGCAGTTCGTCGCCCGGATCCGACTTTTGTACGCCGCCGCAGAGTGTCTGGTTAAAGTTAACGGGTCCCTGACGGCGCCCCTTCGCTTCGGGAGAGGAGTGCGTCAAGGCTGCCCCCTGTCCGGCCAACTGTATTCCCTGTGCGTGGAGCCTTTCCTGCGCCTCTTGCGGAGGAGGTTGTCGGGGCTGGTTCTGCGCGGCGCCGGCGCGGGGGTGGTCCTCTCGGCCTACGCCGACGACGTGCTCCTCACTTTCACCGACCCGGCTGACCTGGGGAGGATGCGCGAGTGCCAGGCCGTGTACTCGGCGGCGTCTTCCGCCAGGATCAACTGGGCCAAATGTTCCGGGCTACTGGTGGGTCCGTGGCGGGTGGACTCCCTGCCGGAGGAGTTTCGGGGGTTCAGCTGGAGTACCACCCATCTCCTCTACCTGGGGGTCTACCTCAGCCCGACCGAGGAATCCTGGCCGGCCAACTGGCAGGAGCTGGAGGCCAAAGTCTCGGCTCGCCTAGGCCGCTGGACAGGACTGCTCCGAGTGCTATCTTACAGGAGCCGAGTGCTGGTCATAAACCAGCTGGTGGCCGCCATGCTGTGGTACCGGCTGGTCACTTTGGTCCCTCCTCCTGGCTTTGTCGCTGACATCCAGAGAACGTTGGTCGACTTCTTCTGGGACAAAAAGATGCACTGGGTCGCTGCGCAGGTTCTGAGTCTCCCCATTGAGGAGGGCGGTCAGTCGCTGGTGTGCGTCCGCACCCAGGTCGCGACCTTCCGCCTTCAGACCTTGCAGCGATACCTTTACGTCGAGCCTCCTCCTAGGTGGTGCGCCCTGGCGACGTATTTTTTCCGCCAGGTGCGTAACCTCAACTACGACACGCAGCTCCTGTTCGTCGACCGTGACGGTTTGGAGGTCGCCCTCAAGGTGCTGCCTGTCTTTTACCAGGACCTGATCACTGTCTGGAACATGGTCGAATCGCGTCGCGCCTACCCTCCGGCAGGAGTAGCGGCTGTCGTCAGGGAGCCGTTGCTCAGGAATCCGCACCTCCGTGCTCGCGGGTTCGAGTGGCTGTCGGAGGGGAGGGCCGTGGCGGCGAGGGTGACCAGGGTCGGGGACGTGCTGGGTGCCGGGGGCCTGGGCTGGACGTTGCCGCAAGACATAGCGAGCAGGGCAGCGGTAGACGTCCGGTACGTGGCCACCGGCATCCGACGCCTTAAAACGGCGGTGCTCGGACCCGACGTAGTGCACCAGTTGGAGGACGCTCAGGTGTGCGGTGGGATCCCGTCCGCGCTCACCCCTGCCCGGACGGAATTTCACATCGGCCCCAAGGTCCCGTACTTCCCGCGGGAGCCTGTGCCCCACAACCTGAGCCGCCTCCGAAATTTTAACTTTGTCCCGTTCAAGGACGTTAAAAGGTGTGTCCTATATCGACTGCTGCTGCACACCGTCCACCTCTTCTCCCTCATCCACCGCCCGGACACGCCCTGGCGTGCCCATTTGCCACCGGGCGGTGGGGATCCCCAGTGGAGGGCCCTCTACGCAGGAGTCCTCCCCCTTTCTCTCGGGGATCTGGGGTGGAGGGTGTTGCACGCAGCAGTCCCCTGCAACCGCAGATTGCGGTGGTTCACGGACTCCCAGCCCAACTGCTTGTTCTGTGGCGCTGTGGAGTCCGTGGACCATGTGTATGTTGGGTGTGGGCGTTTGCACTCCCTTTTTGATTTTCTGAAAAACCTTCTCCTCTGCTTTTGGTTGCACTTCAGTCCCACGCTCCTGATCTTCGGGCACCCGGTGCGGAGGAGGGAGGGCAGGTCTGAAGACCTCCTCGTGGGTCTGCTCCTGGGCCTGGCCAAACTGGCCATAAACAGGTCCAGGCAGCGGGCCGTGGAGGGGGTCGTTAGGGCCGACTGCCTGCCCCTCTTCCGCGGTTACGTTAGGGCCCGGGTGTCCTTGGAGAAGGAGCACGCGGTGTCCACCAACACCCTGGAGTTGTTCAGGGAGAGGTGGGCGCCGCAGGGAGTGGAGTGCATCATTTCCCCCTCCAACTCTATTTTGATTTAGTCCCTGCCCTCCCCTTCACTGTTTTGATCACACAGCATTGCCCTTTGATGTGAAGGGCACTGCTCGTCACAGGCCACTCGGGTGTTTCCTTTCTTCCTGGTGGTGGAAATTGAATAAAAGATTCGTGCACTTTATGTCTCTCACTGTGTCTCACAGCTGCACTCACACACAAAAAAAGAGAAAAAAAAGAAAAAAAGAAAAAGAAAAGAAAAAAAAATAAATAAATAGGAGTGTTGGCCAAACTGGCCATAAATAGGTCCAGGCAGCGGGTTGTTAGGGCCGACTGCCTGCCCCTCTTTCGCGGTTAAGTGAGAGCCCGGGTGTCCTTGGAGAAGGAGCACGCGGTGTCCACCAACACCCTGGAGTTGTTCAGGGAGAGGTGGGCGCCGCAGGGAGTGGAGTGCATCATTTCCCCCTCCAACTCTATTTTGATTTAGTCCCTGCCCTCCCCTTCACTGTTTGATCACACAGCATTGCCCTTTGACGTGAAGGGCACTGCTCGTCACAGGCCACTCGGGTGTTTTCCTACTTTTCCTGGTGGTGGAAATTAAATAAAGATTTGTGCACTTTATGTCTCTCACTGTGTCTCACAGCTGCACACACACACACACACACACCATGGGTGCTGGGAAAAAAATAAGCACTACCGCAGTTAGGCGGTAGTGTGGGGGTAAAAAGAAAAAAAAAATATAAATAAATAAATTTTAAAAAAAATAAATAGGAGTGTTGGCCAAACTGGCCATAAATAGGTCCAGGCAGCGGGTTGTTAGGGCCGACTGCCTGCCCCTCTTTCGCGGTTAAGTGAGAGCCCGGGTGTCCTTGGAGAAGGAGCACGCGGTGTCCACCAACACCCTGGAGTTGTTCAGGGAGAGGTGGGCGCCGCAGGGAGTGGAGTGCATCATTTCCCCCTCCAACTCTATTTTGATTTAGTCCCTGCCCTCCCCTTCACTGTTTGATCACACAGCATTGCCCTTTGACATGAAGGGCACTGCTCGTCACAGGCCACTCGGGTGTTTTGCCTGTTAAGAGTTGGACCAGTGGCAGTGTTGTGCCTGAAGAAGGAGAAGAAGAAAGAAGGAGAAAGAGAAGAACAAGAAGGAGGTGTAGGAAGGAGGTGAGAGCTGTGTGTTCTGGGCCCTGTGTTTGAGCTGACCTGGGGCCCACTCCCACTGCTGGTCTCTGGGACCCCGCCTGGGCCTGCCTCCACCACCGCAGCCTGGGACTCGCCACAACCTCCTCCACTGGTGTGACCTGAGGCCTACCTCCACTGCTGGGACCAAGGGCCAGCCTGGGACTCGCCAGAGGCCTGCCTCAACTTCTGCTGCAGCCAGAGGCCTGCCTCCACCAGCGCTGCCTGGGACTTGCCTGGGAGTCCCTCCCCAACTGAGGGCCTGCCTGGGACTCGCCAGAGGCCTGCCTCCACCGCTGCAGCCTGGGACTCGCCTGAGGCCACTCCCCACAGCCTCCACCACTGCTGCGACCCGTGGCCCACCTCCACCGCTGCTGCCCAGGACTTGTCTTGGGGACCCCCCCCCAACAGGCCTGCCCCCAACACTGCAATTGAGGGCCTGCCGAGGACTTGCCTGAGGCCTGCCTCCTCCACCGCTGCCTAGGACTCGCCTCGGGTGACTGGCCTCGGGCACCTCCCCAAGGACTCCATTACTACTACTGCCAGAGGCCCACCTCCACCGCTGCTGCCAGGGGCCGACGGAGTATGGCGAGCCCGAAGGTCGCAGGGCCCAGCCGGACCTACGCCTGGGTAGCCGCTGCCTTAGGCTCGGCTGGCCCAACCCCGGCCGCAACCGCATCTCCCTTCAGGCACCTGACCAAACGCCTGGGGGTCAAGGCCTATCCCCATCCCAACATGACCATCGAGGCCTGCAGTAAGGCCATGGCTAGTGTGGTCGGCCCACTGGCCATCGTCGCTGCGGCCCGCATGTACGGGAAGGCCGTATTCTTCCTTAAGACCGAGCAGGCGGTCCACCTGGCCGTGGAGAGGGGGCTCACTGTGGGCGGGACATATTTGCCAGTCGACCCTTTGGAGGTCACGGCCCAGAGAGTCGTGATCTCCAACGTCCCGCCCTTCATTGCCAGCGAGCTCCTTCTTCCCCACCTCAACACCTTGGGGGAGATCCGGTCAGGTGTTCAACCGCTCCTGCTCGGTCTTAAGGACCCCACCCTCCGTCACGTGTACTCCTTCCGACGCCAGGTGTTTATTTGCCTGGCCCGGGAGGAGGTCACGGAGGGCTCATTCACTGTCCTCCACGAGGGCGGGGCATACCGCGCCTTCTGGACGGCGGACGGCGTGCGGTGCCACCTGTGCCGTGAGGTGGGGCACATTAGAAAGAACTGCCCCACCCAGAAGGCTGCCCAGCCCACACCAACGGCTGCGGGTGGTGCCGCCGCACCCACTCCCCCTCCCCCAAAGTCAACACCACAAGCCCCGGCACCGGGGGCTAAGCCGGAGGCTCCCAATGCCTCAGCCTCTGGCAGGGAGGAGGGTGAGCGTCCGACCGAACGGAAGGCGCTCAGGAAGACGCAACGCGTCAAGCCCGCCCACGGGGAGACCACCCTACCCCCATCCCCTTCCCCTTCCCCTCCACGTAGCCCACGACCTGCCCCGCCCCGGCACGACAATGCCCCTGCGGCCGTGCCAGCATCGCCCCGGCGCGGGAACCTTGACCCCCGAACCCCCAAACCCGTACCTGATCCCGGTCCCACTGACCCCGACCCCAACACCGACCCCTACCTCGTTAAGGAAACTCCTGGGGCTTCAACACCCCGTCCAGAAACTGAGCCCCGCCCCACCCAGCCACCCCCTGGCGCTAACCTGGGGGGAACCATCGCTGCTCCACTTCCTGCAGCGACCGTGTCTCTGGGCCCCGGAGAGGGAACTGGGCCCCTGCCCCGCCCGCCATCACCTGATATACCAGGGGCGGGGCAGGAAGTGACACGGCTGACCCTCCCCACCCTGGCCACGCCCCCTGCCTTCCCCCAGCCAATCGTATTCCGGGAAAGGTGGGGGGGAGGGACCTCGGGCCCCATGACCACCAAGGCGGGCGGGGAGGAGAAGGCTCATAAATTCCCCCCTGTCTCTCTGGGGAAGAGGCACTGGCCCTTGGAGGGGGGAGAAATCCCATCAGCGCGCCGGCGGCGCTGCCCCTCTCCAGGGGATGAGCCGACGGTGTCTCCACACTGTCCTGCACCATGGCCTGACCTGCCCAAACCCCCAGGGGCGACAGCCGGGCCTTCCACCGCCATAACTCCTCCAGCCCCTGGGGAGGATTTTAATAACAACACGGGCCATGGTGCAGGTGACAGATTTTTGTTCACTGCTGGGTCGTCGAGCGGTGGAGGCGAGGAAGGTGTTATCCTCGCTCCTCCCTCCCAGACTGTTTTTCCGGGGGCCTTGGCCCTGGGGGAGGACCTTTTCCCCGAGGAGCCGGGCTTCCCGGTGTCGGGAGAGGAGCGGGGCCCCGAGCCTCTGCCGCCCGGCGACCCGAACTCGGGGCGTTCCGGGAAGGGGTGCGCCGAGGAAGGGACTGAAGGTGACCCTGGGGGTGGGGTCACTGGAGGTTTGAGGCCAGTTGGTGGTGCCGGACCAGCCCCCATCCTCTCGGTGGGGGAGGGGTCGGTGACCGAAGGCGACCTCCCGGAGGAGGGTTCTGGATCGGTGGCGGACACCGGGGACGACGCGGAGTCCGTCTCCAGCGACATTTTCGAGTCCCAGGTGCCCCCCACCGATCTCCCCCTCATCCCCCTCGAGGAACTCCGGGAATTTGTCGAGGAAACTCGGAGTCGCCGGGATAGAGCCCAACTGGCGCTCGACCGCTGGAGCTCCTTCGAAAGAGTCTACTGGTCGGCCCACGCTGCGCGCCAGGCGCCCGGGCTTGACGTCAATGAGCGAAAGCGAGTCAGGAACTTCCTGGGAGCACTCCTGGTGAGGGCGAGGGACTTCTGTGCCCCTCTCTCGTCCTCCCAGTAAATGTGTACATAGTTTTTGTTAACTGTTTGCTGGTGGTGGTTGCACTATACTTTCGACATGGAGACAACTATAGCCAGCCTCAACATCAACGGCAGCAGGGAGTCACAGCGCAGATTCCAGACCCTCTCGGTCCTTCGGGACGGGAGGTATGCGGTGTGCTTCCTGCAAGAAACCCACACTACCCCGGGAGACGAAGCCACCTGGCTCCTGGAGTGGTGAGGGGGGTTCTACATGAGTCACCTCACCCGCAGATCTGGCGGGGTGGCTATCTTGTTGGCCCCGCATTTTCAGCCGGAGATCTTGGGGGTCAGGGAGCCAGTGCCAGGCCGTTTGCTTCACCTGACGGTTCGGCTGGGGGGCGCGGTGCTTCTCTTGGTGAACGTCTACGCTCCCCTGGCCGGGCCGAGGCAAGCGAGCTTCTTTGAAGAAGTGTCCGCTCATCTCGCTTCCATCGACGAGAACCAGTGCGTCGTCCTCGGGGGAGATTTTAACTGCGTCCTCGAGGACAGGGACCACGGCGGTGCCCGCACGAGTTCGACGTCGGGGAGGAGGTTGGGGGACTTGGTCAAGTCCTTGGACCTGGTGGACGTCTGGCGGAATCTCCATCCTGACTCCATCGCCTTCACCTTCGTGAGGCCTGGGGTCGGAGCGTCCAGAATCGACCGCCTGTACGTTTCGCGGGCGTACGCCTCCTGCTTTCCGAAGGCCTCCACGCGGCAGGTGTCGTGCACGGACCATCACCTGGTGTGGGCGGAACTCCTTCCGTTCGGCGCCAGGTTGGGCTCCGCGTACTGGCACTTTAACAACCTGCTGCTGGAGGACGAGCGGTTCCGGGACTCGTTTCGTCGTTTCTGGGCCGGCTGGAGAAGGAAGCGGGGAAGCTTCCCCTCCCTGAGGCTATGGTGGGACGTGGGCAAGGCTCACGTCCGCGTCTTCTGTCAGGAGTATGCGAGGGGGTCGACGAAGAGGCGGAAATCCAGGATCGGGGAGTTGGAGAGGGAGATGCTCGACCTGGAGTCACGCCTCGGTCAGCCCGACGCGGACCCGGCCCTGCGCGGGGTGTACGAAGAGAAGAAGGCCGCGCTCCGGGACCTGCAGCTCGTCGGGGCTCGGGGCGCGTACGTGAGGTCGCGGCTCCAGCTCCTCCAGGACCTGGACCGCGGCTCCCCCTTCTTCTACTCGCTGGAAAAAAGGCGTGGCACCCGTCAGCAGCTCCTTGTGCTGCTGGCCGACGACGGGTCCCTCGTCTCGGATCCGGAGGGTATCAGGGCCCACGTTCGATCCTATTACACGGCCCTGTTCTCTCCGGATCCGTCCAGCGAGGACGCTCGCAGAGTTCTGTGGGAGGACCTGCCGCAGCTCAGCCCGGAGGACGCCGGAAGGCTCGACGCTCCTGTCACCTTAGAGGAGCTGACCAGCGCCCTCGACCGGCTCTCGAGGGGCAAATCCCCGGGGCTGGACGGACTGACTGTGGAGTTCTTCAGGGCGTTCTGGGACGTCCTGGGGAGCGACTACGCACAGGTCCTGGGGGAGTGTCGAAATGTCGGAGAGCTGCCCCTTTCTTGGCGCAGGGCGGTCATCGTCCTGCTGCCAAAGAAGGGGGACCTTCGTTCTTTGAAGAACTGGCGTCCGGTCTCCCTCCTCAGCACGGACTACAAAATCTTTGCCAGGGTGTTGTCTTCTCGCCTGGCTTCCGTGCTGGCCCACATGATTCACCCGGACCAGTCCTACACGGTCCCGGGCCGGAGCATACAAGACAACGTCCATCTGGTCCGGGACCTGATCCATTTCTGTCGACGGGCTGGTCTGCCGAGCGCCTTCCTGTCTCTCGACCAGGAGAAGGCGTTCGACAGGGTCGATCACGAGTACCTGCTCGGGACTCTGCGGGCGTTCGGGTTCGGGACACAGTTCGTCGCCCGGATCCGACTTTTGTACGCCGCCGCAGAGTGTCTGGTTAAAGTTAACGGGTCCCTGACGGCGCCCCTTCGCTTCGGGAGAGGAGTGCGTCAAGGCTGCCCCCTGTCCGGCCAACTGTATTCCCTGTGCGTGGAGCCTTTCCTGCGCCTCTTGCGGAGGAGGTTGTCGGGGCTGGTTCTGCGCGGCGCGGGCGCGGGGGTGGTCCTCTCGGCCTACGCCGACGACGTGCTCCTCACTTTCACCGACCCGGCTGACCTGGGGAGGATGCGCGAGTGCCAGGCCGTGTACTCGGCGGCGTCTTCCGCCAGGATCAACTGGGCCAAATGTTCCGGGCTACTGGTGGGTCCGTGGCGGGTGGACTCCCTGCCGGAGGAGTTTCGGGGGTTCAGCTGGAGTACCACCCATCTCCTCTACCTGGGGGTCTACCTCAGCCCGACCGAGGAATCCTGGCCGGCCAACTGGCAGGAGCTGGAGGCCAAAGTCTCGGCTCGCCTAGGCCGCTGGACAGGACTGCTCCGAGTGCTATCTTACAGGAGCCGAGTGCTGGTCATAAACCAGCTGGTGGCCGCCATGCTGTGGTACCGGCTGGTCACTTTGGTCCCTCCTCCTGGCTTTGTCGCTGACATCCAGAGAACGTTGGTCGACTTCTTCTGGGACAAAAAGATGCACTGGGTCGCTGCGCAGGTTCTGAGTCTCCCCATTGAGGAGGGCGGTCAGTCGCTGGTGTGCGTCCGCACCCAGGTCGCGACCTTCCGCCTTCAGACCTTGCAGCGATACCTTTACGTCGAGCCTCCTCCTAGGTGGTGCGCCCTGGCGACGTATTTATTCCGCCAGGTGCGTAACCTCAACTACGACACGCAGCTCTTGTTCGTCGACCATGACGGTTTGGAGGTCGCCCTCAAGGTGCTGCCTGTCTTGTACCAGGACCTGATCACTGTCTGGAACATGTTCGAATCGCGTCGCGCCTACCCTCCGGCAGGAGTAGCGGCTGTCGTCAGGGAGCCGTTGCTCAGGAATCCGCACCTCCGTGCTCGCGGGTTCGAGTGGCTGTCGGAGGGGAGGGCCGTGGCGGCGAGGGTGACCAGGGTCGGGGACGTGCTGGGTGCCGGGGGCCTGGGCTGGACGTTGCCGCAAGACATAGCAAGCAGGGCAGCGGTAGACGTCCGGTACGTGGCCACCGGCATCCGACGCCTTAAAACGGCGGTGCTCGGACCCGACGTAGTGCACCAGTTGGAGGACGCTCAGGTGTGCGGTGGGATCCCGTCCGCGCTCACCCCAGCCCGGACGGAATTTCACATCGGCCCCAAGGTCCCGTACTTCCCGCGGGAGCCTGTGCCCCACAACCTGAGCCGCCTCCGTAATTTTAATTTTGTCCCCTTCAAGGACGTTAAAAGGCGGGTCCTGTACAGACTGCTGCTGCACACCGTCCACCTCTTCTCCCTCATCCACCGCCCGGACACGCCCTGGCGTGCCCATTTGCCACCGGGCGGTGGGGATCCCCAGTGGAGGGCCCTCTACGCTGGAGTCCTCCCCCTTTCTCTCGGGGATCTGGGGTGGAGGGTGTTGCACGCAGCAGTCCCCTGCAACCGCAGATTGCGGTGGTTCACGGACTCCCAGCCCAACTGCTTGTTCTGTGGCGCTGTGGAGTCCGTGGACCATGTGTATATTGGGTGTGGGCGCTTGCACTCCCTTTTTGATTTTCTTAAAAACCTTCTCCTCTGCTTTTGGTTGCACTTCAGTCCCACGCTCCTGATCTTCGGGCACCCAGTGCGGAGGAGGGAGGGCAGGTCTGAAGACCTCCTCGTGGGTCTGCTCCTGGGCCTGGCCAAACTGGCCATAAACAGGTCCAGGCAGCGGGCCGTGGAGGGGGTCGTTAGGGCCGACTGCCTGCCCCTCTTCCGCGGTTACGTTAGGGCCCGGGTGTCCTTGGAGAAGGAGCACGCGGTGTCCACCAACACCCTGGAGTTGTTCAGGGAGAGGTGGGCGCCGCAGGGAGTGGAGTGCATCATTTCCCCCTCCAACTCTATTTTGATTTAGTCCCTGCCCTCCCCTTCACTGTTTGTTCACAAATAAATAGGAGTGTTGGCCAAACTGGCCATAAACAGGTCCATGCAGCGGGTTGTTAGGGCTGACTGCCTGCCCCTCTTTCGCGGTTAAGTGAGAGACCGGGTGTCCTTGGAGAAGGAGCACGCGGTGTCCACCAACACCCTGGAGTTGTTCAGGGAGAAATGGGTGCCGCAGGGAGTGGAGTGCATTACTTCCCCCTCCAACTCTATTTTGATTTAGTCCCTGCCCTCCCCTTCACTGTTTGTTCACACAGCATTGCCCTTTGATGTGAAGGGCACTGCTTGTCACAGACCACTCGGGTGTTTTCCTACTTTTCCTGGTGGTGGAAATTGAATAAAGATTTGTGCACTTTGCGTCTCTCACTGTGTCTCACAACTACACACACACACCATGGGTGCTGGGGAAAATAAGCACTACCGCAGTTAGGCGGTAGTGTGGAAAAAAAAAGAAAAAAAAATAAATAGGAGTGTTGGCCAAACTGGCCATAAACAGGTCCACGCAGTGAGTTGTTAGGGCCGACTGCCTGCCCCTCTTTCGCGGTTAAGTGAGAGCCCAGGTGTCCTTGGAGAAGGAGCACGCGGTGTCCACCAACACCCTGGAGTTGTTCAGGGAGAGATGGGTGCCGCCGGGAGTGGAGTGCATTACTTCCCCCTCCAATTCTATTTTGATTTAATCCCTGCCCTCCTCTTCACTGTTTGATCACACAGCATTGCCCTTTGACATGAAGGGCACTGCTTGTCACTGGCCACCCGGTTGTTTTCCTATCTACCTGGTGATCGAAATTGAATAAAGATTCATGCACATTGTGTCTCACACCTGCACACACACAACATGTGTGCTGGGGATAAAATAAGCACTACTGCTGTTAGGTGGTAGTGTAGGGGTTAGCAAATGAAAAAAATTTTTAAAAATAAACAGGCGTGTCTGGGCTGTTATTTCAGAGTGTGTTTCCTTTTGTGAGTAAGTCCTGAGCAAGGCGGGGCATTGTTTAAAAGTAGGGGGCCACCCTTTTGGGGCAGAGGAGAGGCAAATTTATTGTTTTTGTGGAGTTATTTTCAGTGGTAATGTCACTGGGCTAATAATCCAGGTGTAGAGGTTAATGCCCTGGGGACACGGTGCCATTTAGTGGTAGCTTGTGGAACGTAAGCTTGTTAAGTTAGTCTGGAATATAAAGCAAGACTGAGTAATGCTAACCGTAACAATAATCATCAAATGTTGCAAATACCCATATAGTTCACTAATGTCCTTTGAGGAAGGAAATCTGCCTTCCATATCCGATCTGGCCTATGTGTAACTTAAGACCAACAACCATGTAGTTGGCTATTAACTATCCTCTGAAATGACCCAGTAAGCTACACAGTTCAAGGGCAATTAGGAATGGACAGGTCCTGCTCCTGAAGCCCATATCCAAGGAAAGAGTGAAGAAATTAAAAGCGGCAGAGCCATATTGTACTAACTGTAAGATATGGATCATTGCTGTTAGAGAGTGTTGACAGGTGAATGCAGAGCTGAATTGAGTGCAGTGTGAAACAAGAGATTTAATTGTAAGGATTTGGCAATTGAAGATGCATTTGAGTGACCTTGACCACTCATGAGAGGTTACTGAAAATGATTTTAAACTGTATCTTGATGACATTCTGCTCACTCAGACTGTAATGTCTGGCTGGTGGTCATGCTGTCTCCCTGCTCCACCATGGTTTCTGGTGTTGCTTTGTAAAATCTTGTAGCATAACTGGTCTCTCGTAGTACCATTTTTCCTGCTGCTCATAAGCTTCTGTCCAGTCATTTCCAGCAGATTGGTGCAGAGTGGTGAAGGCTTGGAATAGATAGTGCCAGGATCTAGGCAATGAAACCCTTATTTAGCATTGGCAATATGCTGCAATCATAATAAGGTGCTCCACATCACAGGAATAATCATGACTTAAACAGCAATATAAACTTTGTATTCATTTGCGGGGGCTATTGAACCTTATGGTCAAGCTCTAAACAATATGAGTATAAGAGATATAGTTAATAAGTTTGCAGATGACACCAACATTGGAATTGTAGTGGACAGCAAAGAAGGTTACCTCAGATTACAATGAGATCTTGATCAGATGGACCATTTGGCTGTGGAGTGGCAGATGGAGTTTAATTTAGATAATTGGGAGGTACTGCATTTTGGGAAAGCAAATCAGAGCAGGACTTATACACGTAATGGTAAGGTCCTAGGGAGTGTTGCTGGACACTGAGACCTTGGAGTGCAGGTTCATAATTCCTTGAAAGTAGAGTCACAGGAAGATAGGATATTGAAGGTGGTGTTTGGTAGGCTTTCCTTTATTGGTCAGAGTATTGAGTATAGGAGTTGGGAGATCCTTCAGCGGCTGTACAGGACATTGGCTAGGCCACTATTGGAATATTGCATGCAATTCTGGTCTCCTTCCCATTGGAAGGATGTTGTGAAACTTGAAAGGGTTCATAAAATATTTGAAAGGACATTGCCAGGGTTGGAGGATTTGAGCAATAGGGAGAGCAATAGGCTGGGGTTGATTTCCCTGGAGCATTGAAGGCTGAGGGGTGACCTTATAGAGGTTTATAAAATCATGAGGGACATGGATAGGATAAATAGACAAAGTCTTTTCCTTGGGGTGAGGAAGTTCTTAACTAGATGGTGAGAGAGGAAAGATAAAAAGTGGCCTAAAGGGCAACTTTTTCATACAGAGGGTGGCACGTGTATAGAATGAACTGACAGAGGAAGTGGTGGAGACTGGTACAATTGCAACATTTAAAAGGCATCTGGACGGGTATATGAATTGAATGGTTTAGAGTGATATGGGCTGGGTGCTGGCAGGTGGGACTAGATTAGGTTGGGATATCTGATTGGCATGGATGGGTTGGACCGATGGGTCTGTTTCCATGCTGTACATCATTATGGCTTGATAACTGTAAAAGGCATTTCAGTTCTCTCAGCTCTGACTTTTGCTCTCAGATAATTCAAAATTGAGCAATATAAACATGTTCCTAAATTTACAACACTTGGATTACTTGGTGAAGTGGCCAGCAAGGGACAACACTTTAGAATGCAACTACAGGATTAGACTCAGTGGTCATGTTCCCATTATTGAATATGCAATTGGCTCGGTGTGAATAATGTCATATCACAGCAAGGAGTTAAAACAGTGGGATAAGGACTGAAAAAAAATCACAAAGAAACAAAGATATCATTCTGTGTCAATGGCACTGAATGCAACTAAACCAAGTTTTAGAAGAACATGATGTTACTGTAAATTTTATTAGCCTGATAAATTTACATGCAATTCAGTCTGGTTGGGAGAAAACTTTCATAATTTCCCCTTACCATTTAAGCCCAATGTTTTGACATGATTCCCAGGCTCATAAGCTTGTATGACAAATCCTAAATTGCCACTGAACTTGCAATATTGTAGCTATTATATAAGCACCCTCAGTTGACTGATAGAAAGCTGCAGTGCATAATTTCAAGCCAGTGGCAACTCCCACCTCAAATGATTCAGAATTGAATTCCAATGTGTGATATTTTTAAAAATCTCTGAGGAAGGTTATGAAACTTGCAGGCATCCACTGATCCTTGGTACTGTTTGCTAATCATTTTTTGCCACTATTAGAAGCACAAATGACAGATGGCTGCACAGTGGGTCAGTGGTTAGCACTGCTGCCTCACAGCGCCAGGGACTTGGATTCAATTCCATCCTCAGGTGACTGCCTGTGTAGAGTTTGCACATTCTCCCAGTGTCTGTGTGGGTTTCCTCTGGATGATCTGGTTTCCCACCATAGTTCAAAAATGTGCAGGTTAGGTAGATAGGCCATGCTAAATTGCCCATAATGTTCTGAAATGTTCAGGCTAGATGATTTAGCCATGGGAAATGCAGGGTCACAGAGATAAGGTAGAAGATGGGTCTGGGTGGAAAGTTCTTCGGAGGGTTGGTGTGGACTTGATGGGCTGAATGGCCTGCTTCCACACTGTTGGGATTCTATGAAGACACTTTCGGAAGACAAGGTAAAGAAATGTTAAATTGAAAATGGACTCAGCTGCCAGATAACTGAGGATCTTGGTCACTGAAGGGATATCCATAATAGCATGGAACACTATCACACCATCCTGGTCAATGGTCAAATGGCTACTGCTACTTTACCACTGTTTCCCCTCCCTTTTATGTAAGAGGATCTTTGCCCCAGCCAGAGGCAGCTCTCATTTGAAGAATTTAGTGAATGGTAGGCAACACACAAGATGTTTCCAAGTTCCACTATTAGATTAGATTAGATTACTTACAGTGTGGAAACAGGCCCAACAAGTCCACACCGACCCGCCGAAGCCATAACCCACACATACCCCTTTACGTAACTCTACGGGCAATTTAACATGGTCAATTCACCTGACCTGCACATCTTTGGACTGTGGGAAGGAACCGGAGCACCCGGAGGAAACCCATGCAGACACGTGTGCAAACTCCACACAGTCAGTCGCCTAAGTCGGGAATTGAACCCAGGTCTCTGGCGCTTGTGAGGCAGCAGTGCTAACCACTGCACCACCGTGCCGCCCACAATTGTCCAGTAAAAGAACCATCTCCAAAACCCTAACCCAGATCAGGCTTTGAACAACTTAAAATTGTGAGCCAAGTTCAAACAAAAAAAATTAAAAGGAATAAACTTTTCATTTGAACATAATGGAAGAGGAATTAGTTCACCCTTAAAATTAAGAAATGGTTCACTGCTAAATTAATTTTGTTGTCCCAGCAAAATAAATATGATTGTTGTATGAAAGCAGTGCTACTCTTACCGTACATTAGCTGCATGCATCCATTAGGGAGGCAACATCACAAATGACAATTGCTGCTTCAAATCAGCCTGGAAAATGGAAGGTCTATTGTGTTTGTAAGAAGTTGAAGAATTGGTGTTTTGATGTTTTAAGGAAGACCAATATGTCTAAGAGTGTGTACATTAGGGATTTCAGGAAGTGCGTTAGAGGCTAGTGGAGGGGTTGGAAAGGAAATATGTTCTGTATTAAATGGAGCAGAGGGGCAGGAGGCCCTCCACATAAGTGTTCAAGAGGCATTGTTATCAAGCAGTGCTGAATGGATGGCAATACCAGAATTGCAGTCCTAGTGTTGATTCCTGTAGCACACCATTCACTGCATCTTGCCAAAAGACCCACTTAAACCTACTTCCTCCATCTTGTTAGCTAGCCCCCTGCACCATGATTTTTATTTTCTGCAATAACCTTTGAAACGACACTTCAGCAAATGTATTCTGGAAATCTAAGTACAGAACATCTATTGGTTCCCCTTTAATCACAGCACCTTACCCATTCAAAGTACTCCAACTGGTTGATTAAACATGATTTCCTTTTCACAAAACCATGTTGACTCTGTTTGAAGGTATCCAGATGCCCTGTTACAAGTTTTTATTAATAATAGCAATGAACATTTTCCATATGACAGACATTGAGCTGTTGTTTCCTGCTTTCTGTCTCACTCTGTTTTTGATTAAAGTTGCATTTGCTACCTCCTAGTCTAATGAGATTGGACCAGAACCAAGTGAAATTTGGACAATTAAAACCATTAGCCATTTCTTTTAAGACGTTTGGATGAAGTCCATCATGATCCAGGCTTACCAGCTTACAATTTACTCAGAATCACTTCTCCAGTGATTGTGATTTTCTTGAGTTCCTCACTCCTTTCCATTTCTTGATTAATATTATCTGAGATGTTACTTGCATTCGCTGTAATGAAGACTGGTGGAAAGTACCTGTTCAATTAATTTGCCATTTGCTTGCTTTTCATTATTAATCCTCCAGACTCACTTTCAGTAGAACCAATGTTCACTTTGTTAATTATTTTCTTCTTCAAATATTTGTAGGAATTTTTATTGTCTGATTTTATATTTCTGTCTGGCTTTCTCGTATACGGTAATTTTTCCCTCTTTCTTATGTTTTCGGTCATTCTTAACAGTTCATTCTCTGTACCGGAGATGCAGATGTTGGAAAATCAGAGTCGATAAAGTGTGGAGCTGGAAAAAGTACAGCAGGTCAAGCAGCATCAAAAGAGCTGGGGAGTCAATGTTTCAGGTCAGAACCTTTTAAGTACTGTCCTATCTTCTGACTTGCCACACATCTTTGAAGAATTTTATGCTTTTTTTGAGTCAATGCTGCTGGTTGATAGCCACCTGATTACTTGCTCTCAATTGCATATTGAGATTTACATATGTATTTTATTAGGGGAGAAAGTGAGGACTGCAGATGCTGGAGATCAGAGCTGAAAATGTGTTGCTGGAAAAGCGCAACAGGTCAGGCAGCATCCAAGGGATAGGAAAATTGACGTTTCGGGCATAAGCCCTTCTTCAGGAGTGAGGAAAGTGTGTCCTAGCAGACTAAGATAAAAGGTAAGGAGGAGGGACACACTTTCCTCATTCCTGAAGAAGGGCTTATGCCCGAAACGTCAATTCTCCTGTTCCTTGGATGCTGCCTGACCTGCTGCGCTTTTCTAGCAACACATTTTCAGATATGTATTTTATTAGGTTAGTGGCATATTCAGATTCAGACTGGAGATAGAAATCGGAAACGATTGAGCAAAACTGGCACTCATATTCTGTAATCATAAATAGTTCAATTCAGTTCTGGATGGGCAGATAGATGAAAAGAAGTGGAATGGTAAAAGTCAACTTTAAAAATATTAGAAATTGATAAACATTAAATGTCGACAAGGGGCAAAACTGTAACTAGGGACATAGAAATATATAGAAGCAAAATGATTATTGTGGTCCATTTATCCAGTGCCAGTGTTCAGGAAATATTGCATACTGCACTCCTCCCAATCTAGCAATCAAGTTTGCTACAGTTGTGTATCCAACTTTTCTACCGTTTCCGAAATACCCATGCCAGATGTTTGCCAACTGATGCACAAACTAATTAAATCTAAATTATCTTTCAATCTTCTTCTTTAACATTTGAGGCTGGCTTTGTCAATTTATAAAATTTAGGACCCTGTGTTATAATTTTATGCTTTTCTTGTCGATATCATTTGATAATTTGTTGGCAGAGGTATAAAGAGCTGAAACTTAGAGCAAATAAGAAAGAAGTCATGAATAAGGAATGAGTAAGAAAAACAAAAGTAGCAAGAAAAGGGAAACCACAGAGTGCTGGTCAATGAAGTCATTCAGTCATTTTTATATAACAGCCGCATAATGGAGTTTTGTGGTTGCCTAGCATCTGATTACAAAATCAATGCCAAAAAAATGGTTGGCTAGGAGATTGATGTGGAGAGCTATAATGCCCCATGGTACCATGTGCAACATTTTGTCCTTGAGGACACCCTGCCATTGTGTATCCTGTCTAAATAATACCTCAATTTGACTGGGAGAATGTTCCCACTGCAAACATAAGGGGTTTCACTTGCTGATATATATATATGCACTACTGACTGCCTGATGTGACAGCTGTCTTCTGGAAGGATCCAACAATATGACAGATGCATACTGTGATAATCTTCTTTTCCAATAATCTCATCTAAATATTACATACCAGTCATGTGCAGCAAGTGCTCTATCTGAGACAGCCTATCTTGAAAATACAAGGTAGGGTTAGGACAGCTCTGTTTTGATACATTGAAGTCCATGTAGAGGGTTCTATAAAGCAGAGTTAATAATGGTAGGGGCAAATATCTTCAGCCTTAATGTACTTGCATGTTTTGACCCTTTATAAATCTCGATTCTTCATCTCAATTGTGGAAAACATTCAGAATCCCAGAAAGAATATTCATTTTTGTTCAGATTGTAAAGAATAACCATTGATGGAAAAAGAACAAAAATTCAGAAGTGGAGGACTAGCCAGCAGAACTGTACTGAGTAAATTCTGCACTACTAGAGGTGACGTTGTTCTGTCAAGTCTTACTCAAAAGGGTTTTCTAGCTTGAGTGTGCCAAGCATAATAAAGGTAAGAACATTAGTCAATACTTTAAAATATTAGGCACTACCCAACTCGTAAGATGGCTGCCACATATCAAATGGCCTTTGACATTGGATTGCAGGTAGTTTTGAGTCTCTGGTAAATAACTAACTGAATATTGATAGTGGTGAATGTAACTCAGAGCTAGCTGTGCATTCACACATCATTGATTTTAGGGCGGGCCAACACAAGAAGACTATGGAGTTTCTGGACTCCTGACTCCATGTTTCATTCTGGGTGTAAAGGGATGATTAAAACTCAATGGGTACTATTATCCCACTATATCCTAATGCCCTTCCAGATTCAACTGAGTGGACCTTAGAAGTGTTAACCCACAATACAGAATGTGGAATCATGATTAATACAAAATCTGATATTGATTTTGAGATTGTGAAAAGTCACATGGCGATGTAGTGATTGGAACCTGGTGGTTCCTACTGACTATGAAGAGAGTATCTTATATTCTTCACTGCCACACATTGTCCAGTACAGAAGTATCTGATCATTGACTGGGATTGTTAACCTGGGCCAATAAGGAAGCCCTGGCTGACCAATATAAACAAGGGATATTAATTTTCACAGTTCAGGGACTGGCTCCGAGCTGGCTGGTAACAGCCAGTGTACTGTGCACAAGTAAATAAAGGGTTACCTGGTGGTAGGATACCAGCCTCTGTGCAGTTATTTCAGTAGGACAGCCATTTTAAATCTGTTTTACATTGAGAACCATCAGTCATCAATTAGTTTGAGAAGCAGAACCTGAAACTAGCTGCAAGTCAGAAAGCAACCAATATACTTAACATTCCTGTTTCTAAGTTCATTTATTAATTAATATCATAGACATTTGCCAACAAGAAGTCTAACAACCCACTGGGAACCCTTCACTTTACATGACCCTCATTTCAAATTTAAGTCATCAAAACCATTCAAGAAAACACAGGCCAGCCACAAACGAGACTATTTATTTGAAAATACAGACTGAGTTAATGCATTCCAGAAAAGACCATCAGTTTTATCGTGTGTGTGTGTGTGTGTGTGAGACAAAGAGAGAGAGACTGAATGCATGATGTTGTATTAATTTAGAGTAAGTGTAAGAGAATAATTAATCACTAGTTTTAAACTCATGAAAGCTTGAAGCTGAATTATTTAATTGGAATACATACATGAAGAATAAGGAAAGGACAGAACTCTTGCCATACAAAATGTATCTATCACAGGCTGTAACAGAACACATATGTCCTGACAATGACCAGTGAAAGCAAAAGATCCCAAATATCTGAGGAAGATCAAGGGGTCACATTCCTTCACTCAATCAACACAATGGACATAGATTATCAAGTCTTTTATATGCTATTGAGATGTTACGGCACATAAAGTGTCTGTTTTGTTTCTCTGAATCATTTAGATAACTCTACTTCATTGGCTACGGAGTACTTTGGACTCTCTACAATGAAACATGCTACAGAAATGCAGTATTGCAAAGTGTGAGTTAGTACTGTGCGAAGATATCAATAAGATATGAGAGTGAGTATGTATGCGATGAAACTTGCAAGTTGAAAAATGTGAAACAAAATACTTTGTGAATCAGGAAATGAGAGGAAGCATAAACAGCAAGATCCTTAACAGAAGAACACAAAGATTGAGTGGTCCAGATACAACATCTGTAAAAGTTGAAGAGCACTTCTCGAATATTAAAAAAAAGACAATGGTAAAAGAAATGATTTTGCACTTGTGCAAAATATTGGTGATCCACAATTCAAGTATCATATGCAGTTCTGTCAGAATATCATATCACACAAAAAGTGCAAAGATTCACCCAAAAAATGCAAAGAATAAGAAATTATTATTGTGAAAAGAAACTATTTTATTTCCAGTAGAACAAATAAAGTTAAAGGCAGATCTTAGAGAAATATGCAAAACTTCTTAGTGGTAAATAGTAAAAGAACATTTCCACTGGTTAGCAAATCTTTAATAACCAGATTTGATCAGGCACAGATATGTGATTGCCATTGAGACAAAGAATATGAGGTTACTTTCTACCTTTACTGATGGTGGAGTGGATGACTGCCTGTTGTAGATCTCATTGGGCTTAATTTCAATTGTTTGTTGCCAAAGGTACCCAGGACCCTCAATGGCATTATTAAAAAGAGAGTTTGCTAAGGGGCAAAATAAAAAAAAAGGGAATGGTCAAGCACATAACATTGGAATAGATAGTATTAGCAGAAGAACTCACACCAGCATAGACTCAATGGGCTGAGAAATCTCTTTCTACCCTCTTTTCTTAGAGGTGAATGCCGCTGAGAATATTTTGTATGTCATGTGTACAATGGTTTTGCTTCTAACATAATTACAAGAATGTTATCTCTGTAAAAGTGCATTAGTATCCCCATTGGATATAAATCTATAACAGCTTAAAGGTATAGTTGAGATCCAGACTCTCTCAAAGGATGGCTATGTATCATAAGTTGTTTTTAGAATTCTTTACAATACTTTATTTTGGATTGTACCTCCTGATCATTATCACTTTTATTCCCTTAGTCCATTGTAACAAAATGCTCCAGCTGTTGATTTTTTTTTGGTTTTTGAAATGTTTTGACAAGTCTTCAGTAGCCCCCTGGCATCCTATGTAAACACAATCGATCACCAATATTATTTCTCTACATCTAACCAACAAAATAAAATCTGAATCAGAGTTAGGCACTGCTATTGCATTTTCCACATGTATACTATGTGCAGCTTGCAGCAGAATAATTTATTCTTTACTGGAAGAACTATCAAATGAAGAGCTTGTACAATACTGACTTACCACTGCCAGCTTCCCCCCTGGGTCCGTGAGCTGATAATGTGGGATAATTGCTTGTGGCTGCTTAATATCTACATCTGAAATATTTCCCGTTTTAGCTGAGATGTGAAAGTGTTTAAATATTTGAATAATACCTCAATTCAAATAGTGGAGTAAATAACATAAGACAATCATGCTAAACCTTGACATTATCTTCTTCAGAAATGAACAAAATCCCTGAATTATGGTTGTCTTGAAGAATGTAAGACATTATTACCTTTCAATAGATAATTTAAACTGCTCTTACTAATTGAAATAGGTTAGAAATAGATCTTAATTCAATTAGTGTAAACTGGATGAAGATAAAGGAAGTAGGGTACAGCACAAAGTAGGCAAGGTTATTTTTAAACCATAATGTAGATTTAATATTAGGTGAATTGGCCATGCTAAATTGTCCTATGGTGGCCAGAGATGTGTAGGTAAGGAGGATTAGCTATGGAAAATGAAAAGTTATAGGATAGGTGAATGGGTCTGGGTGGGATGCTGTTCAGAGGGTTGGTCTGGACTCAGTGGATGAATAGCCTACTTCCACACTATAGGGATTCTCTGATTCTATCTCACACAGACAGATGCTGCATCCCTGCCTCTAAGCTGAAAGCTTTTGAGTTACAAACCCATTCCAGGAGCAATTGCTCAATGTCACACAGCCAAGCAGGTCAAAATTCATTCAGCTGGTTCTTTTAGTTTGAAAAGAGTGAGGACTGCAGATATGGAGATCAGAGGCAAGAGTGTGGTGCTGCAAAAGCACAGCAGGTCAGGCGGCATCCACGGGGCAGGCAAATCGATGTTTTGGGCAAAAGCCCCTTGTTGACGAAGAGCTTTTGCCCGAAACATCGATTCCCCTGTTCCTCAGATGCTGCCTGACCTGCTGTGCTTTTCCAGCACCACACTCTTGACTCTGATTCTTTCAGTGTGCCCATTGCAGGCAGAGAGCAGAACAGATTCCCTGTCAATCATTTACTGACAATGTGCCTTGGTAGCAAACCAGTGTATGGCAAAAATCCCTGTTAAAAAAAGCACGAGGAGGTCAACATCCAACACTGGCTAAACATAGCTGCGGAGGTAGAACTCCATAATTATACAATAGAGATTGAACTATTTATTTTGACTTTTATAAACTGAGATCTTGATGTGCGATGGTAGCATTGATACTTCTAAGACAAGGTCTAAATTTGAGACAAACAGGTCAATTATCAATCTGCAAGTGCCCCCAACCTGTGCCAGTATCAGGCAGTAAGAGGAGAAGCGATTCCCCGTCTGCTGTGCGACAGAAAAAAAGTTGGCATCATTTTCTGTAGTTCCACTCTACAACAAGCATGTAATGTTGCATGTTGCCATAGCAACTCAGTGTCCCTCAGTGAGCTGTAACACGCCATCATCATCATTTTATAGCTACATAAAGTATTCTTCATTTCCAATGCATTCATAATACAAGACTTTTTCTTGATTTCAAAGAAGACTGTGCAATATTACAACCAAATTAACGCTTGTTCTTGCTTGGAATTTGAACATCACATAAAATTTTATTGCCTGAGCATGTTCAATCAATGTACATATTCACATTGTCTTTTAAATTTGCAGTGAAAAGAGAATGTATAAAGTCATGAAATATGATACAAGTTGCATAACATCCAGGACATTAAATTCTAATACTTTATAAATTTCTGTGAAGTTTATTGTATATATTTCATTTTGAATGAGATATACCTGAGAAACAAATTTCATCCCTTTGGCACAAAGGTTACTGAGAACATTTATCCCAGAAATAATTGTTCAAAACTACATTAATAGTACAACATATTTTGTAATAAATATGCATCACCAAACAATTTGATTGACTGCTAGTTAGTTACTTGAGCATTTGTACAACAAGTTCTGCTGAACATATAGAGTAAATGAGCACAATGGCATGTATGAAGAAGTAATTGCTTTGTGAATATTAGTGGAAAACAACACTCCAGGTGCATATGGAAAGAAGCAAGTATTTGCAAAACATTCTTTGAAATCATTAGGATGTCTGTTGTCTTCTCAATCTTCTAATTAATTGAGCTTGTGTAGTTCATTTAACTTGGTCTTCCAAAACATTTCCTGACATTAAGACATTACGAAGAACTGTGGATGCTGGAAATCTGAAACAAAAACAGAAATTGCTGGAGAAACTCAGCAGGTCTGGCAGCATCCATGGAGACAAAACAGAATTAACATTACCAGTCCAGCAACCATCCTTCAGAACTGATAGAATCTAAGAAGAAGTATTATTTATGCTGATAACAGGGTGTGGTGTGGGGGAAAGGAATGAGCAGATAGGTGGATATTGTTTTCTGGGGATTCAGCTGCTTCCATTTGTTTTATAGTTTAATAATATCTTTGTTTATACATGTTAATATTTAAATAAATATAACCAGGAAACCTATGAGTAACTGAACCTAAAGGGATTTTCAGATGAAACATTGGCTCATCGTACATCAAAGGAATTCAGGGAAATTGATTCTTAAAAGGATCTTTCAATATGCTCTGTCATCCCAATCATGTATAGTCTAATTTGAACAGATCCTTGTGACCTCCTACCTTCTCAACTATCCAATTTATTAAACTTGTGTCCATACAACACTCCACATCAATATATAACTTATTAAACAGTACAGGAGGAGTAGGGGAACAAAAGAATTCTGCCAGATATACTCGAGTAATAGTCAAATTTATTGGCTGCTTTTTAAGGTTAAATTTATGGGGTCGATTGTTACATGGATACTACTTTTGAGGGGCTGTAATTCATGCCGGTTAAAATTCATAACTGTATCTTTAGCAGAAGCCCAACTAATCTTTAAACAAATAAGGGGGATAAAAAAAGATTTGTGGTAATTCTGAAATCCCGAAGCAGAACACAGCAGCCATTGAACTGGAAGACTACAAGTGGAGAACAACCAGCAAACTGGAAAGCTGGACTCAGGACAAAATGGCCAGCACACTGACTCATAAACGTTGATCTGTTATGTGTAAAGAACTAGAGTCTACATTTACATGAAATATACGGAAAATTCCAGATTATTTGGCCAAAAATCGGTGGTTGATTTTTTCATGAGATCGACTATTACTCGAGTAAATCCGGTAGTTAAAAGTTTAAATTTTTCTTTCCTGAACATCTTTTTGGTAAACATTTTTTTTTAGATTAGATTAGATTACTTACAGTGTAGAAACAGGCCCTTCGGCCCAACAAGTCCACACCGACCCGCCGAAGCGCAACCCACCCATACCCCTACATTTACCCCTTACCTAACACTACGGGCAATTTAACATGGCCAATTCACCTGACCCGCACATCTTTGGACTGTGGGAGGAAACCAGAGCACCCGGAGGAAACCCACACAGACACGGGGAGAACGTGCAAACTCCACACAATCAGTCTCCTGAGGCGGGAATTGAACCCGGGTCTAATGTGCTGTGAGGCAGCAGTGCTAACCACTGTGCCACCGTGCTGCCCTCATAAAGGCAAGAATTTTCCCAGGCCATGATCAACATGAACTGTCAGGTGAGAGGTCATGCAGATGTAAGTCAGAGTGGATACTGTTGTGATTAGAACGAGGTCAGCCAGATGAATCTCATAGAATATGAGTTCCCTGATTGGGGCTGTTAACCTGATCCAATCAGGGAGCCTTGGTTGACAGATATAAACAGGAGGATCAGAGGTCCTGTTCACTTGAGGTCCCACCAGGGTCAGTGTCAAGGACTTTGCACATGTAAATGCTGATGGGATATTGGCCTTTGTGGAGTTATTTCAGGTACCTAGTGAATCCAAATCACTGCTTGTTCTTCCAGACTGCCATCTTGATCACTGTGCATCAACATGGGTAACCACACATCTAGGAACATTGGCATCTGGCAAGTGCTGCATCATCATGTTACAATTCTGGTCCACCTGCAGTATGGCTCTACACTTTGGAGTGCACTAACACTTTTTATTGCAATGCTGCTACTAAGACACTTCACCCACTGGGACATGCACACAGCTCGTCGGCTGGACAAAGGAGCATAATCAGATAGCTCTCTTTGTGCACAACTACTGTGTGTGTACTTGAATGTCTTGTGTCATCTTTTTGCACTTTGCCCCCTCAGCCAGATAGAAAGGGCTTGCAGTAGATCTGTCTTGCCCTGATGTTCAGTGAGGGCAGAAAGGCAGGCAGCTTTTTGAGGTTGTCGACATTAAGGATGCAGGGCAGGTGGGGAAGGTCATGTGGAAACAATTTATTGATGCCAACAGATCTCAATGTCACACCTACAGCATGTGCAAGCAGCCAATGCTCAAACACATGGCATGGCATCAGCAAAATGATTAGATCTCAATGTCAGAGGGGAGTGGTTGGCACTCAAGCCTGGGGAGCCTCCATTCATTATGGAAACCCAAGTCAGCCATTATACAGTCACCCAAGGGACAGTTCATGCTTAGGTTCCTCACCTTGCAGGAGGTGAGGAGGTGAATGTTAGGGATCCTGTCACCCATCTTGGTTTTTTCTGCCTTGCAGTGTTTTTTTTCAACTGGAATTAGACAAAGGGAGGAGTTGAATGAGGTGAAAGTGACCAACAAAGCTGTTCGTGCTCATGTAGCCAGTAAAAAAGATACTAGTGAGTGAACAGGTAGAGCAAAGACCATCCAGAGTTTGGGGAGACTGAGTGACATCAAATGAGGGAAGATGTTGCCTGACCTTGGCAGGAGGAGGGGTGCAGTCACTAAGATAAAGTTTGCGTAGCAGAGACCAAGATGGTAGCACCTTCCAAGGCAGAGTGGCAAAAGTTAATGACCGTCCAGCAGCAGGACTGTGCATGTCTCTACGTTGTTGAGACTGCATTAATTTGATGGCAACTTTGGTCCAGGCTGGCAGTATCTACTGTCATTAATTTATCTGCCAGTCTTGGGAGAGATGGATGGACCTCCTCTACACCATTCTGTTCAAAAGGACTTCTAGGTCACTGTCCATGAATGGAGTGCTACTTATCCCTTGTCTGCCATACACATAGCAAATGGCATAAACCATGGAGGACAGCCACAAACTGACAACACCTGACTGATTGTACTCATGCCTTTTTAAAGGCAGTGCAAGAACCAGGACATCCCATGACATCCCAGCAGTAGCAACTACTTCTGGCTATGGGAAAATCAGGCTGGCATTGGACACGATGGATATCATAGGGACCTGGTAGGTAATTAATGAGGTCAGTTTGGGATGAGCCTGTGAGAAAATACATTGGACACCGCAGAGAAAAACCCTCCATGGAACTCGACAAAAATTACACTTTGCCAAAATATCATAAGATTCAGTCCATCATCCCAAGAATCTAAAGAAAGCCGAAATAATTCTAAAGCTACAAAATAAATTCAGAGAAGAAAACCAACATTAAACTGACCCAATCTCACTGAATAAGTATCTGTTGTACATAAATAATAAATAAACAGTAAGTAATTACCAATTAATTTCAAATCAAATTAATTCATCAGCTAATTAATACTAATCCTCAAGTGAATCAATTAGTTCTAGATATAAATTGCTGCTAATTAATAAATAAAGATTTAAGATTGCTTATTGTGCTATGTGTAGCACAATGTGGGAGGTGATTATCAGCAAGAGTATTTTAGATTACCACATCTGCAGCAAATTCTTCTGGTTTGAGAGATTCTTAACTAGAGCCTTTGAGCAAGAGTGCAAATTAGATTCACTCCAACGGGTGGGTGAAGGAGAAGAACTTTTTGATAGTTATTTTTTCCAGAATGTGTTACACCTCCGAGGAATGATGTGGAGGTGCTGGTGTTGGACTGGGGTGGACAACGTTAAAAATCACACAACACCAGGTTATAGTTCAACAAGTTTGTTTGGAAATACGAGCTTTCAGAGTGCTACTCCTTTGTCAGGTAGCTAGCTGTTTGCCTATAACCTGGTGTTGTGTGATTTTTAACTTTGACCTCCAAGGAAAGCAAAGGTACATGGATTGAAGAGTGTGACTGTTAGACAGCAGGCACTCAAGTAGAGAGAAAGAGTAGGAGAGTCCACAAACATTTACTTTTTCTCTGTTATGCTGACTATGTAGACAGCCAAAAAGCTAACAATGTTGCCACCAAATAGGAGTCAATGCCAGATGTGGGAGAGGGAACAGCAGAGAAAAAAATGTTAAAGTCATTTTGGATTTGATCATTATTGAGGTAGATCATGTCCTCTGCAGTTGCAACTGAGAGACCAGTGGAGTGTACTGTCTTTTTGGTGCATTGGTAAAGATAATTTGGAACAATAGAAAAAACTAAGAAAAGAGAGAGCACACAAAGAGAATTAAGGCACACTAAAGGTGTGAGCAAGAATATGGCAAATGCAATATCATATGAATGAGTATTGTGATATGGACTGAGGAAGGAGATCTTCAGAGTATTTCTTAAGAGGTGAGAAATACAACACAAAAGCCAAAGCAACCCAGCTTTGATTTGAGAGCTAGTACGAAGGTGCAATAAAGAATTTGGAAGACATTCGGAAGCCTTTCATAAGGTGATGTGAGTATAGGAGTGGCAAAATCTTGCTTTTGTTGTATAGAATACTGGTAAGACTGCATCTGGAGTCTTGTGCACAGCCCTTGTCCCTTGTCTAAGGAAGGATATCTTTTCACAAAGCGATTGCAACAGAAGTTCTTTGCTCTGATTCCTGTAATGGTGGGACACCCTGAGGTTAGGGATTGAGAAAATGGGCCTGTATTCTCTGGAGTTTTGAAGAGTGAGCTGCAACCTCACAGAAAGTTCCAAAACATTTGAAAGACTAGACAGGTTGAATCTAGAAAAAAAATGTTTCTCCTGAGGGAGCTGTGGAAGATCAGTTATTAAGTAAGTTCAAAACAAAGACTGATAGATTTAAAGTTCCTGTTGATATCAAGGGATTTGGGGATAATGTTGAAATATGATGTTGAAGTAGATTGTCAGCAATGATCTAGGCTGACTGGCCTACCCCTGTTCCTCCATTCCCATGTTCATTGGGAATATGGAAATACAAGGGAAGAAGTTTAAAAGAAAGCAACGGGAAAGGATAAAATCAAATGATTATAGAAAACAAAAATAGAAAGTAAATTATTCTATCTAAAGCTAAACCAAGATAGGGATTGGGCTATAAAGGAAAGCACATGAAAACCTCAAAGGGTTTGACAACATAAATGTCAAGAAGGTGTTTCCACTTGTGATGAGACATCAGCTATAAACATAAATATGAATAGGTATCATAGATAAAAATAAAAAGTTGTTCCAGCTTTGCGTGAAAGCCATTCCTTTACACATTGCCCGCTAAAGCCTCATCCTCGGTGTTTCCTTGGCAATTTTTTTGTCAGTGGTGGTTTGCCATTACCTTCCTTTCTCAATGGCAGGGGGTCAGGAGAGAGGTCACTAGGCTACTTCAAGAATATAATCCATGCTGTTGGTATTATTTTAGAATACATGTTAGCCATCAAGCTAACAGAGCTTACTAGCCCCCATCATCCCTAATAAATCTATAATCATTAAATACATCACTAATAAAGCAAATTTAGAAGAATCATCTTTATCTAGATAATGGCCAAAACATGCAACTCACTATCACAAAGAGTAGCTGAAATGACTCGAATAGATATAATTAAGAAAATGTTGCATATCAGGAAAGAGAGAAAACAATGGAAGGAAATGTTGAATGAATTATGATTTATTGTCACTAGTACTCTGTAATGAACAACACGTAAAATATACTGAAAGGCTCTGACTGTCACCTCAGTCTGGTCCATTTGAATACTTCAAGAATAAAAAGACAAAGCTGAAAGAAAGTCCATCTTTGCTCTGTTGCCTACAACCATGAGCCCAAGCCCTGAGCCAGCCAACCAATGACTCCTAAACTGGTGGGAGGGGCCTGTTAACAGGCCAACGATGCTGGGTTCCGTGCTGGACCTACACTTGCCCTGCAACAAGGAGCTCCCAACTCCGCTGCCACCGCTGCCTCACTGACAACCAAGAGTCCCCGCTCCGGGCCCACCACAACCATGAGATTTTGACACCACTATGTTATTAGCCAGGAGACCCTGGTCCAGGCCTATCACAATCAAGAGTGCCAACTCTGCCACTAGACCAGGCCACCGCTTCACCAAGAATCCTGCTCCAACTACTCTCTTCCATGGTTTCAGTCCCTCTGCTGTTGCTGACAGAAAGAAGATGAAGAAAGAGAAAAATAAACAGAAAGTAGGCAAAAATGTTAAGGAAAGAAGGGAGAAAGTAGCCACACGAGTGGGCAGGCCCAGGAGCCCAACCACTGCCTACCTTGTTGGCACCACCACCTTGGATGCGCTGATGGGCTTAGATGAATAAAGGAGGCTTGTGTAGATAATACGCATCAGTTTGGACAATCTGTCTATAATATAATTGTGTTGCAACTCATGGTCAGTATGTCAGCGTACCTTATTGAGAGGTATATTCAAGAATTTATCACTTATTGGAGTATATGACCTGAGGGTATACAGGTGTCATATTCCATCTTAGTTCAGATCATGTGCAGCATTAAAGTCTACTGGAAGCATGCTCCTCTGCTGTAACTAGTAGTTTAATATTATCTAGACACTTTGGTGCCTGAGGAATGCTATATTTGTATACAATAATTAGTTGTACTAAATATCTGTTTATGCTTCAATACCATAGTGTCCGCATCCATATTTTAATGTTACAGGTGATAACATAAGCAATGCCACATTAAGTAAAACACCCCTTTGGCAGCACATTCACAGCAATGAATGCCACATCATACAACTATGTGGTCTGACATTCGCGCACATCACCTTTGAAAAATAATAATAAATAAAAACAAGAAGTGTTGGAGAAAGTGTTGGCAGTGCCTATGAAGAGAGAAACAGAGTTACTGTTTTGAGTCTAGTGCTGAAAGGGGGTAGAAAATGAGCATTTTTATCAGGTTGTTAGAGGGGAAGGAGGAGTGAGTGCACACATTTTCTGCTTTTCACACCTTCATTTGCACACATTTTACATCTTTAGCACTCCTTTGCCACTGTTAGCACTCCCTTGGTCTTTGTTTAATGCATCCTCATAATGTGTTCTACTTGCTTCTCCTCTTCTCCTGTCAATGGCATAAAAACAATCATTTTCCACCTCTTTCAGTTCTGAAGAAGTGTCATACTAGTCTTGAAATATTAACTCAGTTTTTCTGTCTTTACAGATGCTGCCAAGGCTGCTGAGTTTCACAGAGCATAGAAAAGTACAGCACAGAACAGGCCCTTCGGCTCACAATATTGTGTTGAGGATTATTCCTAAACTAAAATAAAATAACCTAAGCTACGCACTCTTCAATTCCCTGCTGTCCATGAGCATGTCCAGCAGTTACTTAAATGTCCCGAATGACTTTGCTTCCTCACCCACCGCTGGCGATACATTCCATGCATTCACAACTTCCTGCATAAAGAACCTCCCTCTGGCGTCTCTTCTATACCTTCCTCCTAATCTCTTAAAATGATGACCCCTTGTGCCAGTCAGTCCTGCCCTGGGGTAAAGTCTCTGGTTATTGATTATACCTCAATCAGGTCACCGCTCTTCCTCCTTCTCTCCAGAGAGAAAAATCCGAGCTTAGTCAACCTCTCTTTGTAAGACAAACCCTCCAGTCCAGGCAGCATCCTGGTAAACCTTCTTTGCACCCTCTCCAAAGCCTATCTTTCCTATGATAGGGTGACCAGAACTGGACACAATATCCCAAGTGTGGTCTCACCGTAGTCTTGTAGAGCTGCAGCAAAACCTTGCGGCTCTTAAACTTGATCCCCCTGTCAATGAAAGCCAAAACACCATACGCTTTTTTAACAACCTTATTCACTTGAGTAGCAATTTTGAGGGATCTATGCACTTGAATACCAAGATACCTCTGATCCTCTAGACTGCCAAGAATCCTGTCTTTAATCCTATATTCAGCATTCAAGTTCAACCTTCGAAAATACACCACTTCGCATTTATCCAGGTTGAACTCCATCTGCCATTTCTCAGCCCAGCTTTGCATCCTGTCTATGTCACGTTGCAGTCTGCAATAGCCCTCGATACTGTCAACGGCACCTCCAAACTTTGTGTCATTGGCAAATTTACTAACCCATCCATTAACCTCCTCATCCAAGTCATTTATAAAAACTACAAAGAGCAGAGGCCCAAGAACATGGGCGGCACGGCGGCATAGTGGTTAGCACTGCTGCCTCACAGCGCCAGAGACCCAGGTTCAATTCCCGCCTCAGGCGACTCTCTGTGTGGAGTTTGCACATTCTCCCCATGTCTATTTGGGTTTCCTCTGGGTGCTCCAGTTTCCTCGCATAATCAAAAATGTGCAGGTTAGGTAAATTGGCCACGCTAAATTGCCCATAGTGTTAGGTGAAGGGGTAAATGGAGGGGAATAGGTCTTACGCTTCGGCAGGTTGGTGTGGACTTGTTGGGCTGAAGGGCCTGTTTCCACACAGTAAGTAATCTAATCTAATCTAAACAGAGCCCTGCGGCACACCACTCACTACTGACCTTCAGGCAGAATACTTTCCATCCACAACCACTCTCTACCTTCTGTCAGCCAACCAATTCTGAATCCAAACAGCCAAACCTCCTTGTATCCCATACCTCCTGACCTTTTGAATGGGACTACCATGGGGAACCTAATCAAATGCCTCGCTGAAGTCCATATACACCACATCCACTGCTCGACCTGCTTCAACCTATCTCATCACCTCCTCAAAGAATCAATAAGATTTGTGAGGCACAATCTCCCCCTCACAAAGCCTTGCTGACTGCCTTTAATCACACTATGCTTTGCTAAATAGCCATAAGTCCTATACCTTAGAATTCTTTCCAAAACCTTGCTGACCACAGATGTAAGACTGACTGATCTGTAATTGCCGGGGATTTCCCTATTGCTCTTCTTGAAAAGAGGAACAACATTCTCCTCCCTCCAATCCTCCGGTACGACTCCCATGGAGAGTTAAGAAGCAAAGATCTTCGCCAGTGGCTTAGCAACCTCCTTTCTCGTTTCCCGGAACAACCTAGGATAAATCTGGTCTGGCCCTGGGTACTTATCAGTCTTAATGTTTGCCAAAATTTCCAGCACACATATTTCTTTATATTTCTGGCTTGCAGCATCCTGAAAGTTTTCTTTGATTTATCTTTTAATGCTTTTCTGGAACTGTAATGTCATTTTTAACTGTCTCCAGCTAAGTCAATTTTAAACCAATCTGTTCAGAATAAAGGCTTTAGTTTTCAGTTATCTTGCCAAATGAGAAGAGCATGACTGACACTACCATGTACAATGAGACAATGTATAATGAGACAATGTACACTGTACAATGTACAATGAGACAATGTACAATGAGACAATATACACTGTACAATGTACAATGAGAAAATGTGTAATGAGACAATGTACAGAGACAATGTACAATATACACTGTATCTAAGTAATTGATTAAAATTGAATAAATGATATTAAATTATACATTGTAAATAAATAAGCCAAGTTATTCAACCAATAAATATTGCAACTTCTATTTTTTATCTTTCTGATTATACTAAATTTTAATTTATGACAAACAGTTAGTAAGGCACTTTTTCTGTTTGTTACTGAAGAAAATATTTTTTGCAAACATTGAGTTGTAAAGCACATCGAAGAAACAACAATTTTTGGAAAAATGGATAAAGCTGGTAATTGGGCACTGGGATTATGACACACAATTTATTTCTGCCCAGACCTACCAATACAGGCGGTATCCAGGCTTTATACCCCCGATAATTTAAATAATAATAGTATGCAGTGCCAATGGTTGGACATTGCCACATGGGTCCCAAGCAAGTTGTATTTTGACTGTAGAAAATGCTAAGATTAGTTAAAAACGAGAAGAAAAGGAGTTGAAACAGTGCAATGCTCCACAAAGTGCCCCAAAGGTGCTCCAATGCTGTATTTGTGGCCTTAGTGCAGGAGATGGATTGACAAAGAGATGTCCTTTTCCCATAGGCTGTCAGACAGACAACAGAACAGATCTGCAGAAGGCAGTTTCAGCAGATCGTCATTCCAGTCTAGCTCTGATGATTTAAATGCTGTAAGAATTTCAATCACCTCACACATTTGGTGAAGGCGGTGTATGATTTAAGTCATGTTTTATTGGGAAGTGAGGCTGTACACGGGGGTTAGGTGTCCTTGTTTGATCAATGGAAGTAAACAGACAGGTCAAACAATTAGGAAGGCAAAAGTTATGTTAGCTCTGATTGCAAAAGAATTTGAGTTCAGAGGTAGGAATGCCAGACTGCAGTTACTCAGGGCCTCGGTGAGACTGGACCTGGGGTATCGTGTGCAATTTTTTACTCCTATCTAAGAAAAATTATACTTGCTTTAGAGGGACTGCAACAAATGTTCACTCGACTGATGGCAGGATTGTTGCATGAGAAGAAATTGGTTTGACTGGGACTGTATTCACCAGAGGATAGAAGGTTGAGAGGAGATCTGATTGAAACATATACCCACCGAACTCATCTCCCAATACCTCGACACGGTCCTGTCCCCTTTAGTCCAAGAACTCTCCACCTACATTCGGGACACCACCCACGCCCTCCACCTCCTCCAGGATTTTCGCTTCCCCGGTCCCCAACGCCTTATTTTCACTATGGACATCCAGTCCCTGTACACCTCCATCCCCCATCACGAAGGACTCAAAGCCCTCCGCTTCTTCCTTTCCCGCCGCACCAACCAGTACCCTTCCACTGACACCCTCCTTCGACTGACTGAACTGGTCCTCACCCTGAATAACTTCTCTTTTCAATCCTCCCACTTCCTCCAAACTAAAGGAGTTGCCATGGGCACCCGCATGGGCCCCAGCTATGCCTGCCTCTTCGTAGGATATGTGGAACAGTCCATCTTCCGCAACTGCACTGGCACCACCCCCCACCTTTTCCTCCGCTACATCGATGACTGTATTGGCGCTGCCTCGTGCTCCCACGAGGAGGTTGAACAGTTCATCAACTTTACTAACACCTTCCATCCCGACCTGAAATTCACCTGAACTGTCTCAGACTCCTCCCTCCCCTTCCTAGACCTTTCCATTTCTATCTCGGGCGACCGACTCAACACAGACATCTATTATAAACCGACTGACTCCCACAGCTACCTGGACTACACCTCCTCCCACCCTGTCCCCTGTAAAAACGCCATCCCATATTCCCAATTCCTTCGTCTCCGCCGCATCTGCTCCCAGGAGGACCAATTCCAACACCGCACAGCCCAGATGGCCTCCTTCTTCAAGGACCGCAGACTCCCCCCAGACGTGATCGACGATGCCCTCCACCGCATCTCCTCCACTTCCCGCTCCTCTGCCCTTGAGCCCCGCTCCTCCAACCGCCACCAAGACAGAACCCCACTGGTTCTCACCTACCACCCCACCAACCTCCGCATACAACGTATCATCCGCCGCCATTTCCGCCACCTCCAAACGGACCCCACCACCAAGGATATATTTCCCTCCCCTCCCCTATCAGCGTTCCGCAAGGACCACTCCCTTCGTGACTCCCTCGTCAGATCCACACCCCCCACCAACCCAACCTCCACCCCCGGCACCTTCCCCTGCAACCGCAGGAAATGTAAAACTTGCGCCCACACCTCCACACTCACTTCCCTCCAAGGCCCCAAGGGATCCTTCCATATCCGCCACAAGTTCACCTGTACCTCCACACACATCATCTATTGCATCCGCTGCACCCGATGTGGCCTCCTCTATATTGGTGAGACAGGCCGCTTACTTGCGGAACGCTTCAGAGAACACCTCCGGGCCGTCCGAACCAACCAACCCAATCACCCCGTGGCTCAACACTTTAACTCTCCCTCCCACTCCACCGAGGATATGCAGGTCCTTGGACTCCTCCACCGGCAGAACACAACTACACGACGGCTGGAGGAGGAGCGCCTCATCTTCCGCCTGGGAACCCTCCAACCACAAGGTATGAATTCAGATTTCTCCAGTTTCCTCATTTCCCCTCCCCCCACCTTGTCTCAGTCGGCTCCCTCAACTCAGCACCGCCCTCCTAACCTGCAATCCTCTGCCTGACCTCTCCGCCCCCACCCCACTCCGGCCTATCACCCTCACCTTGACCTCCTTCCACCTATCCCACCTCCATCGCCCCTCCCCCTAGTCCCTCCTCCCTGCCTTTTATCTTAGCCTGCTTGGCTCTCTCTCTCTTATTCCTGATGAAGGGCTTATGCTCGAAACGTCGAATTCTCTATTCCTGAGATGCTGCCTGGCCTGCTGTGCTTTGACCAGCAACACATTTGCAGCTGTGATCTCCAGCATCTGCAGACCTCATTTTTTACTACTAGATTGGCTAGATACCTGGAGCATCTGTGTCCTCGTTGGGGAGTCTAGAACTAGTGGTAATGGTCTCAGGATGTATGGTACATCATTTATGAGTGAGATGAGGAAACATTCCTTCACTCAGAAGATGGCAAATCAGTGGAGTTCTCTATCACAGAAGGCTGGATCACTCAGTCTGATCAAGGAAGAGTCTGGTCTTTTGTTTCAATATTAAAGGCAACCAATCCAGGGCAAGAAAGTGGAAATATGGTGTTGAGATTAAGAATCATCCATAAAAACGCTGAATGGCAGAGCAGGCTCAAAGGGCCAAATGACTCACTCCAACTCAGACTTTCTGTATTCATATGAATGGACCTCCACATGCTATCAGCTAACAAATGAATGATTAGCCCACTAGGCAATACTGTTCCATCCACCACACTTCCTTTTCTCACTCATCAACAATAGCCATTAACTTTAACTCAGCTTACATTTTGGTACAGTTAGAGGCCTCTGATAGACATGCATATAACAATATTTGCTGCATTGGTTGGCCTGCTATTGAAAGCCTGCTGCCATCAATGGCATCCAACTCCAACTTAACATAGGACTTGAAGCAAAGTTTGGCATCTATCCTCTTGATTGTGGAGGTTGTGTCCAACTCCATGTGAGCATTTGTGGACCTGAGCATGAGTAGCAAATGGTAACCAATGTCTCATCATCCCTTAAAACACTAGTAAAAGACACTCAACATTTGAGTGTTGCAGGGAAATTGAAATCTGAGATAGTTGCCATCCAAGCCCAGTTTGGTGTCATTTAGTCTCATCTGACCACCATAGTGGCTACAAATCCCAACAATGTCTTGTCTGTAGAATATGTTTAATGTTATGAAACATCCCAAGATGCTTCACAGACATGTCATATAATAAATCTTGACACTGAGTCACATAAGGCAATGTTAGATCGGATTACCAAAAGCTTGCACAAAGACATAGGTTTTAAGGAATATCTGCAAGTATGAAAGTGAGGTTGAAGTACAGAGAGATTTATTCCAAAGTTTGGGACAATGGCACCTGAAAGCAGCCTAACCAGTGGTGCAGAAATGAAAATCAGGGATGCATAGAGGCTAGAATTCAAGAAGTGCTGGTATTTTGGAATTTGTGGAACTAAAGGCAACTGCAGAAATACGAAGGGGTTAGGACCACTGTGGAATTTCAAAACATGGCTGAGAATGTTCAAATCAAGATATTGCTTGACAGAACCAATGTAATTCAATGAGAATTGGAGTAATAGGCCATGGTTCTCGTGTATTCAAAGGCAGCCATGCTTTTGATGTGCTTCGGTTTACAGAGGTTAGAATGTGGAAGGCCAAGCAGGAGCCCTTCCTGATGAAGGGCTTATGCCCAAAACATCAAACCTCCTGCTCCTCAGTTGCTACCTGACCTGCTGTGTTTTTCCAGGGCCACACTCTCAACTCTGATCTCCAGCATCTGCAATCCTCACTTTCTCCCAGGCAGGAGTGTGTTGGAAAAGTCAAATTGTCATGCGGTAGTGGCACAGACGAAGGTTTCAGCAGCAGATGAGCTGTGATAAGGAGGAAGTTAAGCAAAATTGCACAAATATGCAGTCAGATGTTCATCTTCGGATCAAATATAACACCAAGGTTGCAAACAGACGATAGAATCTCTAACTGTCACAGGGCAGGGATGAAATCAGCAGCTAGGGAATGCAGTCTGGAACAAATGGTTTTAGCATTCTCAATATTTATAAGCTATCTGGTCCTCACAGCTCGTCAGAACTCTGAGCTTCAGCAGAGTAATAACTTTCTTGCTGAAAACCATGGCTGTTTTTGTGTAAACAAGCTGTTCTCTCACAGGATAGCAGTGTTCTTGCTCCTAGAATTACAACTCTGTCTGTGCTTTTGCTGTTGCCTCACTGCCAGCCTGTTGCCACCATGCAAAGGTTATGTTCATGGAATCCCTGTAAGCCATTCAGCCCATCAAGTCTACACTGTCCCTTCGAAGAGCATTCTACCTAGTCCCACCCTATCCCTTTAACCCTGCATTTCTTACGGCTAATCCATCCAACCTACATACGATGGGCAATTTAGCGTGGTCTTCCCACCTAACCTGCACATCTGTGGGAGGAAACCACAGAGGTAATCCGCACAGACCTTGGCAGGGACATCCAAATTCAACACAGCTAGTCCCCTGAGGACAGAATTGAACAAGGGTTCCTGTCGCAGTTAGGCAGAAGTGCTAACCACCGAGCTACTGAGCCACGGTGTTGTTTAAAACTGTGCTTTCTCAGTCTGGAGCTGCTGAGAACATCCCACAAATCATCTGCTGCCTCTATCACTGAAAAGCAGCTTCTGCCTGCCATATTGCTGGGGTAACACAGGGTAGGAACACTAGTCAGGGCAAAGGCACCTGACAGATTGACAATAATGGATGCACAAGGGTGATGAGTTGCCTTTTTAATGTAATCTTGAATTTATTTTATTCTTCCATGGGATCTGCAAGTCTCTGGCTGTTATTGGCCATTCCTAACTGCCCTTAAGAACTATCTATTTGAAATGCTGTCATCCCAATTGCTGTTCGGAAGGGAATTTCCAGGATTTTGAAACAGTGTCAATGAAGGAGCAGCTATGCAGTTCCAAATGAGGATGGTTGTAGCTTGTGGGGGTGATTCTGCAGGTGGTAGCATTCCAATGTATCTATGTATTTGGTGTAGGTCATTGTTTGGAAGGTGTTGTTGAAGGAGTTGCCATAGTGCAATCTCTGGATAGATTCTACTGCCATTATGTCGCTGGTAGAGGGATTGAATTGTGAAGGTAATGGTGGGGTCCCAATTAAATGGGCTGTTATTCCCTGGATGATGCCAAGCATCATGATTATTGTTGGAGCTGCAGCCATCCACAAATGGGCAGTATTCCATTACACTCCTGAGATGTTCTTTGTAGGTGGTGGGCAAGCATCGGCTAGCCAAAAGATAGGTTTCTCTCTGCAAAATACTCAGTCTCAGACAAGCATGCGTACGCCGGATCCATCTTTTATTTCTTTACATGTTCTATTGCCACGTCCTTTTCATTTGGCATAATCACACTTTTTTTGTTGTCTTTGTCTTTCATCCTAACAAAGACCTTCCGTTTTGTTCTTTCCTCTTTCAACTCTTTCCTAGCTCTGGACTTAAATAAAACAGTATGTTTCGAAAATGTTCCCATATTCATTGAAATAAATCAGCTTGAAGGATTGATTTTAGTCTTCTTTTCATATTAACCATCACAGCACATCTCTTCCATAAGACACGCAGGAAAGAGTAAAATTCAGGGTGAAAATGGATAGATACGATTCATGACCCCCAACATCCTGTGTAAATGCCTCTTGTTGTTTGCATGGAAGTCGATTTTGTGACATAAGTTTCCTGCCCTGAAACACATCATTAACATTGAAATCTGGTTGCCACAGTTCAATTGGGAGTGCAATTTATGTTACTATGTGAATTTTCCAGGGAGTTAAGAGACTTCTAAGTATGTAAGATAGAAAACAAAACCAAATCAGGCCTGAAATTGATAAAGGAGAAGTTGGCAATTAAAATAGCATCCAGGTCTAAGTCTAGATTCATTTGTTTTTGCTACCATCTCCTGATATAATTTCAAACTTAATCTATAGCTTTCTATGCCTCCCGTGGTTCTCTGCTGTAAACTGAACAATCTTATCTTTCTGTTGCTAATCAGGTTGCAGGTCTTCTAATCATTACTTTCCCAATTTAGTAAACTCCAACTATATGAGAATTAACTCAGCATCTGATGATGATTTTGCTTTTAATGTCAGAAATTGCTGCCTATGTGTTTCCAGCAGAGTGAGTATTGAGTTGATAAACAGCAATTTAATCACTCTCTTACTTGTTTGCAATTGTATTTTCTGCAGCCTTTCCACCACCAGTGCTGATGTTTTAATGGGGAGGTATTTGTTATATATAGCCAGCCACGCATTTCAAATATGCATATGTCCCTTGAAGCATTTCTGTTTTGAAAATATAGCTCAAATGAGACCACTCAGCAGAACAATAAAATGGGAAGGATCTGCTTCAAAAGATAATACTGTGCTACTGGTTCTTCCATTGATTTTTTGCTTAATTTTCACTTTAATATTTACTGTTCCTTACACACATTGCACAAGCTAAACTAATGAAAGTTTGATTTGTTCAAGTTGTCCAGTTGTTATATACCTGGCTTTGATTTTAAGTGAATAATTGATTCAAAAAAAGCTCCTTTTCTTTATCTTTGTAGTTTTCCTGAATTGTTTTCATGGCTTATAAAGGTACTCAATTACACTTTGCTCAAATTATTGTACTGTATTGAAAACCAAAATTGTTCTCAACTGCATATTGATTTCCTATGAGGTTTATATATTAAAGTGTTTCTTTGAAATAAAAACGTTGGATAGTTAATCTCAAGTCAGGAGTAGAGTGGAACAAATGGTGTTAATTTACTTTTCTATTGAGACCAAATCAACTATATATTGTCTACAACATCTGTGACTCACTTTACAAGATATAAAAAAGGTAAACAAAGTACAAGTCTGTAAAAGCTTGTTTGGGATGCAATATGGATTGAAGCAACAGAATAAAGAAACTGTAATAAAACGTTAAATAATTCATACTTTAATGTCAGTTCTGTATTACTGAAATATGAAGCCAAAGAGACCATATGATGCATATTCCTTTAAGTGTTAACATTTGTTATATTTTAAATATTTAGAAGTGCTCTTTTTATTGACAGGTAAATTGAATTCCATCATTTCTTTGGGAAAATAAATGTAATTTCGGTTGCTGCAATGAAAACCAAGAGACTTGAAAATTGCATGAGATGCATTTCTAAGCATTCAACGTACACTGCCATCTCATGGTAATATTCTCTCCAATCAAACCTTTCTAGACAAAAGGCCAGTTTTTTAGTATATTGTGGAAAAACTATATTTGAAAGAACATATATTATGTTATCTATGTGTGTGAACTGCTACACTTCTTTATTAATTTATTTCTCACATCAAAGAAAGCAATTTGACTCCTCCTAAAAGGACCTGTCAATGCAACAATGGCTGAAAAATATTGCAGTCCATAAAACATAAATGATTTCAATTGTTTAATGAAAAAGGAAGACGTGGATACAACGTACTAGATACTACTGTTTTGGCTTACTGGTGTTCATATGCCTGAAGTCATTTCTGAAAACAGATTTGTCGCTTTTCTTACAACGTTTATTATTGTGTATCATTTCTACTTTATCAGAAAGTTCTGTGGAAATTTTATTTCATTTTTCATCTGTGCAGAAGATAAACACTTGGCAGTTGAACAACAGCAATTCCCAGCCTCCCGATAACTCAGGACTTCGTGAAAATGGTGCCTCACTGAGAGAAATTCTCAATCCTTGTTTGAGTAGCATCAATACCATGTTATCGATAGTAAAAATATTGCAGAATGTTGAAATACAATCGTGAACCTACAATCTTCAACATGTTCTTTGTCTTCAGTAAACTAAAAATTAGATCCAGAGCAAATCTAACATCTTAAGGAATGGCATTGCTGGAAACAAATAAATGTAATCAATTTTTGCCTTTGGAGTTTTTTATGAAAGTTTCCTTTCACAACTGCATAACTTGTATAAACACTGGGGAAGGATTGTGCTAGTTGCTACATAATGCATACCAATACTGTGAGTACTTTTAAATATCCAAACTCACAGCACTGAGACTGTTGTGTATTTTCATGAAAAGAAAGAAAAGCATGTCTTCGTATTGCCTTTCACAGCCTTAAGAATATTCCAAAGATTTTAACTGTCAGTGAAATATTGCTCATTGAAGTGTCGCATAAGAAATGCCTCTACAGTAACAAGGGCAATTCTTCCACCAAAATTTGCTCTGCTCCTCATCTCAACATTACAAAAAATGTTGTTTAACTATCATAATGGACAAAAATAAAATGATGGTACTGTACATACCCTTCTATCTCATCTGATACAATAATGGAAGTAGAAAATCCTGTCAAAGGCAAAGACAATTTTTCATGGAAAGTAAGGAGGAGAGATCACTCAGGCACTTATTCCCTTTATTTTGTGTATTCAACTGACCCAGATAGAGGCCTGGAAATTATTCAACTGTCTTCCTGCTAGTCGTATACTTTATATCTTTGAAATTTGCTGTGATACAGTGTCGACAGTGTGGTTGACCACTTGATCAAGAAAGGCATTGCAGCTACCTCAGCATGAGTGAGCATCAGCAGCAGAGACATTTACCAATGACTAGAAAACAACCACCTACATCCATCATCTTTGACAGGTGGACATGTAACCTTGCAAGCTTGTGAGGAAAAACTATACATATGCTTTGAAGATCACAGCGACAATGAACTTCCTCGTCACCAAATCCTTTCAACTTCAGCTGGGGCCAAATGTAGGATTTTCCAGTCAATTGCCTGTGGACCCAAAGTGCCAAAAGCTGTGGGATTTGCAACCATCACCATTCAAAGGGACCATTGAATGCACCATGCAAAACGCAGAGCTCCGTGACCTCATCCAACCAGATACTTAAACAGGAAGGGTCTTTCTTCTCTCATTGCCTTGCTATTGGCAACCATAGGCAGTAATTCCTGCAAGTGTGCACCCATTATTCACACACAACACTTAGATTCTTCATATGTTCCCTCACAGACATCACCTCTGCACTGGCTTGTGAGTGAAAAATTGTATCCTAAGAAGGCATTACCAATCATCCTTGTGTGAAACCATTGGACTGATAGTGAACAGAGCTATGTTGCTGAAAATGTGTTGCTGGAAAAGCACAGCAGGTCAGGCAGCATCCAAGGAACAGGAGAATCGATGTTTCGGGCATAAGCCCTTCTTAAGGCTCATGCCCGAAATATCGATTCTCCTGCTCCTTGGATACTGCCTGACCTGCTGCGCTTTTCCAGCAACATATTTTCAGCTCTGATCTCCAGCATCTGCAGTCCTCACTTTCTCCTAGAGCTATGTTGCTGCCCATGCATCCCTCATTGAAGAGATTATTGGGCTGTGAGGGTTGATGTCCATTGCCTGGACTGTTAAGGAGGAGCAGGTGAAAGTGAGAACTGCAGATGCTGGAGATGAGAGTCAAGATTAGAGTGGTACTGGAAAAGCACAACAGGTCAGGCAGTTTCCAAAGGGCAGGGAAATCGATGTTTCAGGCAGGAGCACTTCATCAGGAGTGAGGCTGGAAATCTCGGGTGTGGAGAGATAAATGGGAGGGAGTGGGGCTGGGGAGAAGGTAATTGAGAGTGCAATAGATGGATGGAGGAAGGAGTAAAGTTGATAGGTCGGAGAGGAAAGTGGAGTGGATAGGTGGGAAGGAAGATTGACAGGTGGGTCAGGTCATGAGTATGGTGCTGAGCTGGAAGTTTGGAACTGGGGTAAGGTGGGGGGGGGGGAGGGGAAATGAGGAAACTGGTGAAGTCCACATTAATGCTTTGGGGTTGAGGGGTTCTGAGGTGGAAGATGAGGCATTCTTCCTCTAGGTGTCGGATGGTGAGGGAATGGTGGTGGAGAAGGCCCAGGATCTGCATGTCCTCAGCAGAGTGGGTGGGGCAGTTGAGATGTTCAGCCACAGGACAGTAGGATTGATTGATGCGGGTGTCCCGGAGATGTTCGTTGAAGCGCTCTGCAAGAAGACGTCCAGTTTCCCCATTGTAAAGCAAACCGCATCAGAAGCAATCAATACAGTAAATGACATTTGTAGAATTGAAACTTTGATGGATGTGGAAGACTCATTTGGGTCCTTGGATGGAGTTGAGGGGGGAAGTATGGGTGCAGGTTTTGCAATTCCTGAGGTGGCAGGGGAGGGTGCCAGGAGGTGAGGGTGGATTGTAGGGGGGGTGTGGACCTGAGCAGGTACTCACGGACGGACGGGTCCTTGTGGGAAGCAGATACGAGTAGGGAGAGAAGCATATCTCTGGTTTGTAAGTGGCAGAAATGTCAGCGGATGATGTGGTTTATGCGAAGGTTGGTAGGGTGGAAAGTGAGGACCAGGGGTGTTCTGTCCTTGTTACGGTTGGAGAGGTGGGGTCTGAGGGTGGAGGTGCAGGACGTGGATGAGATGCATTGGAGGGCATCTTCAACCACGTGGGAAGGGAAATTGCGATCTTTAAAGAAGGAGGCCATCTGGTGTGTTCTGTGGTGGAACTGGTCCTCCTGGGAGCAGATACGGTGGAGCCGGAGGAATTGGGAATACGGGATAGCATTTTTGCAGGAGGCAGGGTAAGACGATGTGTAATCAAGCAGCAGGTTTATAAAACATGTAGTTCCCTCCGTGACTACCTAGTCGGGTCCACGCCCCCCAACAAGTCACCCTCCCCTCCTAGCATCTTCACTGGCCACCGCAGGAATTGCAAAACCTGCGCCCACACCTCCCCCCTCACCTCCAAGGTCCCAAAGGAGCCTTCCACATCCATCAAAGTTTCACTTGCACTTCCACAAATGTCATTTACTGGATCCGTTGCTCTCGATGCGGTCTCCTTTACATTGGAGAGACTGGATGCCTTCTCACAGATTGCTGCAGGGAACATCTCCGGGACACCCGCACCAATCAACCCCACTGCCCTGTGGCTGAATATTTCAACTCCCCCTCCTACTCTGCCGATGACATGCAAGTCCTGGGCCTCCTCCACCACCACTCCCTCACCACTCAATGCCTGGAGGAAGAATGCCTCATCTTCTGCCTCAACACCCCTCAACCCCACAGCATCAATGTGGACTTCACCAGTTTCCTCATTTCCCCTCCGCCCCACCTTACTCCAGTTCCAAACTTCCAGCTCAGTACCATCCTCATGATCTGTCCCACCTGTCAATTTTCCTTCCCACCTATCCACTCCACCTTCCTCTCTGACCTATCACCTTTACCCCTTCCTCGATCCACCTATTGCGCTCTCAATTACCTTATCCCCAGCCCCACCCACTCCCATTTATTTCTCCACCCCTGAGGCTTCCAACCTGATTCTTGATGAAGGGCTCCTGCCCGAAACATATAATTTCCTACCCTCGGATGCTGCTAAGGAGGAGCACTCCAGTACTTATCAGATAGGGTTCCATGACTGTTTGCTGTACCCTGAACAACCTACTTCACCAATACAAAAGAGAGGAAGTGGACCAGCCAACTGCTTCCTCAAAGTAGGAAGAAGATGATCTGACAGAAATGTTGAGGGAGCCAATACTAACGTGAAGGATGTTGAAGAAGCCAGGCCAGCTATAGGATCAGGCAGATAGGCCCAAGAGAACCTGATACTATCTAGATTTGAAACTGAACAATTTTGTGAGAATATTTGTGGACAGTCAGCAGTAATGGCACATGGTAATGCATAAGCCTTAAATGCTTTTAGGAAACCTTGCTTTATAACAGTGAAACTCTACATTGCTCTACTTACGATACAGTGTGCATTTCTTTGCTCTCTTTGTACCAATGAATTCCTGTTCAGTTTGATGTCCAGAGCATCAGGATGGAGTTCTGTGGACTTTAATGGGTTCTATATCTCAAAAAAGCTTTTGTTGCAAGAGGCATTCGCCAATTACATATAGATGTAGAGCAGCCACAACATGCTGACCGAGTTACACAACACATTAATGAAGCTTCTCACTTGCCAGAGTTACCCCCTCCCAGATGAAGTGTGCGTTTGAGAACATTACTGCTCTTCGCCATGTTGGACCTGAAATGCGTGCAAATGTCAAGGTGATCATCACCTGTCAAGGCATTTCAGAAGATAATGCAACACTATTAAAAATATAAAAAGATTTCAGGAGATTACTGGAATGTAGAAACTATAGCGTATTAAAACCTTGTCACCTGTATACCAAAGTTCAATCTTCTTTAATCCTTCTATTTTTGTCCCTGCATCAGGGTGCCACACTGGAAATTGCAGCAGAGCTGATGGAGACTGTTGACTGTTTTGTCACATTTTAGGTGTCACATGGTACACAGGTATCCTCTGGCAGCCCTAGATAATGATAAGATTACTTACAGTGTGGAAACAGGCCCTTCGGCCCAACAAGTCCACACCAACCCGCAACCCACCCAGACCCATTCCCCTTTCAACTGACCTGACCCGCACATCTTTGGACTGGTGGGAGGAAACTGGAGCACCCGGAGGAAACCCACACAGACACGGGGAGAATGTGCAAACTCCACACAGTCAGTCGCCTGAGGCGGGAATTGAACCCGGGTCTCTAGTGCTGTGAGGCAGCAGTGCTAACCACTGTTGCCACCGTGCTGCCCACTGCTGGATGTCCCAACCTGCTGGAGATCCAGCCAGCAACATGAGCTAATGGAATCATTTGAGTCTCTGACAGAGGGTAAGTGGTGTAACAGACCATCTGCTGAAAGTCCAGAGAGTATAGTTCATGCCTGCCTTTCTGTTGCTTCTCATCCCTGATAGTGTGCAATGGTAGCTCCCTCTTCCTTTGAGTAGCTGGGGAAACTGGAGTGAGGGTAACGTCCCACTGCAGATTCTTGCAAAGCCAGTAAGTACTAGATTCCATGGCTTGAGTGATTGACTGGAGGACCAAGGACATTTCTGGCAAATACTGATCCTTTCTGGTGAATCTGCTAGTCCACAACAGCCACCATCCAGTCCATGGAGGCAGCCATGCACTCTCAGGCTAGAGACATGGCTTCAAGCAGAACCTGTGCAGACTCTTCTGCCCTTCACTGCAGTCTGTGCATGATCTCTAGCACCTCTGCCAGACATTTCAATGTCTGCCTCTGAATTTCTGTCAGCTCATTAACAGCCAGGTCCAGAGCTCACCATCTGTACTAGACTCGTACAAACAATCAGACACACAAGCATACACATTAGAAGCAAGAATTCGACTAACAGCCCCTTGAAAATAGATGTACTGTTTGTGTTGGAGTTCCATTTTGAGATGTACAACATGATTTGGATATGTCTGCATTGTTCACAAGTTTTACTTGTTTTTCCTTTCTCTCTGCTACATCGAGGGCTGGAGTTTAAATATGGTGCTAGGACTTTGGGAGCACACAAAGTCCTAGTGGGGAAGTAGAACTTCCTACTCATCTCCCAATAACATTTGGTGATTACCTACAGCTTTAAAGAACATAATTGCACAAGAAAACCCGATCCACCCCCAAATGGACGGACCTCCTGCTTTTTCATCACAATGTCACAGCCTCAGAAAACACCGATCCTCCCATTGTGTGTAACAGGAATTTGTTCACAGTTCTTTATAATAGCAGCTCTATGCTTACAGCTCTTTGCTACCAGCAATATCTACTATTTGCTTCATTTTCTCCAATCCTACAGCCAAGATTAACCAAGCAAGCACAGTAAGCATCAATAGTAAATTGAAAAATTGAATTCTACACCCTCCATTATTTATATTGTACTTGGTGGTAGGAAATCTAAGAGAAGGGAAGATTTTGTTTTAAGTAACTCATACAACAATTGATTTAAGCTGGAAGGATAAAATTTAATGTTACAGCTCTAAAAAAAATCATCAATTCTCCCATAAATCATTTATCAAGAGTTGTTGAAATCAATTAAATGGAATGATTAGGTTGGAACTAAATTATATTCTTTTCAGAAAGCTACTCATTATCTGAAACATGTGGCAATTCACGTAAATACAATGGACGTTTATGCTTGCCCAATCAATGTTGTCTACAATGGAACGATTATATTGAGAAAGACACATTGAAGTAATGGCTGGATTGTGATGCAAAGTGATGCCAACAGCATGGATTTAATTCCATACTAGCTGAGGTCATAGAGTCATAGAGTCATAGAGATGTACAGCATGGAAACAGACCCTTCAGTCCAATCTGTCCATGCTGACCAGATATCCCAACCCAATCTAGTTCCACCTGCCAGCACTCGACTCGTATCCCTCCAAACCCTTCCTATTCAGATACCCATCCAAATGCCTCTTAAATGTTGCAATTGTACCAGCCTCCACCACGTCCTCTGGCAGCTCATTCCATACACGTACCAACTTCTGTGTGAAAAAGTTGCCCCATAGGTCTTTTTTATATCTTTCTCCTCTCACCCTAAACCTATGCCCTCTAGTTCTGGACTCCCCGACTCCAGGGAAAAGATTTTGTCTGTTTATCCTATCCATGCCCCTCATAGTTTTGTAAACCTCTATAAGGTCACCCCTTAGCCTCTGATGCTCCAGGGAAAAGAAGGTCCCACCTTTTCAACATCACTCCTTAGCTAAGGTGTGGTGGCACTCAGGTTAAACTCACCAGCAGTCATCAAGATTTAAGAAGAAAGCAGCATTGACCTTCTCTAGGTCTAGGACACTACATATAATAAAAATAATTCCCTTGAATTCTTATTCTTGTACTGTATTTCATACAAAGGATGTCTGTTGTGCTTAGACGTCCAAGTCCAGGAGCTGAACTTTACCAATCAGCCCACATATAAAAATAGGTAAAAACAATGACTGCAGATACCAGATTCTGGATTAGAGTGGTGCTGGAAAAGCCCTTGCTTTGGCCTGAAACATTGATTTTCCTACTCCTTGGATGCTGTCTGAACTGCTGTGCTTTTCCAGCACCACTCTAATCCACATATAAAATTGACAAGGTAGATTGACCTCTCATTATGGAGACTGCATGATTATAAATTAATTGATAAAATCTATGTTGTACACAATTTAAATATTCCAATAGACCTTAATGGCTTCTTAAAGAAGAAAAATAGATTGTTGCTCATGGAATTTTGCAATCTCAGCAAGTCTTATGCTAAAATTGATAATATTGCAATTCAAAGTCAAATGGTCAAATACTTTATTGAAATAAATAATATTCATAGTTTGTCTTCAAAGTAACATTGGCAAGAATAACATAATTGATTACATCATACAGAAATGACAAACACATAAATCATGAAATGCTGATTAAGATCAATAGAATATCCTTGTGGGTCTGTGGGTAGGGAGATAGAAAATGGTGCAGGACTCAGTTGTCCTAAGAATCCATCTAGAATTTTCCTTTTTGCTCATTTTTAGTGAAGGATTCTTGCATGAATTTTCTGACTGCCCTCTATTCTCATCCCACCCGATGGTAATACTAATCAAATCAGTTTCCAAAAGCATAGACCATAATAATAGAAGCAAAGTACGTGTAAGATGGTTGATATGAATTAAATGTAGAAAATGTGGAGAAATTCAATTGGTCTGGCAGCATCTGAGGAGAAAGAAACAAAGTTAACATTTACAATCAAGTATGACTATTCATTAGAACCTCAGGTTTTAAGGTGCTAAGCATCTTTGTATGTTATAAGTAAACCAATCTTTTTCTCAGCACATTATAGGATTTGACAATACATCTGGAAAAGTTTTTTTCAATTCAATCATGGGATGTGAGCATTGCTTGCTCAGCCAGCTTTCATTACGCATCCCCAATTGCCCTGAGGACAGTGAAAAGTGAACCAAGTCTATCCCAAGCCAGGCCAGGTAAGGATGGTGGGCTTCCTTCAGTAAAGAACATTATTGAACCAAACAGGTTCAACAGTGGTTTGTGTGAACAAATAAGTAACACAAAGGCAAGACATGAATAGTATTTCAAAGCATGGAATAGTTAAAAAAATGCACAAGGAAATGTTAACAATGATAATACAAATACAGTCTTAGAAATAAAAATAATGTGATTATGCAAATTTCACGATGGACTAGTAGAACACTCCAGAAAACAAATAAGCAGGATACAAGAGTTTGTTGCCATCCATCTGGTTGGATCAAAATATCACAAAATTCAATATATTGTTATATGTAGAGTATATCTCAATCTTTATCACTGCCAAATATCAGATTGGTTTACTCTTGAATTAGCAAATAATGTCCAAGTAACAAATTACTGTTGCTCAGTCCCCACTCCTCTTACTGTTAAAGAGAAAACGCACCTGTCATGAGAAGGTCAGTTTGCAATAGATGGAGAATACTTGGCAGTAAATGATATACTCTGAATATTATCACCAATGAATTGAGGGGAAAACTGTTGGAGTAGGTCAGATATAAATTGAGACAAAAATTGAGGGCCATTCTCTAGGAGATGAATGATCTGTCCCATCAAATAATCATCTCATATGAAGTCAACATCTATCCAAGAAGTCTAAATGTGTGTACCATCATTGTTGAGTAACTTGTTTATCATATATCTCATGATGTCATGATCATACAATTATATTATTACATATTTTACAAAGAAGGCTAATTTCACTTTAAATAATTGATAGAGGATATAAAAAATGGCTGCCAAAGGTTGCATGGCTGCTACTTATTGATTCACATGGGCCATCCTATGAAAAACACAGACTGATACATTATCTCAACAGCAGTTGAGCATACACTACAAAGGTAACAGTTTGGAGTTGGATTATCCCTTTCAACAACATAGTGGGTTTTTGCAGATGTGAAAATTTAAAACCTCTGAGACAAGCAACAGACAGGAAGGATGACCTGCAGAGAATTCCAGCATAATTGTGGGTTAATTATTCATCAAAAGTTACCATTGCAGCACCTTATGTTTGATTTCTATAGAGATATAAAGCCTCATTAAAAGCCAGAATGTCCCAGAAAGAAACTGAGTAGTAACATCTCTTTATCTCTCTCTCAAAACTTGATCTACTTGCTGAGCTTACCTGCAGAAGAAAACAACTGTTCAACGATAGGTGCTGTCACATTTGCTGGATCTGACTTCAAGGGTCAACCTCTTCATTTCAACAAGAAGATACTCAAAAAAGACACAACAATAAGATGCAATGGAAATTTACTGGAACTTCTCATCATAAGCATTATTTCATCTTACCTGTATTTGTTATTATTTTGGTTCGTGTAATTTCTTAGATAATAAATTTATCTCCATATTTTGAAAGAAGCTTCAACAGTAACTTTTAATAAAATAACCTTTTTAAGCAAAGGCTTAACTTCTGGTCCACTTTAATTTAAATGATGCAAATGAGAAATGGTTTAAACAAGCTTTATTAACCACACCAGAAGCATGCTTGATAGCCACAACTAATTATGTTTATGCATCCATATTTTATTGGGATAGAAGAGTGTATTTAAATACAACATTGTACACAAATGAATATTTGCTCTGGTGAGAAGACACATGTCTGAAAACATTTTTTCTCCACAGACTCTGTCTGACTCATTGAGTATTTCCAGCATTTTCTATTTTTACGAATTGATTGCTTGCTTACATTTTCAGAATGCGCTATGTGCTTTCCCATTCTTGTTATCTACAAGGTTGGGCTCTGAAATGATTAATGCTGAGGAGTGCATTAAGTACTACCCAATATATTGATGTCATTCAGATTTGAGTGAGAGAGCAGCTTTTGAATTTGAAAGAGGTATACCAAACATCTTATTCTCCCTCATGGTCATAGTAACAATGTTTATCATACTAACGTAACCTTATCTGATTGTGATCATGACATGAATTACATCTTGATGGATTTGAAAACATTATTTCATTAGACAATCAGGTGGATTTTCCCTACCAACACTAAACCGCTCAGCTCTATGAATCCCAATATGAAAGGACATAGCATAAATATATTGGCAGCAAATCTACCTCATGTACCTTTCAACAAGGTGACTGTTGTAAGGTACTATCATACAACAATGCTTTCTCTTCACAACAAAAAAAAATCTTACTGGTCAACTCTTCAGTGAACATATTGTATGCAACGAATGCTCAATAGTCACTGCAAAACACCAGAAGAAATGGGTGACATGGTGATTAGCATTGCTGCCTCACATCGCCAGGACCTGAGTTTGATTCCACCCTCAGGCACATATCTGTGTGGAGTTTGTACCTTCTCCTCATGTTTGCATACGTTTCTTCCAGATATTCCAGTTTTCTCCACAATCTAAAGATGTGCAGGTCAGGTGGATTGCCCAGAGTGTCCAGGGATATGCAAAGCCCAGTAGACTAGCCATGGGAATTGCAGGGTTACAGGGATGGAGTGGGTCTGATTGCGATGATCTTCAGTGGGTCGGTGTGGACTCAATGGGCTGAACAGCCTGCTTCCACACTGTAGGGATTCTGTGACTGTAAATAACTTAGGTCTTTGGTTAGCATTGTCCCTACTTAGGCTAGCCAGGATTTAAACTAGTAAGGTGGGGTAGGGGTGGAGATGGGGAACAGAAGCGAGTCAGGCAGTCAGGGCAGACAGGGACAAGGTAGGACTAAAAAATTAAACTGCATTTATATCAATGCAAGGGGATAACAGGGAAGGCAGATGAACTCGGCATGGTTAGGAACATGGGACTGGGATCTCATAGCAATTACAGAAACATGGCTCAGGGATGGGCAGGACTGGCAGATTAATGTTCCAGGATACAAATGCTACAGGAAGGATAGAGAGGGAGGCAAGAGAGGAGGGGGACTGGTGACATTTTTTGATAAGGGATAGCATTACAGCTGTGCTGAGGGAGGATATTCCTGGAAATACATCCAGGGTGGAACTGAGAAATAAGAAAGGGATGATCACCTTATTGGGATTGTGTTATAGACCCCTAATAGTCAGAGGGAAATTAAGAAACAAAATTGTGAGGAGATCTCAGCTATCAGTAAGAATAATAGAGTGAGTATGGTAGGGGATTTTAACTTTCCAAACATAGACTGGGACTACCATAGTGTTAAGGGTTTTGATGGAGAGGAATTTGTTAAGTGTATACAAGACAATTTTCTGATTCAGTATGTGGATATAGCTACTAAAGAAGGTGCAAAACTTGAGGAGAAAGTGAGGACTGCAGATGCTGGAGATCAGAGCTGAAAATGTGTTGCTGGAAAAGCACAGCAGGTCAGGCAGCATCCAAGGAACAGGAGGACCGACATTTTGGGCATAAGCCCTTCTTGACCTACTCTTGGGAAATAAGGCAGGGCAGGTGACTGAGGTGTCAGTGGGGGAGCACTTTGGGGCCAGCGACAATAATTCTATTAGATTTAAAATAATGATGGAAAAGGATAGACCAGATCTAAAAGTTGAAGTTCTAAATTGGAGAAAGGCCAATTTTGACGGTATTAGGCAAGAACTTTCGAAAGCTGATTGGGGCAGATGTTCGCAGGTAAAGGCTCGACTGGAAAATGGGAAGCCTTCAGAAATGAGATAATGAGAATCCAGAGAAAGTATATTCCTGTTAGGGTGAAAGGAAAGGCTGATAGATATAGGGAATGCTGGATGACTAAAGAAATTGAGGGTTTGGGTAAGAAAAAGAAGGAAGCATATGTAAGGTAGATAGAATCCTCAGTATAAAGGCAGTAGGAGTATGCTTAAGAGGGAAATCAGGAGGGCAAAAAGGGGACATGAGATAGCTTTTGCAAATAGAATTAAGGAGAATCCAAAGAGTTTTGACAAATACATCAAGGTCAAAAGGGTAACTAGGGAGAGAATAGGACTGCTAAAGATCAGCAAGGCAGCCTTTCTGTGGAGCCACAGAAAATGGGGGAGATACTAAATGAGTATTTTGCATCAATATTTACTGTAGAAAAGATGGAAGATATAGACTGTAGGGAAATAGATGGTGACATCTTGCAAAATGTCCATATTACAGAGGAGGAAGTCCTGGATGTTTTGAAACGCATAAAGGTGGATAAATCCCCAGGATCTGATCAGGTGTACCTTAGAACTCTGTGGGAAGCCAAAGAAGTGATTGCTGCGTCTTTTGCTGAGATATTTGTTTCAATGATAGTCACGGGTGAGGTGCCGGGAGACTAGAGGTTGGCTAATATGGTGCCACTGTTTAAGAAAGGTGTTAAGGACTAGTCAGGGAACTATAGACCAGTGAGCCTGATGTCGGTGGTGGGCAAGTTGTTGGAGGGAATTCTGAGGGACAGGGTATACATGTATTTGGAAAGGCAAGGACTGATTAGGGATACTTTTGTGCATGGGAATTCATGTCTCACAAATTTGATTGAGTTTTTTGAGGAAGTGCCAAATAGGATTGATGAGGGCAGAGTGGAAGATGTGATCTATATGGACTTCAGTAAAGCGTTCAAAAAGGTTCCCTATGGGAGACTGATAAGCAAGGTTCGATCTCACTGAATATAGGGAGAACTAACCATGTGGATACAGAACTGGCTCAAATGTAGAAGACAGAAGGTGGTGGTGGAGGGTTGTTTTTCAGACTGGAGGCCTGTGACCAGTGGAGTGCCACAGGATCAGTGCTGAGTCCCCTACTTTTTGTCATTTACGTAAATGATTTGGATTCAAGCATAAGAGGTACAGTTAGTAAGTTTGCAGATGACACCAAAATTGGAGGTGGAATGGACAATGAAGAGGGTTACCTCAGATTACAACAGGATCTTGACCAGATGGGCCAATGAGCTGAGAAGTGGCAGATGGAGTTCAATTCAGATAAATGCGAGGTGCTGCATTTTGGGAAAGCAAATCTTAGCAGGACTTAATGGTAAGGTCCTAGGGAGTGCTGCTGAACAAAGAGACCTTGGAGTGCAGGTTCATAGCTCCTTCAAAGTGGAGTCGCAGGTAGATAGGATAGTGAAGAAGGCATTTGGTATGATTTCCTTTATTGGTCAGAATATTGAGTACAGGAGTTGGGAGGTCATTCAGCGACTGTACAGGTTGGGCCACAGTTGGAATATTGCATGCAATTCTGGCCTCCTTCCTATCGGAATGATGTTGTGAAACTTGAAAGGGTTCAGAAAAGGTTTACAAGGATGTTGCCAGGGTTTCAGGATTTGAGTTATAGGGAGAGGCTGAACAGGCTGGGGCTATTTTCCCTGGAGCGTCGGAGGCTGAGGGGTGACCTGATAGAGGTTTACAAAATTATGAGGGGCATGGATATGGTAAATAGGCAAAGTCTTTTCCCTAGGGTTGGGGAGTCCAGAACGAGAGGGTATAGATTTAGGGAGAGAGGGGAAAGATATAAAAGAGACCTACAGGGCAACGTCTTCACTCAGAGGGTGGTATGTGTATGGACTGAGCTGCCAGAGAAAGTGGTGGAGGCTGGTACAATTGCAACATTTACGAGGCATTTGGATCGGTATATGGATAGGAAGGGTTTGGAGGGATATGGGCTGGGTGCTGGCAGGTGGGATATCTGGTCAGCATGGACCAAAGGGTCTGTTTCCATGCTATGCATCTCTCTGACTCTGTGACTCTAACTTTGTTAAAAATGATTTGCATTTAACAAATCCACCCTGGCTGTCCTTAATTGATCCATATGTCTCATTGAATATTAATCTTGATCTCAGTAACTAGATGGAATCTTATAGAACCTCTGAACAGTATAGGTTAAGGTGATAAATCTGTGAAAATTGCATCAGAAGTCCAGCAAGTCCTTTTTTAATGTTGGGAACAACTGGCTGCATTTTTCAAGTAAGTTTTGGGTATTGAGACAAGATTCTATCTAAGCAGCAGCGAGATGCCTCTTAAGCGGGATTATTGCCTCTTGTTGGACTCATTAACTATATGTCTCATCCTTTCTATATGCAGCTTCCTATCCTTCCCATCATCGTAGGGAAACTGAAATGAAGAATTCCCAACATTAAAGTCACAACATGTACCTGATGACTCCATCTCGCTGCTTTGCCGTCTTGTACACCCAGCAACATCTCAGGGCAAGCTCCAGGGCACTGGTCGTCTAGTTTCCCCATCTACGGATACCTGTTTGTCAGGACCCTCATAGCACTTCTCTGATTCACTCACATAGAACATAGAAGGGTACAACACAGCACAGGCTGTTTCGCCCTTGATGTTGTTCCAACCTTTTATCCTGCTGTAGAGATCATACAAATTTACCTACCCTTCATTGTACTATCATCCATGTGCCTATTCATATTTAAAAGTCCCTAATGTATCTAACTGTATTACCACCACTGGATGTTCATTCCATACACGCATCACTCTCTGTATAAATAACCGACCTCTGACATCTCTCCTAAACCTTACTCCAATCACTTTAAAATTATGCCCCCTTGTGATAGCCACTTCTGCCCTGGGCAAAAAGTATCTGACTATTCACGCTATCTCAGCTTCTTATCACCCTTATCAAGTCACCTTTCACCCCTCTTCACTCCAATGAGAAAAGCTTTAGCTCCCTAATATTTTCTTTATGAGACATGCCCTTCAGTCCAGGCAATATCCTGGTAAATCTCCTCTGTAACCTCTTGAAAGCTTCCATATCCTTCCTACAATGAGGTGACGAGAACTGAACACAATATTCCAAGTGTGGTCTAACCAGGGCTCTACAGAGCTGAAGCATAACTTTATGGCTATTAAATTCAATCCCCCTGCTAATGAAAGCCAACACATCTTCTTAACAGCCCTATCAACTCTGTGACTCTAAGTTTGTTAAATATGGATATGGACCCCAAGATCCCTCTGTTCCTCCAGCTGTCAAAAATTCTGCCTTTAACCCTGGAACCCTGTATTCTGCATTCAAAATTGCAGGATGCTTCATCATTTTAATGCTGGACTTCAGGGTGCACCTGCAACTAGCATTGCCATGTTACTGCAAGTCACATAGTGGGTAGGCACAGAGACTCAGCTCACACACCGGACAGGCTTCACCTCAAATAAAAGTTAAATACTGCAAACGCTGGAATTCTGAAACAAATACAGAGAATGCTGGAGGAACATCAGCAGGTCTGGCAGCATCTGTTGAGAGAGAAGCAGAGTTAACATTTTGAGTGCAGTGTGACCCTTCTTCAGAACTGAAAGCACTGGACAAACTCTGGGAAGTAATTACGAGGTGCTGGGGCTAAATTCAAAAACAGAACCATAGAAGTAGTCATCTCAGGTTTATTACATGAGTCACATATAGATTAGTATTGGGATACATAAGATTAGAGAGGTGGATGCATGGGTCAAACATTAGTATGGGAGAAATTGGTTCCAATTCTGGGACACTGGCACCAATATTGGGGAAAAAGAGCTGCTTCACAGGGATGGGCATCATTTGAAGCAGGCTGAGATCAGTGTCCTGGTGAATTGGATAACTATGGTGGTAGATAGGTCTTTAAACTAATTAGTGGGAGTTGGAGGTGTGGCAGGTGGATGGAGGGTAGGAGAGAGGTTTAAAATAATCTGAAAGAAACAAGATAGTCAAAGTGAGACAGGAAGGGATAGAAAATATAAGTAGAAGAGAAAAGAAATTGGAACCAGAATAAGTAATAATTGTAAAAAGGCAAAGCTTAAACACTTGATCTGAGTGCGTGTGACATTTGCAACAAGATAGATGGATAGATGCCACAAATAGAAATAAATGAAGACAACTTGTTAGTTGTTACAGGAATATGACTATTAGATGACGAAGACTAGGAACTCAACATTGAAGAGTGTTTGACATTACAAAAAAAATCAAAAGGAGAAAGAAGTGGTGGTAGCTTTGTTATTAAGGGAAAATCTCAGGGCAATCAGGTATCAGTGGTGAGTAGTAATATCGGTGCAATACATCTTAATGAACATAGAACATAGAACATAACAGCAGAGTATACGTCCTTCAGCCCCCGATGTTGTGCCGACCTGCAAAATTAATCTGATACCCATCTAATATACAACATTCCATTATTATTAATATGTCTATCCAGTGCCTATTTAAATGTCTTTAATGTCGGCAAGCCTGATACTGTTGCAGGCAGGCCATTCCACACCGCTACTCCTCTCTGAGTAAAGAACCTACCCCAATATCTGCCCTAAATCTATCACCTCTCAATTTAAAGCTATGTCCCCTTTTGTTAGCCTACACCATCCGAGGAAAAAGACTCGCACTGTATACACTACCTAACCCTCTGATTATCTTATACATTTCAATTAAGTCACCTCTCAACCTTCTTCTATCCAACGAAAACAGCCTCAGTCTCTAAGCCTTTCCTAGTAAGACATTCCTTCCATACCAGGCAACATCCTAGTACATCTCCTTTCCAAAGTTCCACATCTTTCCTAAAATGCGGTGATCAGAACTGCATGAATACACCAGGTGCGGCCTTACCAGTGTCTTTTACAGCTAAAGCATAACTTCATGGCTCGAAACTCAATCTCTCTACCAATAAACGCCAACACACCATATGCCTTCTTAACAACCCTATTAACTTGAATGGCAACTTTCAGGAATTTGTGCACCTGGACACCAAGATCTCTCTGTTCATCTACACTGCCAAGAATTTTACCATTAGCTCAGTACTCTGCACTTCTGTTACTTCTTCTGAAGTGAATTACCTCACACTTTTCCACTTTATACTCCATTTGCCACTTCTCAGCTCAGCCTTGCATCTTATCTACATCCCTCTGTAACCCATAACATGTTTTGGCACTATCCACAACTCTGCCTACCTTAGTGTCATCTGCAAATTTACTGACCCATCTTTCTACGTCCACCTCCAGATCACTTATAAAAATTACAAACAGCAGTGGCCCCAAAACAGATCCTTGCAGCACACCACTGGTAACTGAGCTCCAGGATGAACATTTCTCATCAACCAACACCCCCTGTCTTTTCTCAGCTAGCCAATTTCTGATCCAAACTGCAAAATCACCTCCAATTCCAAAACTCCTTATTTTGTGCAATAGCCTATCATGTGGAACCTTGTCAAATGCCTTACTGAAGTTCATATACATCACATCAACCACTTTATCTTCATCCACCTGTTTGGTCACCTTCTCAAAGAACTCAATAATGTTTGTGAGGCATGACCTACCCTTCACAAAACCGTGTTGACTATCCCTAATCAAATTATTCCTTTCCAGATGATTATAAATCCTATCTCTTATAACATTTTCCAACAGCTTATTCATAAGGGAAGTAAGCTCACTAGCCTATAATTACCAGGGTTGCCCTGACACCCCTTCTTAAACAGGGGAACAACATTTACTACCCTCCAGTCTTCTGGCACCATTCCTGTCGACAATGATGATATCAAAATCAAAGCCAAAGGCTCTGCAATCTCCTCCCTAGCTTCACAGAGAGTCAGAGGATAAATCCCATTTGGGTCAGGTGTCTTATCTATTTTCAGATGTTCCAAAATTGCTAAAACCTCCTCTTTGTCAACCTCAATCCCATTTAATCTTGTAACCTGCATTTCCGTCACATTGCCCTTCTCCACTGCGAATACTGACGAAATGTGTTCATTTAGTGCTTCCCCTATGTCCTCAGATTCCACACACAACTTTCCACTACTATCTTTGATTGGCCCTAATCTTACTGTAGTCATTCTTTTATTCATTATATACATATAGAAGGCCTTAGGGTTTTCCTTGATCCTATCCGTCAACATCTTCTCAAGTCCCCTCCTGGGTTTTCTTAGCCCTCTCTTTGGATCTTTTCTGCTAACTTCTAACTCTCACGCCACCCAAATGAGCCTTCATGCCTCATCCTCACATAAGCCTTCATCTTCTTCTTGGCAAGAGCTTCAATTTCTTTAGTAATCCATGGCTCCCTCTCACGACAACTACCTCCCTGCTTGATAAGTGCATACCTATTAAGGACAGGCAGTAGCTGTTCCTTGAATAAGCTCCACAATTCAAGAGTGTCCATCTCCTGCAGTTTCCTTCCCCATCACATCCATCCGATATCTTGCCTAATTGCATCATAATTGCCTTTCTCCCAGTTATAACTCTTTCCTTGTGGTACATACCTATCCCCGTCCATTGCTATTCTAAACATAACCAAATTATGGTCACTATCGCCAAAGTGCTCACCTACCTCCAAATCTAACACCTGGTCGAGTTCATTCCCCAAATCCAGTGTGGCATCACCCCTTGTTGGCCTGCCTACATACTGTGGCAGAAAACCCTCCAGTATACATTGAGCTGAAACAGACCCATCTAAACTACTTGAACTATACTATTCCCAGTCAATATTGGGAAAGTTAAAGTCCTCCATAACAACTACCCTGTTACTCTCGCTCCTATCAAGAATCATCTTTGCTATCCTTTCCCCTACATCCCTGGAACAATTCAGAGGCCTTCAGAAAATTCGCACCAGGGTGACCTCTCCTTTCCTGTTTCTAACCTCAGCCCAAACTACCTCAGCGGATAAGTCCTCAAACGCTATCTCAGCTGCTCTAATACTACCCTTGATTAACAATGCCACACCCCTCCCCTCTTTTACCATCATCTCTACTCTTACTGAAACATCTAATTCCTGGAATCTGCAACATCCATTCCTGTCCCTCCTCTAGCCATGTCTGTGAAATGGCCACAACATCAAAATCCCAGGTACCAACCCATGCTGCAAGTTCACCCATCTTATTCCGGATGCTCCTGGCATTGAAGTACACACATTTCAATCCAATATCCTGATTGCAGGTGCCCTCTCGCGACCTTGTAAACCTATCCTTGACCTCACTACCTTCAACCTCCCGTACACTGGAACTACCTTCCACTGCTGCATTAGTTTAACCCACCCCCCCCCCCCAAAAGAGCATTAGCAAATATCCCCCCAGGAATTTGGTACCCCTCTGGTTCAGGTAAAGACCTACCTGTTTGTAGAGGTCCCACCTACCCCAGAATTATCCAAGAAACCAAAGCTCTCCCTCCTGCACCAACCCTGCAGCCAGGTGTTCAGCTCCACTCTCTCCCTATTCCTCGCTTCACTAGCATGTGGCATGCGCAACTAACCAGAGATAACAATTCTATTTGTTCTACTCTTAAGCTTCCACCCTAGCTCCCTGAATTTCTGCCTTAGATCCCTACCTTTCTTCCTACCTATGCCGTTGGTGCCTATGTGGGCCACGACTTGGGGCTACTCCCCCTCCCCATCAAGAACCTCAAAAACATGATCAGAACCCTGGCACCTGAGAGGCAACACATTAATCTTGAGTCTCTCTCTCGTTCCCACAAAACCTCTTATCTGTCTCCCTAACTATGGAGTCCCCAATGAAGAATCAGTTTTAGTGGAAATAAGGAAAGACAAAGTATAAATCAGGAAATAAGAAGGGCATTCCAACTGTCACTGACGATTTTAATCTGCTATTTACTAGACATAAAAGGAAACAGAGAAAAATAATTTATGGAGTGCGTCAGGGAAGCAGTGTATTGGACAATCGGCCTAGGAGAAGGCTATATTAGATCTAGTAATGTGTAATAATGTGCTTTAATTAGAGACCTCATTGTTCAGATCCTCCAGGATATAGTAATCACAACATGGCAGAAGTTCTAATTCAGTTTGACAGTGTAGTGATTGTAACAAGGTCAGCCAGGTGAATCGCATAGAATATGAGTTCCCTGATTGAGGCTGTTAATCTGATCCAGTCAAGGAACCCTGGCAGACAGATATAAACTGGAGTGTCAGTGGTCCTGTTCACTAGGAGAGCTGGCTCTGAGGAAGCTAGAGCACTGTCAAGTACTATGCACGTGTGAATGAAGGGTGACTTGATGACAGGATACCAGAGTGAGTGTGACTAAGATCTCAAACCAGTGCCCTCAAATAAAGGCAATAGCAGAGTCATGAAGGAAGAGTTGTCAAAAGTGAGTTGGGAAACAGATTAAGAATGAAGGGGTTTGTAACCTGAGTCTGTGGATCATATTGTGAGCTCCTGTTTGATTGTGCAAAACATGGAGGACGTTCAGAACAAGTAGTGCCTTACTACTGGCTCTGATTTTCATGTCAATCTTTCTCAGTGTCTAGTTTGTTTGGTATGATTTTGAGATAGACAGCTGAATATTAATGAGACAGGTTAGGCCATTAACAAGGTGTTTAATGAGGAATAATTCCCCTTTATTGGCAACTCACTGTTGCCGAGCAAGAAGCTCGCCTTGCCTCTCAGCAAAAGCATGAAAGATGTAGGGAGATGTGTCTGATGTCAAGGTCAGCCTCACCAGATATATCATCTGATCTTGTTATAAACCTCACCATAGCCCACATTGCTCAGATCCTGACAAGATTCGGCCCATAAAATTAAGCCCTTTATTTCTGAAGCTTTCCCACCACTGAGATGAAATTGACTGCCTTTAATTTCAGGAATAGACAGGCAGGATGCTGGAAGACCACAGCAAGCCAGGCTGCATCAGGAGGTGGAGAAGTCGATGATTCAGATGTAACCCTTCTTCAGGACCCTTCTTCTGTCGACTTCTCCTCCTCTTGATGCTGCCTGGTTTGCTGTGCTCTTCCAGTCTCCTGCCTGTCTATTTTGGATTCCACCATGTGCAGTTTTTTTTTGTCAGTAATTTCAGGAAGGCATCCTTCGGAGAATTGCTTTCTCCTTGCTTTTTGTGCATCCATTCGAAACACATCTTTGGTTTCTTCAAAATCCATTTCTCGATTGTTCCTGTAAAGAGAGGGCGTTGCATTGCATCATGCATGTTTTCATCACATGTCCTGCAAAGATTGGAAATACAAAGCCCAGAAGTCAAAAACTAATGCCTCAATCAATCTGCATTTGACCCATTGACCTACTTAAGATTTTGTGCAGGCAAATCATCAATCACACATTCCCCCATCCCTATCAGAAAAGCACCTTCATGCTAATATCTGCCCAGAAGTGACTTGCTTTATATTTTCTTGAAACATTAAGCGCTTTTTCTAATCTTGAAATGTAATTGCACCATAGCTCCAAGGCTCCACTACTTATGACTTGTATAATTGGAATAAAACATGCAGTATTTCAAATTATGCAAAGTGAACTAATGGGAAAAGTGAATAATAATGTCATAGGAACAAGCAAATCTTGCTTGAATTTCACAAATTAAAGCTGTCTTTGTAATTCTGAAGGCAGTTTAGAGATGTGATTAATAAATCCTTTAATCACTGTGGCCTGTCTTTTGAATATTTCCTCACTGGTGTCCAAACTTATAAAATGAAGTCATAACATAGCAGTCATGTTATGGACATGGGTGAGAGGGCATACCTTGGCATGAGGGCCATGGGGGTGGATTGAGAGGCACATGGATAGGGAATAGTTTTGTGTGTGAAGGCTGAGGACTCCAGAATCTTGCTTTTTCTAATTAAAACTGGGATGATGTCCCACAGCACTAAGACAAGCCTTATAAAGAGCCCACCTCATACCTAGTAGCGTCATTGTGGTTGCCTGTAATCTCTTTCTGGGTCAGATTGCCTAAGTAGAGCCTGCAGCCAGTTCCTCAGAATGGAAAGTGTGCCTCTGAAGCCACTTTCTACTGAGGATGGCACTTGAAGCAAGGGATTTTCTGAGCTTCCACTACCTCCCTCTAGGATGAAAATCCAGGCCCAAGTATATTTTGATATTTTCACAATAGTAAAGATTACAAATGTGGCATGGAACAATTGTGAAATTGATACTCTGCGACTTTTATTTTAATTTACAACTGTATAACCATACTAATACTTTTTTCTTAAAGAGCAGTATCTGGTCTCAATCAAATTGCAAATTTGCTGTCAAAATTGATTCAATGCCTCTATGTTTAATTTCTGACTTGCAGAATTAAATAAGGAGGATTTACAAAAGGTTCAAATGCAGACTGAATAGTAATGAAGCCAAAGTATTGGAAATCCACTATGAAAACGTTTGTCTCAATGCCATATCAAATTTTGAATTGAAATCTAGTCTTAATGATGGTGATCATGAAACTGTCAATAATTGTTGTAAAAACTATCTGGTTGACTAACATCTTTTAAAGAAGGAAATATGCCATTCATACCCATCTGATTTGAATGTGACTTCAGATCCACAACCAAGGTTGACCCTTGATTGGCCTCTGAAGTAGCTGAACAAGTCACTCAGTTCATGAGCAGTGAGGGAAAGGCAATTCCAGCTTTCCCAGCAATGCCCACATCCCTTGAAAGAATAACTTAATAGTAATGACAGCTAAAACACAAAAGCCACCAGACCCCCATATTAAAAGTCTCCATGTGCAGGTTCTTGCCATAATAAGTGCCATCCTGATTCTGAGGGACCACTGCACACATAGACAAACACAAATAGTGGGCATAATTCTGTTTTTGCTGAGCTTTTACTACATAGCCATCATTCAAATTTTGCCAAGCAACTCTTTCCATACATTTTGAGATTAGGATTGTCATGCCATGTTTTGTTCACAGAAATCATCACCACTTAAGACGTAATATGAGATATTTTCTATCCTTGTCTCAACTCATTCTGATCGCAAGAATATTTTAACAAACATTGACCATTACTTAACTTGTGATAGTGTGCCAAGAAGACATAAAAACATCTTTCTATAGCTGAAGTATCATTTCTGCAGCTTTAAAGAACATACTATGTTCTCTGTTAGGTTTAGCCATCAATTAAATTGATGAGCAAAATATAAGCAAATGAATAACTAACACGAATATATATGTTTGAAAATATAAAGTAGCTACCTAACTCCTTTCAGAGAAAGAAAATTGCAGTTTCCCTATTAAATCGCCATTCTCTTGAATTAACAATATCAATGATAATCTTTTCTGCCTTTTGTCATTCATTGTATGGGAGTTATGGCCTTACGTATGACTAAGATATTGGTCAAGCACCCATCCTCTCACCATATGCCGGCAGTTAGAGGACTTCCAAAAGGCACAATTATAACTTGCTGCTAGGAGGTTAAACAATCTAAATGTGGAACTTGTGCTCTTCAGTGGAAGAAAGTCCCACTATTGGCAGCAGCCAACTAAGTGGCACCTCTAGCCTGAACAGCACCAGCACTGAATAGTGGGCACTGCTAGTACTGCAAGAACACTCAGAAAGAACTTAAATGGATCCTGGGGGAGGAGCATCCCTTACTTTTAGTGAGGTTGACCAGAGGGTGAATGTGAGGGGGTTAGGAGAGGGTTGGAACAGGCAGAGAGAAAATATTAGGGGTGGCATCCCCAACATCCCTGAATGTTGAACCCTCCCCAATTTTCTTCCCCACTTCCCAAAGATGTTTTTTTCCCAAAAACAGGCTTCCCACACCTGCTCATCTATCCACATAGCATTTTATGGAATGGTAGCTTGAAGAACAAGTCAATTTTTATGATAATAAGCTCAATTGACCATTAACTATTTTTTTGAGACTGTCTGTCAGGCTATTGATTTGATTGCCTAGCCACCTATTGTATTTTGGTGACAGCTCAGGGATGGGCAGGGAGGTGGCTTGCCACTTCTCACACGTTATTTGCCCAATCTGCCAAAGTCATGCCCAGATAAGAGAGGGAAAGGGAGGGAAAGCCATAAAATGCACCCCATGCAGTAGAAAATTGTTCTCTTCGATTTAAAGAATTAAAGTTTCTGATGGAGATATTGGAGCTGCCCAGAGTGAAATGAAAACAACAGTTCAAGTCAAGAGAAAAGCTAGAAATCACATAATAGCTAATTGCATATCACTGCATTGTTCAGGCTTGAATGATGTAGCTCCACTTCTCCCTTAGGTTTATAACTTTAGGATAAAGTTAGAAATTTAAGAAAGGTGGTAAAGACAAGCCAGGGAGCTATAGACCAGTGAACCTGTTGGGCAAGTTGTTGGAGGGAATCCTGAGGGACAGGATGTACATGTATTTGGAAAAGCAAGAACTGATTAGAAGTAGTCAACATGGCTATTGCATGGGAAATCATGTCCCACAAACTTGATTGAGTTTTTTGGAGAAGTAACAAAGAGAATTGATGAGAGCAGAGGAGGAGATATGATCTACATGGACTTTGGTAAGGCATTCGACAAGGCTCCCCATGGGACACTGATTAGCAAGGTTAGATCTCATGGAATACAGAGAGAACTAGCCAGTTGGATACAGAACTGACTCAAAGGTAGAAGACAGAGGATGGTGGTGGAAGGTTGTTTTTCAGACTGGAGGCCTGTGACCAGTAGAGTGCCACAAGGATCGGTGCCAGGTCAACTGTTTTTCATCATTTATATAAATGATTTGGATATGAGCATAAGAGGTATAGTTAGTAAGTTTGCAGATGACACCAAAATTGGAGGTGCAATGGACAGCGAAGAAGGTTACCTCAGATTACAACAGGATCTTGACAAGGTGGGCCAATGAGCTGAGGAGTGGCAGATGGAGTTTAATTTAAATAAATGCGAGGTACTGAATTTTGGGAAAGTGCATTTTAACAGGACTTATACGCATAATGATCAGGTCCTAGGGAGTGTTGCTGAACAAAGAGACCTTGGAATATAGGTCCATAGTTCCTTGAAAGTAGAATCACAGGTAGATAGGATAGTGAAGAGACATTTGGTATGCTTTCCTTTATTGGTCAGAGTATTGAGTACAGAAGTTGGGAGATCATGTTGTGGCTGTACAGGACATTGGTTGCTCCACTTTTGGAATATTGCGTGCAATTCTGGCCTCCTTCCTATCGGACGGATGTTATGAAACTTGAAAGGGTACAGAAAAGATTTACAAGGATTTTGTCAGGGTTGGAGGATTTGAGTTATAGGGACAGATTGAATAGGCTGGGGCTGTTTTTCCTGGAGCATTGGAGGCTGAGGGGTGACCTTATAGAGGTTTATAAAATCATGAGGGACATGGATAGGATAAATAGACAAAGTCTTTTCCCTGGGGTGGGGGAATACAGAACTAGAGGGCATAGGTTTAGGGTGAGAGGGGAAAGATATAAAAGGGGCAACTTTCTCATGCAGAGAGTGGTCTGTGTATGGAATAAACTGTCAGAGGAAGTGGTGGAGGCTAGTATAATTGGAAAATTTAAAAAGTGCCTGGATGACTCCATGAATTGGAAGGGTATGGAGGGATATGGGCCGGTGGCTGGCAGGTGGGACTAGATGAGGTTGGGATATTTAGTCGACATGGATGAGTTGGACCGAAGGGTCTTTTTCAGTGCTGTACGTCTCTGTGACTCTAAATGTCCTTATGTTTGCTTTAATCCAGAGTAGGGATATGGAATTTGGCTTGAGTCGGCCTTTAATGTGTTCTTTCGAAAGAATTTGTCTGAGCTCCATAAGTAACTCCTGCAACAGAATGGCAGAACCCTGAGTGAAATAACTGTTTGTGACAGTGGAATTTTGGACTCTTGTTCGTAGTTGCTGAATTTAAAGTAAAAGTCAACAGATTAAAATTGATCAAGAAAGGAGGGTCAAATGCAATTGTAAAGTTTTCAAAAGTAGCTGCTTTTAAAATAACAACAGTGCACAGCAGTGGTACTCTACTACAATAAGGCCAGAGCTGGACTACTGTGGAACATGCATGTAATTTGAGGCTTTGTTTCCTTCTCCATCTCGAAACCGCAGGAAAGAATTGCCCCTCAAATGTGAGGCCACTGCTCATCAGCAGACTGCTATAATTCCCTGCTGCCAATGTGGAAATGTGTTAAGTTGAATAAAAATGATTTATTAGATTCTTACTCAGCATCTGCAATGTCCACTTCATGGCATAGAAATAAAACAGATTTACTGCTCCCCATATGCACAATTTTGCTTACCATTGACATTAGAAGCAATGTCAAAAAACAAATGCAATTTTTCTGCAGGAGATGTTCAATTGCAAACGAGGTAAGATCTTTTTCCCCATCATCATAGTAATGACTCACAATGAACTTAATTTGCATTTACATAATGGTGACACTTCATAACAAGAAAGCCATAGGCCATTATCTGCACAAAACTTAGAAATCCAACAATAACAATACAGCATACCTAATTCAGGGTCAAGGAAAAATAGATTCCTTGCCACATTGGAAGCAGAAATAACATGTTGTGATGAGCAATGCATTGCCTGAAAGGGTGGTAAGACAAATTCGATAGTAACTTTTAAAGTTGGACTCATACATCAAAAAGAAAAAGGAAAGATCTGTATGCCTTCTGGGAAAAGCAAGGGAGTGGGACCAATTGTATAGCTTTCTCAAGGATTTGTCAAATGGCTTCCTGTGTTGTAAAATCCTAAGATAGCAGTTAATAGTTTGATGGCAACAAAAATGTGATGAGAAAACCTTAGAATATTGAAATGTAAATGAAATAAGTGTTAAAACTAATGGAAAAGAAAGAAGAAGATTTTTGGAAAGGTGTATAATGAGATGTGAGGGCAATATCAGGTCAAGAAATTTTAAGCTCGCTTAGGTTGCTTTCCTACCTTATTTTATAGATGTTATCTGATTTTCCAACGGAATTTTGCATCAACTGGATTAAAGCATATATCTGCTTATACTTCATTTTAACAGACTAAGACCATTCAGAGACATCTTCAAGAAATTACTAGCTATTGTGTTATTTGACGGTTTTGAACATCAGCAGTTTTAAGATCACTTAGAAGCTGCCCTAAGCACAAAGCTACTGAGTATGTTGTGTAAAAGTGATTATCCTTAAGTACAGATGACTGGAGTTCTCTTCTGCTAAGGTCAGTGTAAATGTAGTAAAGGAAAATAGCCAATGTTACACAGATTTTAAATTGTACTTTGGATTACTGACAAAGTAACACTGACAAGTAACAAGAGATGACAGAAATTATTTTCAGGCTTATTTTCAGATGGAAATGCGTTGATTGATGAAATTGACATGCATTATTTACTGCGCCATTTCCACTGTTGTTCAAAGTAATGTCACTTTCATCAAGACCTATTGGCAGAGAGACTGAGAATAACAGCACACTGACTTTTAAAGTGATTGTAAGGAAGGAACTGTAAGCAAAATGAGGAAACATTATTTTATGCAAGATCTACACTAATACATTAACAGAATGTAGAAGATGCACATTCAATCAAGCCTGTCAAAATGGAATTTGATAACTAATTGAAAGAAATGCAGGGCTAGAAGAAATGAAAGGAGGGTGTTATGGACTAGGCCAGACCTCTCAAAACATTTCAAGAAGGTAGCCCACACCCTAACGTTTCTAGTTGTTTTAAGCAGGTATAACACGGATATTCCAGGAAAAATGCTGCTAGTAAGCCATTTAGTTTTAAACAAAATACAATTTATTTACAAGATTACCAAATGAAACATAAATATAAGAGAACAGAATACCAAATAACTTAACTTATCTGAAAACCCAACAGATCATTCCAACTTCATGATGCTGTTCCAAATGCTCACAACAATCCCCGTAAACAGCTCTTGGAACAAAAAGTAAATTCAAACTCAGGGTCTGACAGGAGAACTATTAGAGAGAGAGTACCAGCCTGGACCTGCTTCCTTGAGCCCAGCAGGCCCGAAACGTCAATTCTCCTGTTCCTTTGAATTCCTGAAGAAGGGCTTATGCGGAAACATCGATTTTCCTGTTCCTTTGATGCTGTCTGACCTGCTGCGCTTTTCCAGCAACACATTTTTCAATTAGAGAAAAGCTGAACTGGCCCTTTCATTGTACAAGTGTTTTATTTAAAACATGAAAGCCTCTGCCTCTGGCAGTATTGTTAGCTATAATCAAATTGACCCTAAAACACTTCAACCCCAGACTTTTCAGAGTCTATATCTTTTCTGACATCTCTTGGAAAAAAATAGTCAAGGACAACATAACCCTTGTTAAAGGAGCAGGCTTGTCACAAGTGGGATTAGCTGAATAGCCTATACAGAACAAAAACTCATTTTCTTTGTAAATAATAGTCAGGTAGAATGGGTTCACAGTCCCACGTTTGCTGTATGCCCTTTAAGTGTAGACACTAAAAGGGTCCCTAAAATTGCAGACCTAAGGTGGATGGCAGAGATGCCATTTGTGGTCACAGCTATCAAGTCACCCCAATGGAGGGCAAGTGTTTCATTCGGATGGAGCCCAGTTCAAAATAATGTTCTGCAGATCGATATTGCTCTAGTGGCAGGATGGGGGAGGAACTAGAATAGGATCTCCATAGCCAGTAAGCAGCAAATCACATCCGTAGCTCAGCGTGTAGTACTGTGTTTATTTGATAATGTAAATATCCCAGGAACATGCACAACCAGCTCTCAAATGGGCAGTAAATTATTACTTATTCATATTGACTACCCACCACCGTGGGATGAGTACATCTGTTGGTAATAACCTGCCTCTAAGGAAATCGCTCAAAGTTGGGAATGTGTACACCTGCTGATCCAACAGTAAAATTTTGGACTTTCCTCCTCTGCTTTCAAACTCGCTCCCAAAGAAACAGGAGGATTCCACCCACAGGGAGCCAACACAAACATGGCCGGTTAAGGGTTTCCTTTGGTGCAAGTAACATTCAATATTTCAATAATCTACAACCACAGCACGAGGCATGTTAAAGTATATAAATAGAGGACTTAGGAACATCAACAAAACCGTGAACTATTTCCTTTAACGTTAGTCTGGATGCTGGACTTGACAGTAAATCTGGGCTGAGCAAGTTGGTTACAGTCATAACCAGCACCATAGAAATAAAAGGGTCTAGAATTTATCAAATCCTCTTCACGATTTATGACATCTCTAAGTGTGTTATAGTCAATTAAATACTTCTGAAATGTCATCACTATTGGAAGCATGGCAGCTAATTTGCATTCAGCAAGTTCTCACATTTAAAGGGGCAGCACCCTGCAAGGGCTCGGATAATTGCAAACTGCCTGGAGATCTAGAGGACCTTGTCTGAGAATATTATTGTGTCAGTTTTCAACAATATTTTGAATCAATCATTCTGTTAACACAGAAAAAAGCTTAATTTGCTGAAGCAATATGCATGACCTGCTAGCTGCAGAAAGAGATTATAAAACTATAGCTGCTACAGGGGCAAGTGTCACAGGAAGCAACATATGGCCATTCAAAGAGTTCTTTAAGGAAAAGGGCTACTGACAGAGGCTTTATCACTGCTCATTGCCTGCAGAATAAAAAATAAGCAAATTATATTTCAGAAGGAATGCAGGAGGAGATTGTACATTTGACTCAAGTCCATATCATATTGTTAAACTTGATTCTGCAAAGTGACCACAACATAATTCCAACAGGATCATTACAGGATGCAAAGAATGATATTTATAATATGTCAATGTGCTGTCATAAACACAACCATAAATATGATGTTTGTTTGAGTTAAACGGTAATGATTTTTTTTGTAGTGGAAATGTAAAGCACGGAAACAGACCCTTCAGTCCAATTCATCCGTGCTGATCAGATATCCTAAATAAGTCTTGTCTCATTTGCTAGCATTTGACCCAAATCCCTCTAAACCATTCATATTTATGTACCAATCCAGATGCCTTGTAAATGTTATAAATGTTTCCATCACTTCCTGTGGCAGCTCGGTCCACACACTCACCACCTTCTGCGTGAAAAGGTTGCCTTAAAGTCTCTTTTAAATCTTTCCCCTCTCACCTAAACCTATGCCATCTAATTTTAGATTCCCCCACCCCAGGGAAAAGACCATGTCTATTTACACTATCCATTCCCCTCAGGATTTTATAAACCTCTATAAGGTCACTTCTCAGCCTCCGACGATCCAGGGAAAATAGCTCCAGCTGATTCAGCTCCTTCTTCTAGCTCAAACCCTCCAATCCAGCAACATCCTTGTGAATCTTTTCTGAACCCTTTCAAGTTTCACTACATCTTTCTTCTTGCAGGGTGACCATAATTACATACAGTATTCCAAAAATGGTCTAACCAATGTCCTGTACAACTGCAACATGACCTCCCAACTCCTATACTCAGTGCAGTGACCAATAAAGTCAAGCACAAAAAATGTTTTCTTCACTATCCGATCTACCTGCCGCCCCACTTCCAAGGAACTATGAACTTCGACTCCAAAGTCTCTTTGTTCAGCAACACTCCCCAGGAGCTTATCATTATGTGTTTAAGTCTTGCCCTGATTTACCTTTCCGAAATGCAGCACCTCACATTTATCTAAACTAAATGCCACCTGCTATTCCTTGGCCCATTGGCCTGTCTATGTGTGGGATGTGGGTATCATTGGACTGGCCAGCATTTATTACCTAGAAGGCAATTAAGAATCAACCACATTGTTGTGTTATGGGAAGGCCAGAGCAGTTAATACAGCAGTTTCCTTTCCTAAATGACATTGTGAATGTCATTTACAACAATTAACATCTGCCATAAGATTAGCCTCCCTAAAGCAAAACGTGGGAATCAATATTTGTTGACCATAATGAATGTGTCCACTAAATATCCAGGGGCCATTTTGTTAAGCAGTATCACAGGTAAAAGGATTGTAGAAGAATTTCTCAACACTTTTTTTTCCAGATACACACAACCCACAGAAATACAATTGGATCAAGGGCCAAATTTTACATCCAAATTATTCAAGGATGTTATAGATAGCTTAGGAATAAAACAATTCAGATCCAGAATCACAGGAAACATTAGAATGGTTTAATCAAACTTTAAAGGCCATGTTGAGGGCGTATAGTCAAGACCATCCAGATCATTGGGATAAAGGAATTCCATTTGTATGTTTTGCAATTGGGGATGCACTAAATGAATCAACTAAATTCAGTCCATTTGAGTTACGTTTTGGGCATGAGGTGAGAGGACAACTGAATTTAATTAAGCAGAAAATGTTGAGTCAGAATTCAGAGACCACATATTTTGACTATGTGTCAAATTTTAGGGAAAGATTAAATAGAGTGGGTGAGTTAACTAGACAACATTTGAAAGTTGCACAGCATGTGATGAAACAGAAAGCAGACAAAGAATCAAAAATTCACAATTTTGCTAGTGGTGATAAAGCATTAATGTTACTCCCAGTGGTGAGTGAACCATTAAAGGCAAAGTTTAGTGGGCTTTATCAAATTGAAAGGAAATTGTGTGAAGTGAACTATTTAATAAGATCACCAACTAGAAAGAAATCTCACAGAATGTGTCATATTCATATGTTCAAAAGGTATTTTGACAGAGAAGAAAAGTAAAAGGAGAGTGTGTTACTGATTACAAGACAAAGTGAAAAACCAAGTTCAGATGATTCTGATTTGGACATTCCTCAAATTAAATTGGACAAATTTCTCAAAAATTGAGATAAACTATTAAGTTACTTGTCAGAGGACTATCAAAATGGCCTGAAAGAGTTATTACTATTGTGTGGGGAGTTACATGGAAATAAACTGAGAAGTACCAATCTAATTGCACATAATGTAGATACAGGAGCTGATGTTCCAATTAAACAACATCCTTATGGACTTAACCCTCCAAATTGGCACAGGTTCAAAAGAGATTGAACTCATGCACAAAGACAGTAAAATTGAAGTGAGTTGCAGTGAATGCAGCTCATCCACTGTTAAGTTGTCAAAACCAGATAGTATCCAAGAATTATACATGGACACTCACAAAGTCAATGCAGTGACAAGATCTGTTTCATGTCCAATTCCATGTTAAGAAGACTTTATTGAGAAGGTGGACAAGCAACTTATATTTCTAAGTTTTACTTATTCAGAGGATACTGGCAGATACCTTTATCCAAAAGAGTAAAGGAAATTTCAGCTTTTGTGATGTCATTTGTATTGAAAAATGCACCAGCAACACTTCAACAATTAACCAACAAAGTATTTTCAGGAATGTCCAATTGTGCGAAGTATGTTGATGATTGGGAGAGTTTTAGTCACACAAGAAAGAAACATTTGGAGCATCTATGGGAATATTCAATTAACTTCCCGAGGTAGGCTTAGTGATAAACCTGGCTAAATGTGAATCCACAAAAGCCCAAGTCAGATTTCTGGACCACATTTTTGGACATGGATAGATGGTCCCATGGGATGTGAAAACAGATGTTACTAGAGAGTATCCCATATCAACGACAAAAAGGGAAACATTACAATTCCTGGGACAAAGCAGTTTTTATCGGAAGTTTGTACTGAATATTAGCAGTGTGGTTGCTCCACTGATTGTCATGAAGAAGTGCAGAAAATTTCAGGGGACAGCCAACTGTCAGAAAATATTTGACAGTCTGAAAGTTGTGTTATTCACACATAATTTCACAATGCCATTCATGATGGCTATTGATGTGAGTGATGTGGGTGTTGCTGTTACACTCTTGCAAGAAGATGATGAGAAGATCGAAAGACCTATTGGGTATTTTTCCAGATAATTGAATAATCATTGGCTGAAATATTCCACAATTGAAAAGGAAACCTTGAGTTTGGTGTTGACACTGCAACATTTCAACATTTATATTGCCAGTTATGTGTCTACAACAATCATATATACAAATCATAAACCCTTTAGGTTTTTGGAAAAATGTAAGGATAAAAATACCAGATTGTTTAAATAGAAACTATTATTGCAGTTAGTTCATTTTAAAGTTGTACACATGGCAGGACAAGAGAACATAACCACCGACATATTGTCGCAGCTTTGATAAAGGAAGACAGAGGTGTTCGATGATGGCAAAAAAGAACTGAAATGGACAGTAATCATAAATGCTTGTATACTGATGAAGGGCTCTGGCCCGAAACGTCGAATTTTCTGTTCCTTGGATGCTGCCTGGCCTGCTGAGCTTTGACCAGCAACACATTTTCAGCTGTGATCTCCAGCATCTGCAGACCTCACTTTTTACTTGTATGCTTAGAGTCAATGTAATGCATATGTATTGTAGTGTACTAATAGCATAAGACTGACTTTTTTAAAAAATGAAACCATCTTTATGTATTGGGTTTTTTTAGCAGGGAGGTGTGAGAATACTGCTGATTCAAGATATGTATTTTGTTCTGGATTTTCAATAAAGAAAGGTTGAGACAAAAGTGCTGAAGACTGCTCAAAGCCATTAAAGTAGACAGCCTGTGAGACTTTGGGTTGTTTTAAAATTGAAACAATAGAAGCAGCCTGTAAGGGTGAGGCCAAGCATCCCCTGAAGGAGGATTTTTAGTTTTAGTTTTCTGCAGTTACTGGAGTCTTGAAGCTGGACATGAAAGCTCTTATTCCTCTCTCTGTTAGAGCTAAAAGCTGGGATTCTCTTCCTGTTGCTAGAATTGCACATGCCACAATCTCTTTTACTGAATATGCCTTTGTCAAGTGGGTGTCTATGGGATGTTACAACAGTTGGAACAGTTAATTAGTGGTAGTTAATATATTCATGTTTTAGCTAAGCATTTTGATAGAGGTACAGTTAAGCTGATTTTTAAAATTATTTTTATTTTGACTGCATTTTAACTGCAGTGTAATGAAGGGTTTGTTTTGCTTAATGTTGAGTAGTTTGACCAATCAGTTTGCATGTGAATTGCAATGCCTGACACTTACCTTTAAAATAAGAAGAGATTATGGTCTAAGCTATCTTCTTGATGTATTTTGAGGGGTTTGATCTGGTCCAAAACAATATGCACCTGCACCTCTATTTCTCTTTATTCAACAACACACCCCAGCGCCCTACTATTAAATTGTATAAGTCCTGCCTTGGTTTGCCTTATCAAAATGCAATGTCTCACATTCTAGTTCTAGAAGCTCATCTAAGACATGATTGTTCACCAGAAATTGGCAGTGCAACATGTTTTTTTAGACAAACATCCTGCTTATCTCTGATTTAACTTGCTAATCTTCACAGGTAAAATTAGGTTTTGCCACTTGTCAACATCAGCATACACAAAAGGCAACCAAAGGCTCATTACTTTGTTAGCCTGGCTTGATTGTAACACTTCCACCATTGAGTTGTGAAGGAAAATGTCCAAACCATGCTGTCGGACATGAACAGATAAATCAAGCTTCATAAGTTAATGCTGTACTGGACCAACTTAGGAAGTATTGAGAATGTGAAAGACAATGTATAAATGCAAATTTATTGTTCCTGTACTCATGGATTCAGAACTCCCTTCAGATTTTAAATGTATAATCCAAGTTGACACTGCTGTTCTATACTGAGGGAATGCTAACACCAATGCCTTGTTCAGTTGAAAGTGAAATATTTTCTGGCATTATTTGAAGAGGAACAAATTGTTCTCTCAGAGTCCCCAACAATATTTATTCTTCAAACAACACCACCAAGGACAGATTAACAGGTCATTTATCAGTCGATGTTGTGAGACCCTGCTGTGTGCAAATTGGCTGCTCAATTGTCCACAGAACAACAATGCTTACATTTCAGAAGTAATTTATCAGACATCAAGCACTTTCAAATTTCCCAAGGATTTAATAGAATTATAAAATAATAAATCTTACTCATTTTTTCCTTGTTTGTTTTGCCTATTGAGATATGATTGCGTCATAAAATGATGGCTTTCTCAATCTTTTCATAGTCTACACATTCTATTATTTGGTAGCATATTACAGGATGTACGTTGTAACTATGCTCCTCCATTATTTATAAACAATATCAACATTGTTAATAATAAACCTCTTAAACATTTTATCCATTCCTGGAACAAATGTTTATATCTTCTGACTCCCTAGAGCCCCTACCAAATTTCAATGTTAAAGTTGAGTGGAAGATTGTGTACTTCTCACTATCCCACATGTAATAATAGATAAGAAGCTTTATCTTTCAGGCAGAATGGTGGCTCACAGCACTAAGGTTGAATTCCACCTTCATGATAAATTGCTCATAGTGGCCAGGAATGTGCAGGCTAGGTTAGTTAGGCATGGGAAATGCAGGGTATTAGGGTAGGGGTGTGGATCTTGGTGGCATGCTCTTCAGAAGGTAATTGCGGACTCAAATGGTCTGCTTCCATGCTGTAGGGACTCAATGATTCCTCTGAGACATTGTTATTTGACTATTAAACCTATGCAACCATTTTTTTTAATCAAATAAACCCTTTATCACTGATACACAAAACTGTTGTGTACAGGACAAAAAGTCAAGTAAAACTAGAGAAAACACAAAGGTGAGATTTGAATGAAGAAAGAAAACATTGGCTGATTAGAAACCAAAAACTGATGTCTAAAACATAAGATGTGGGTTTAGTTATTGCTGAATAGTTTCTTTCTGCTCTCACAAAGAACAGGATGAAGTAGACATTGCATTTACGAAGGAGGCTGTGAAAGATTTAATGGGATAAACGTAGTGAGGGAGGAGATATTGAGACGTTTAGCATCCTTGATATTGTATAAAACATCAGGCACAAATGAAATGGATCTCATATTACGAAGAGCAGAAGGGTCAGGTATGTTGTGGTGCTGCCCTTTTGGCGCCGATCATTTGGCCCCGCCGATTTAGCTCTAAACTGTTTTAGTGTTCATTACTTTGGCGCTGAGCTGTTTTGGCGCCAATTCAGAATTTTTAAAAAGTCTTGCTTGGTTCAAGAAGAGAGGATGACTAACGACCCAATGTAATTTTCTCAACTAGCAAGAGCTGATAGTCAAAGCTGTAATGAGCCGCTGAAGATTCAAATCTCGTTTTATAATCATTTTCTCATTTAACAATTGTTAATAGTCTTCCACTGCCTTGATGATATTTAAGCCCTTCTGTCTTCACATTGGAAAGCTGTAATACAATTTTCTTTCTATTTTCTTGTACAGCCCATACCACAAATGGCTGAAAACATTCTAAGCAAGAGAGACAAACCAAAATTTTCACATGATGGTTATCTATATGTATTGGTGCCAAAGCAGCTCAGTGCCAAAGTCATGATTGCCAAAACAGTTTAGTGCCAAAATGGCGGAGCCAAATGATCGGCACCAGATAGTCCCATTCCGAGAGCAGAAAGAGAAGGTTAAGTCCATTTGTCGTGTGCTATTTCAGAACTCGGTTGCTATGCATCTTATTTACCTGATTTGAGCAAAGCAGAAATAACTCTAATCCTAAATTTATTTGTAGAATGTTAGAAATGCAAAGATGGTTCACATACATGCATTTTTGCAGGATTACCAGATTCTCCAGAATATTTCATGGAGTCTGTCACAAGACTCACTAACTTTCATGTGTAAGTCTAAGTAATCAAGCACCACACAGGAATAAGTGGTCGGACAAGCACAACCAGACACAGATAAAAATAAACCATTAAACATTATTAAACTGAGGCATTGACTATCATTTTCCAATCCAGATTGGTGAGGTGCTGAAGGATTGTAGGACAATTATGTTTGAATATTTATTTAAAAGGGGACAGCGGGATAATGCAGGTAATTCCAGACGAGTAAGCTTAATTTCAGTAGTGGTCAAATTATTTTTAGAAATGTGAAAAGCAATATCAATAGTTATTCAGAATCACATAGATTAATCGTGGATTTGTTCAGGAAAGCTTGTGTCTGACTAACAAAGAGGGTCAATGAATGTAGAATATTTATTGCCTCAAATTTTTCATCATATCTTAGCAACTTGTCTCATTAACGCCAATCCTGCTGTTATGGCATTCCTTACATCCGATTCTTTCCCTACATTACCATGTGTTGTTCTTGGAACAACTTATCACTCATTGGATATCCGCATAAAGACCAATATCAATGGCTCCTGCACCTTATTCAAAACGATCACCAGGCACCCTGCTGAGCACTGGCATTCCAAAGCTGCTCATTGACAGACAGAACTTGAACATGATGGAAAAGGGAAAGATGGAGGTATGGTTCTCTGACAGAGACTTGGAGGTCCTAGTGGGTGGGATCATGCAAAGGAGGAGCATCCTTTTCCTGGAGGAGGTTCCAAGAAGGCCACATCTCCAGACCTGGGCAGCCTAGTATGAGGTCGCCAGCCTGGTCAGTGCAGTTGTCAAGATCTGGAGGAATGGCCAGTAGAGGGCAGCACTGTGGCTCAGTGATTAATACTGCTGCCTGACAGTGTCAAGGACGTGAGTTCAATTCCGGCCTTGGGTGACTGTCTGTGTGGAGTTTGCATATTCTCCCCATGCCTGCATAGGTCTCCTCCAGATGCTCCAGTTTTCTCCCACAGTCCAAAGGTGTGCAGGCTAGATGGATTGGCCATGGGAAATCCAGAGTTATTAGGATAGGTGGGTCTAGCTGTGGTGCTCTTCAGAGTGTCAGTGTTGACTCGATGGGCCGATTGGCCTGCTTCCACACAGTCGGGATGTCAATGGCCTTCTCTACTCCAGCAGTGTAAGTGTCACACTTCTCTCTGCTACTTCACACTCACTGTAGGTCTGTTCCAGCACCCAACTCTCACCAAGGCTCTTGCTCTGCCACTCTCACCGTCCCTCATATTTCACCCCAACCTCCTGCACTACCACACTACAATCCATTGCACAGTCTTTGCGTTGTCTACACATTCCCTCTGAATATCTCATCCACTCACCTATCCAACAGTAACAGTCAATCATGTCCTCCTTTTCTTTCATTGGTGGAGAAGTCAGCTCACAATGGAACAGAAGAGGTCAGGAGGGATGGAGGGCTGCCTGATATTTGACTTCACATCCTCTACCAGGACAGAATCCTGTTAATTGCAGGACAAGATCGAGACCACTGCTGCAGGGAAGATTAGAAACCCATGACTTGCCGAATGAGTGAGTACCATTCTTCATTCTAACTCTCATACTGACCATTTTGGCAGTTTCATTGATTACACTATGCTTCTGATTACTGGCCACAATACTGGAAGGGTGTTCATCACCTCCGCAGAGAAATGGCAAGGTCCATCTGAGAACAAGAGTACCAAGGTTTCTGACGAATACCCAGCAAGGCAGCATCCTACACAGTCTCCAGCTCAGATACTGACATCTCAACGGGAGCATGCGTCTTAGAGGGATTAAGAGTACAGTCTGGTAACTCCCTCACTGCGGCAGCTCCACAGGTGGTCATGAAAGGAACTCCTGAATTTACTGGCACTCAGAGGATCACCAAAGACCAAGCACCTGCTCAGCCACAGGCAGAAAAGAACCCTGTGGTGTTAGCAATCAGAGACTTCATCCACATGGACAGGGTGGAACAAGAGCAACAGGGAGGTGGGGGACAATGGCCCGAATTACCTAGAGGCTGTAGAAGTGCAGCAATACATTCGACTGACTCACTGCCTCCATAGATAGGTTGGCACCTACTATTCGGAGCCACACTTGGAGAGACACACATACATGTGGTCCTCAAGACCAAAACCATGGCGATAGACAGACAGAGAACCTAACATGCTCTCCAGGTTCCCTTTCCTCACCAGGACCAAAAGCTGTGCCAGAAGGTACGCGGCTGGAGCAGGAACCACACTCTTTCACCTCAGAGATTTTGCCTTCCGCCAGTTTATTGATGGCTGCCCTGCCGGTCATCTCCAACCCTGGAAGGTTAATCTGAGGAATGTTTCACTTGCCCTTAGCATGTCAGGGCCGTCCAACACAAATGTTCCCACCATCTCCAGACCAAACTCTAGGACTAATGGGTTCTGCTGTCAATCAGGCTCATTGCATATTAAGTTGAAGAAGGAGGAAGGGAGCAAAGGAAACCTATTGAAGGCACCTTGGTCATACAAATGTCATTGTACCAGTTCTCCTTCTCACTCCAGAGTAGGCCTATGATCATCTGGGATGATGGTGACTTTGCTTTTAATTATATGAGGCCTCATATTAAAATACATCTTTGCGCAACTTCAAATGTTAGTGCCCCAGCATGATTTCTCACTTCATGTACACACAAGCTGTATCGTGGATTGATATCTTTGTTAAAATGAACACACATATTCGAAGCAATGGGTTTTGCTGACACCACTGCTGTCATCCTAATACATCCTTATTCTTTCCCTCGCCTCTGTTTCCAAAAGTACTAGTGTGAATGAACACTGTCAGCAATGTCTGCGACACGAAGATGTGCACCATACAGACAGCCAATGCATAAGGACTGCTGAGGATTGAGATCCTGCAGGTTTGTGTCCAGTAGAGTGTATCAGTATGTGCATCGGGCCATTTCCCTTCACAGAGCCTCACAGGGCTCCGCCTCTCAGGTCCACATATTTCCCCATCCCCTCCAGGTAGATCACATTTTACTTCCCATTGTGTACTTTCAAGTTTCAGCACAATGGAAGGTGACAGTAAGCAGTCTTTGACCAATCGTTTCTAGCCTCCACCTCTATATGTTGTTGAGGCCACAAGCATCCAGATCCCCTGCCTAGCAGCTGGAAAAACTAAGCAGTTTTGGCAGCATCTTTGGAGAGAAATCAGAGTTAACATTTCGAGTGACCCTTCCTTCTCACTTTTTATCCCACAATTTTCATCTTCCCGTCAGCCTGCAGCCTCTCAACCAAAAGAATATATTCTTGAGCCTTCTGACCAGACTCTCCTTTTTGCTCCTATATGCTCTTTCCATAAGTTTGATGCTTTCCCTAACTCCTTTTGTTTACCATGGATGGTGAATCATTCCTTTATAATTATTGTTGATAGTAGAAATTATTTATATATATATATGTATTCTGAATACTCTGAAATATCCCCTGAAGGCCTATCATTGCATCTCTATTGATCTACTTGCTAGCTGGTATGTCAGTTCACTTCAGCTAACTCAGATTCCATATCTACGTAGTTGTCCTTATTTAAGTTAAAAATGTGAGACTTGATCATCTCCATTTCAAATGGCATGTAAAATTTAATCGCAACGTGGTCTCTGCTACTGAGGAGGACCTTTATTCTGAGACCATTAATTAATCCTATCACAATACCTAAGACCCAGGAACATCCTTTCTTGTCAGATCCAGAACATTTTGCTTTAGAAGTCTACCTGAGAGAGCCATTGAGTCATACAGCATGGAAAAAATCCTTCAGCCCAACTTGTCTATGCCAATCAGGTTTCCTATATTGAACTCGTCCCATTTGCCATCATTTGACCCCCTATCCTTCTAAACCTTTCCTATCCAAGTACCAGTCCAAATGTCTTTTAAATGTCATTGTACCTGCCTCTATTATCTCCTCGGGCAACTCGTTCCATATGTACACCATCCTCTGTGTGAGAATGTTGCCCCTCAGGTCCCTTTCCATTCTCACATTAAACTTATGCCCTCTAGTTTTGGATTCTCCTATTCTGGGGAAAAGAGCTCGGCTATTCATCTTGTCTATGCTCCTCATGACTTTATAAACCTCCATAAGGTCACCCCTCAGCTTCCTACACTGCAGGGGAAAAATTCCCAGCCTATCCAGCCTATCCTTATGACTCAAGCCTGCCAGTCTCGCTAACATCCTTGTAAATCTTTTTGCAGCCTTGCCGGTTTCGTAAAATCCTTCCTACGGCAGGGTGACCTGAATTGTTGCTGTACACTAAATGTGGTATTACCAGTGTCTTATACAGCCCTAACATGAGATCCCACCTCCTGTCCTCAATGCTCTGACCAATGAAGCCAAGCATGTCATCAGCCAACCTGTCTACATATGACACCATTGTGAAGGAACTATGTACTTGCACCTCTATGTCTCTCTATTTGACAACATTCCCCATGGCCCTACCATTAACTGTGTAAGTCCTGCCCTAGTTTGTCTTGCCAGAACGCAACATCTTGCATTTATCTAAATTAAACTCCATCTGCCATTTTTCGGCCCACTGGCCCAGTTGATCAATATCCTGTTGTACTCTTAAATAACCTTCTTCACTGTCCACTGTAACAGTTTTGGTGTCATCCGCAAACTTACTAACCATATCCCATACATTCTCATCCAAATTACTCACATAAATGATGAACATCAGTGGACCCAGCACTGATCCTTGTGACACACTGCTGGCCACAGGCCTCCAGTCTGAACAACAAACCTCTACCACTCCAGTCTGTTTTCTGCCATCAAGCCAATTTTTGCATCCAATTAACTAGTCTCCTGGATCCCATGTGATCTAAATAAAAGCAAATTACTGCAGATGCTGGAATCTGAAACCAAAAGAGAAAATGCTGGAAAATCTCAACAGGTCTGGCAGCATCTGTAAGGAGAGAAAAGAACTGATGTTTTGAGTTTAACTGACCCTTTGTCAAAGCTAAAAAAAGGGGAGAAATAGGGAGGTGAGGCTGAGGGAAGGTGAGTCATGGCTCCAGAAGCAAAGGTAGCAATAAAGAGATGGTAATGATAGTGCATAGAGAGATTATAGTGAGATTAGGAGCTGTGAATGACCTAGGCTGAAGCCAGTGCTATGTGATAAAAATATGTGGGGGATGGGGGGGAAGGAGTGAAGCAGAGGCAAAACGGAAAACAGGAGAGGAGTAGCAAAGGGGGAAGTGGAGAGAAAAAGGTGATGAGAGAGTAGAGAGCGAGGGAAAGAGAGACAATCAAGATATAAGAGGTACAGAACAGTGAAAAAAATTTTTAAAAATAAATAAAAATAAATGATATAAAATTATCTACAGTTGTTGAATTCAGCAGGCTGTAACGTGCCTAATTGGAAGCTGCGATGCTGTTCCTCAAGTTTGCATTGAGCTTCACTGGAACATTGCAGCAGGCCAAGGACAGACATGTGGGCATGGGAGCAGGATTGTGTGTTGAAGTGGCAAGCCATAGGAAGGTTCGGGCCCTGATTGCGTACAGACCGAAGGTACTCAGCAAAGCGATCACCCAGTCGGCGTTTTGTCTCTCCAATATAGAGGAGACCACATTGGGAGCAGCGAATGCAATAGACCAAATTGAAAGAGGTACAAGTGAAACGCTGCTTAATCTGAAATGAGTGTCTGGGGCCTTGGATGGTGAGCATGGAAGAGGTAAAGGGGCAGGTGTTGCACCTTCTGCGATTGCATGGGAAGGTGCTGTGTGTGATGGGAGAGGTGTTAGATGTGATGGGAAGGTGCTGTGTGTGATGGGAGAGGTGTTAGGTGTGATGGGAAGGTGCTGTGTGTGATGGGAGAGGTGTTAGGTGTGATGGGAAGGTGCCGTGTAGGTGAAGGTGATGGATGGATTGAAACTGGAAGCGAAGTTTATGAATTTTTCCAGGTCAGGACGAGAGCATGAAGCTGCACCGAAATAGTCATCGATGTACCGATAAAGCAGTTGTGGGAAGGGACCCGGGTAAGCCTGGAACAAGAAATATTCCACATACCCCGTGAAAAGGCAGGCATAGCTAGGACCCATGCGGATATGCATTACTACACCTTTGATTTGGAGAAAATGGGATGAATTGAAGGAGAAGTTGTTGAGAGAGAGAGGACTACAGCTCTTCTCACCCTACTTCTTGTAAGGACTCTATCCCTTTCTCTCAGCTCCTTCGCCTCCATTGCATTTGTTCCAATGAGGCCACTGTCTAAAGTGGTGCTCTTAATATGTGCTCCTTCTTCTCCGAATGTGGCTTCCCACCTACAGTTGTTGACAGGGCTCTGAACAGCGTGCGGTCCATCTCCCACGCCATGCCCTCACCCCTCCCTCCCCTCCTAGAACTAGGATAGGGTCCCTCTTGCCCACCAGCCTTCACATGCAAAGAATAATCATCCGCCATTTTCGCCAACTCCAACACGACACCACCACTAAACACATCTTCCCTTCCCTGCCCCTGTCTGCATTCCGCAGAGATCGTTCCCTCCGGGACAACCTAGTCCACTCCTCCATCACACCTAACACCTCTCCCATCACACATGGCACCTTCCCATCTCACCTAACACCTCTCCCATCACACACGGCACCTTCCTATGCAATCACAGAAGGTGCAACACCTGCCCCTTTACCTCTTCCATGCTCACCATCCAAGGCCCCAGACGCTCATTTCAGATTAAGCAGCGTTTCACTTGAAGCTCTTTCAATTTGGTCTGTTGCATTCGTTGCTCCCAATGTGGTCTCCTCTTTGCTACCCTTCTCCCCTGTTTTCCATTTTGCCTCTGCTTCACCCCTTCTCCCCCAGCCCCCACATATTTTGTCATATAGCACTGGCTTCATCCTTGGTCATTCACAGCTCCTAATCTCACTATAACCTCTCTATGCATTGTCATTATCACCTCTTTATTGCTACCTTTGTTTCTGGAGCCATGACTCACCTCCTGTCAGCCTAGTATAAATACCTCCCTATTTCTCCCCTTTTTTTTAGCTTTGACAAAGGGTCAGTTAGACTTGAAACATCAGCTCTTTTCTCTCCTGACAGATGCTGCCAGAACTGCTGAGATTTTCCAGCATTTTCTCTTTTGGTCCAACGTGATTTAACCTTACTAATCAGTCTACCATGTGGAACCTTGTCAAACGCTTTGCTCAAGTCCACGTAGACAATGTCTACCATTCTGACTTCATCTATATTCTTGGTCACCATTTCGAAAAACTCAATCAGGTTTATGAGACACAATTTCCCATTTGATGAACCTACTGACTATCCCTAATCAGTCCTTTCTTTTCCAAAGATCTTGTCTTTCGGAATATCCCTCATCACTTATCCACTGCTGATGTTAGGCTCACCAGTCTGTAGTTCCCTGGCTATTCCTTGCAGCCACCACATTAGCCAACCTCTCGCTTTCTGGCACCTCACCAGTGGCCGTCAATAATACAAATGTCTCTGCTAGGGTCCCACAATTTTTTCCTGAGCCTCCCCAAATGTCCTGGGATACACTTGATCAGGTTCCAGACAGTTACCTACTTTTGTTCATTTTAGGACATCCAGCCCCTCCTCATCTGGATCTTTTCAAGACATCACTGATTATTGCTCCAAGTTCTTTAGTTTCCATGTCCCTCTCTACAGTAAATAAAAATCTGAAATATTCAGTTAGGATCTTACCCATCTCCTGTGGTCCCACGCATAGAAGGCCTCATTGAACTTTAAGGGGCCCTAGTTTCTCCTCAGCTACTCTTTTGCCCTTAATAAATCTGTAGATTCTCTTTGGATACTCCTTGACCATATCCACCAAAGCTGTCTCATGTCCCCTTTCTGTTGTCCTGATTTCCCCATAATATACTCCTACACCCTCTATACCCCTCAGGAGATTTACTTGATCCCAGCTGACTATCTGACATATGCCCCTTTCCTTCTCCTGACCAGAGCCTCAATTTCTCTTGCCATCTAGTGTTCCTACTCCCACCAGCCTTGCCTTTCACACTAGCAAGAACATAGTGTCCGTGAACTCACATTTTCTCACTTTTGAAAGTCTCCCACTTGCCAGATGTCACTTTACCTGCAAACAGCCTCCCTCCAATCAATTTTTGAAAGTTTCTGTCAAAAAGCATCAAAATTGGCCTTGCCCAATTTAGAACTTTAACCTTTGGATCAGGCCTATCCTTTTCCATAACTATTTTGAAACTGAAAGAATTATAGTCACTGGTCCCCACTAACACCTCAGTCACTTGTCTTGAGTAACGTTGAGTTTTTTCCTTCTCTGGTCAGGTCATTTACATATTGATTGAGAAAGCTTTCTTGAACAAACTTAACAAATACCTCTTCATCCAAGCCCTTAACACTATGACAATTTCAGCCTGTGTTTGGAAAGTTAAAATACTCAACTATGACAGCCCTATTTTTTTCGAGGCATCTGCGACCTCCCCTACATATTTGCTCTTCAATTTCTCGCTGACACCAGAGGGGATCGGGGTTGGTGGAGGTTATCCTACAATCCCATCAAAGTGATTAGCACCTTCTTATTCTCCACTGATATGGCTTCACTGGACAATCTCCCAGGAATATTCTCCCTAAATACTGCCATGTTTTTCCTAACCAAAAACGCCTTTACCCCTCTCTCATGCCTCTCCCTTTCCTTCCTATAGCCTCTATATACCAGGAGATTGAGCTATCAGTCCTCATAGAATCATAAAATCCCTACAGTGTGGAAACAGGACATTGCCCCAACAAGTCAATGCCAACCCTCTGAAGAATAACCCACCCAGACCCATTCCCCCTACCCTATATTGACTAATGCACCTAACCTACACATCCCTGAATACAATGGGCAATTCAAGCTTGGCCAATTCACCTAATCCGTACATCTTTGGACTGCTCTCCCCGCTCCCCCCCCCCCCCCTCCCCAAGTCATGTTTTGGAAATAGCTATGATTTCCCAGTTCCTACCCATTCCCTGAATTCATCTGCCTTATCTGTCAGGATGTTTGCACTGAAATAAATGCATTTTAATTCCTCAATCTTGCCTTGTTCTCTCACATGCTCTTGTCTGCCTTATCTATCTAACTTGTACTCTCAAACTCATGAGCCAACCTCAACTTTCTCTCTTGTCCCACTACTGTTTAAGATCCCAACCCCCTGCCATACAAGTTTAAACCCTCCTGAGTGGCTCTCGCATGTCTGTCTGCCAGGACATTGGTCCCCCTCCAGTTCAGGTGCAATCCATTCCTCTTGTACTGGTCACTTTTGCCCCAGAAGGGATCCCAATGAACCAAAAATCTGAATCTCTACCCCCGAACAAGTTCCTCATCCGTGCATTCATCTGAAATATCCCCCAGTCCTACTCTCACTATCCAGAGATTGCTACCCATGAAGCCTTGCTTTTTAACCTCCTTCCTAACTCTTTTTATATCTATGTCATTTGTACAAACGTGTACAACAACCTCCAGCTGCTCAAGCTCCCCTTTGAGAATTTGCTGAAACCAACCACTCTGAGACATCCTTGACCTTGACACCAGGGAGGAAACACGTCATCCTCACTCGTGGCCATAGAAGGACCTGTCTGTTCCCCTGACTAGAGCATTCTCCTACCAAATTGCTCACTTGGACTTTGCCATACCCTGTTTTACAGCTGAGCCAGCCATTGTGCCAAGAACCTGGCTGCTACTGCTTCTATTGTCCCTTGAGAGACTATTCCCACCTGACATTATCCAGAATAGTACATTTGTTTGAGAGGGAGATAACTCTAGAAGACTCCTGCAATATCTGCCTACCTCTCCTGGCAGTCAACCAACCTAGCCAACTGTACCTGAGATGTGACCACGCCTCCTGTATGCACCTCGGTGCATGCAACTGCTACTCCAACCGATCCACGTGGTCTAAGAGGAGTTGCAGTCAGACACACTTCCTGCAGACATAATCACCGGGGACAGTCAACTACTCCCCAATCTCCCACATCTGATACCCATCTCTGCCTCTTTAACAACTAGTGGACTTCGGGGGGGGGGAAGGTCTTAATTTTAACTTGTTGCTGCTTGCCCTCCTCAACAAAGCCTGGTATTCACTAGGCCCATTCTTTGGTCTGACCAGCAGCACCTCGACCACAAAGGAGCCCATTGCAAAAGTGGCTGGATCAAGTCACAGCAATGCCTTCTTCCTCCATTTGTCTAAACTCCTACACTTTGCTCAACTCCCAGTGATTGCACACTCTTGCTGGTTGCACACTGTGCTGAAAGCATTCTATGAATTCCTCATCCAGGCTACTGCTGCCAATCTGGCTTTAACACTTATAAGCATAGTAACCTATGATTGTTTCCATCCATTTATCACAGACATTTAATATTGATTATTCCCAATGAGTGACTTCATTCCCTACTATTCCTCCCCTCCTTCCAAACTGATTTTGTAGCCTTCTCCTGCACAGTAATACTTCTGTAATATTTAGTTTATCATGATTGCTCTGTGTATTCAGATACAAAAGGGATAGTTCCGTCTCTTTATTATTTTAAAAATATTTAGTCTTGATTTTTGGTTCAATTTCTGTCCTTACCTGCAAATCTCTGACCCTCATTTCCCGTATTAATATATTTCCCTCTTACCTTTTCTCCATCCCTTGATAAACCGCATTTTTCTACATTTGATTCCTTTCCATTTTAATTAGTTTATTTCCTCATTTCTGGAGTTCTCAAGGAAATTGATGCCAGTATGGTTCAGGTGTGCATGATCCCAGCGAAGAGTAGTGAAGCTGATATTGTTTTCCGAATAGTGTTATTCAGAATTAGGAAAGAATTTGATGAGAGTAAAAAAGACAAGGATGTTCCACCCATTTAAAAATAGAGGATACAAATTTAAGATACTTCACAAAGTAAACAGAGAATAGACAAGAGGATTATTTTCTTAAAAACATAACATGCTGTCATAATCTGAAAGTACAGCCTGACATGACATTGGAAACATATTGAATGATAACTTCAAAGAGGAATTAGATAAATAATTGAAAAGGAACATTTTGCAGGACTCCTTGACTATGTTCTCTTGCTGATCCCATATACTAGTACATGTTGTCTATGTGGCATATTACACCATCAATAGCTTTCAGTCTGTTGTGTTATGACTGAGAATAGCTTCAGTCTCATTATTCCATGGGATACATCTAAAAATAAAAATATGTTTGCCAATTAAATACCTTATCTATACCAGGTTTAAATTAAAAAAGATCAAACAACATGGCTTCTTTCATGAACACATTCGTGATTTATTATCAAAACAAAACTTATTCAAGGGAGATGCATTCACTGATTAACATATACTGTTGGTAATATGGAAATCAAAATGTTTATTCCTCTAAATAATCTGAAAACATGTAGACAAACTTTCACACCACCATAAATGATTTTTTTTAAAATTAGATTTCTCTGCATAGATTGATTTTCTCAAAAAGTCTTTGGTCAATGGATTATTCTTGAAGACAAAAAGAAAAAGACAAAGAGTGTTCTGAAGTTTATTATTCTGCTGTGGTTAAGTGACTAATTACTCACAGTTGTCTCTGGAGTCTTGGCAGACACAGCTTGCTCAGGAAATACAATATCAAGAAGTTCCAGCAACTACTCTTTCAGAAGATCAAAAAGATCTCACACTGAACTCAGCAACTTTCAAAACAGAAGCAAACTAATCAGCACCTCTTTCTCAAAAACTTCTTATCTCAAAGCTAATTTCAGATACCAAAGCACTTTCTATCCACTTTCTGTTCAAGCATCTACAGCAGGAATCTCTTGCGGAAGAGTTATCACCAGTCACGTGATTTCAGGGAAGCCTTATTAAGTGAAATCTCCACATGGCAATTTTCGTGACCTCTTTTAAAAATCCATCTCTGGTACTTCTGCAAAACTTGAAATAAATTCACCCATCCATAGTTTTCAAAGCATAAGTCACCCCAATAATATCAAATATGAAATATCTTCATAACATTATTCTCTGAAAAGCTTCTGGAATGGATGTTACTTCAAAACATAATCAGTTAAAGTAATAATACTTATAAGGTGTAATAAATCTAGTCAACCTTCTGGAGCCTTCATCTGGAATTAATTGTTAAAATCTACAGTTAGGATCCAGTTTGGCAAATGAGTTAATTTTGCCAGACTGCCATTCACTTAAATCATCGGATGAATCTCATGCTCAATTCCTTTGCTTAATTGAGTTAGATCCACACATATTCATATTGAACCATTTTGTTTGGCACAGTAACTATATTTGAAAATCATCTTGTTGGCATAGCAAACAGTGAAATTCTTCATTGTCTGAGCTTGTGCTATACTTCTTCTTTAACTTTATCCAAGAAAATCTTGCATTGCCCCTGAGGGTAATGTGGTACTCTGTCTTTAATTTCCCCAAGCCTGAGAACAATTTTGGGAACTCAACTCAAAATTCACTTCCTCAGTCTGCAACTGTAATTTCATCAATGTTGAAGATTAATTTCAGCATTAAACATGCCTTCTGACTTTGTAGAAATCATTCTTGGCTCTGAATAACATGGTGAGTTTCCACTATTTTTTTTTCTCTTGTACTTGTGCTTTATTATGAGTCAGCCTTTTATTTTCAATTATATTTTTCCAGGATGTTGCAATTTCATTGAGGATGGCTGCAATTTGATCTCCTTCAGCCATTTAAGCAAATCCAGTGACACTAAAATTCTAGCTCCACTACCAAGTTTCAACTCCATGGGGAACCAATTTACTTTTGCTTTAAAACTCAGGTCTTCCTCATTACAATCATTGATTTTGTGCAAAAATATTTTTAAAAATCTGGTCTTGTGGTATTTCCACCTCTTGAATATGCCACTGTTTAAAGTTTTTTTTAACTTTTGTTTCACAATTGTTTGCATTCTAAACCAATATGATATTCTCAACAGCCCTATTTTTCTACAGTAGTGACACTGTGACCTTCCTTCTGGACTATCTTCCCATCCATGTGACTAGTTCCCTCCACGTTTTTGGTTGGTGCAGTTTTCTCAGTTTTAATGGACTGCAATTTTCCTGTGACTCCTCCATTGCAGTCTACCAAAGGAACTGCCTCATTTGTTTTTCGACATGTCCCATTTACTTTCCCTCAAATGAACACCCTGTTTTGCTTTCAAAGTTCTGATTGTCATCTGCGCCTCCACTAGAATCAGGTAACAATTTCATTTTTTTGCTTTTCCTCCTTAGTCAGAGCTTAAAAGCACAATGTTTCTGTCTCACATCCCTGTTTTAGCAGACATCAAGCCACTTTGTCACCGTTAATGATCAGTAAAGTATTTGGACATGTTGCAGCATGAACCATACCATGTCAATCTCACATCTTCACCATGGTCAGTAGCTCAACTAACAAATACACTGCACGTGCTTCAACCAAAAGGTCACATTTCAAAGTTTAAAGGAAGCAGTCCTTATTCAAGTCAAGTGAAGCAGCTTTCAGAGGGTCCCAACACAATAAATCAAGGGCAGCATCTCCTATTAGTTTAGGGCTGAAAATGTGTTGCTGGTTAAAGCACAGCAGGTCAGGCAGCATCCAAGAAACAGGAAATTCGACGTTTCGGGCCAGAGCCCTTCATCAGGAATGAGGAGAGGGTGCCAGGCAGGCTAAGATAAAAGGTAGGGGAGGGGCGATGGAGATGTGATAGGTGGAAGGAGGTCAAGGTGAGGGTGATAGGCCAGAGTGGGGTGGGGACGGAGAGGTCAGGAAGAGGATTGCAGGTTAGGAGGGCGGTGCTGAGTTCAAGGGAATCGACTGAGACAAGGTGGGGGGAGGGGAAATGAGGAAACTGGAGAAATCTGAGTTCATCCCTTGTGGCTGGAGGGTTCCCAGGCGGAAGATCAGGTGCTCTTCCTCCAACCGTCATGTTGTTATGTTCTGGCGGTGGAGGAGTCCAAGGACCTGCATGTCTTCGGTGGAGTGGGAGGGAGAGTTAAAGTGTTGAGCCACGGGGTGGTTGGGTTGTTTGGTTCGGGCGTCCCAGAGGTGTTCCCTGATGCGTTCTGCAAGTAGGCGGCCTGTCTCCCCAATATAGAGGAGGCCACATCGGGTGCAGCGGATGCAATAGATGATGTGTGTGGAGGTGCAGGTGAATTTGTGGTGGATATGGAAGGATCCCTTGGGGCCTTGGAGGGAAGTAAGGGAAGAGGTGTGGGCGCAAGTTTACTATTAGTTCAGGGGCTTGTACACAGTCAGTCAGCTGCTTGGGGCTAGTCCAGGTCAGGAGGTTCATATCACAACCGTCTAGAAAGTGGGCCATGGTCAGTCTTACTGGTCCAATGCAACCAACCCAGACAGTCACAGTTAGTCACTTAGTGAGTTGCACAGAGATCAGTCAGGGGTCTGGTCAGTAATCGGTTGAGCTGTCTGTCCAGGTCACTCATCTTGATCCTCATGGCAAGCATCATGTAAAAAGCGGTTTGGGCAAGCAGTAATTGAGGTTTGGGTTGTAAACAAACTGCAGCCCAGGGGTGTGCATAGTTGTGGCTGGGAGGCCCCCAGAAATTGATTAATCTATGAATTAGTGAGTAATTATGACAAAAGGCTTTTATTCCTGGCAACAACTGTGTGATTTATTCTCAGGTAAACAAACAGCTTGAAGATGGGGACAAGATGCAGAGTGATTTGATTTACACTAGCACTGTAGCTGTCTCTCCTTTCTCTGTAGTCAAAACCCACTTTAAGCCTGAAGAAAACAAGTTCATCTTTTCTGCAACAGTTGTTTTAAGTCGAGACTTCTGGCTGATAAGTCAAAGACATTTTATAAGTGGGCCAGCCACCTTCTGACTCTAGCAAAACAGTGGAAACATCCAGGGAAAGACAACTCAAGAGCAATGTGCTTACCAGCATAAAAATCATAGGGATCATCTCATCAACCCAAGAGTAGCAACCACTGAAATGTCTTCCCAGTTTTCCACTGTCTGTCTGTCGATGTGTATAAGGGGGTGGGTTTATAAGGAAAATTGAGTTTTAATTTGTAAATGACAATGGATTATAACTGTTTACCTGGAGCTAGAGTCCTATTACTTGCAATAGATAGTAATTCTAAGTACAGGAACCTGCTGTATGCTTTCTGTCAACCTTAGTCTGAAAATTGGAGAAGTCAGAAACTTTGGTGTGCTCATTTTAAAATCTTTAACTTTTGTGATGACTCTGAGAATTGCACACCTTGACTTCCAATGTACTACCTGAGTGAGCTGTGACACCTATATCCCCATCTGTAGATTATCTCTTTTTTTTACTCATTCATGGAATGACAGTCCCACTGACTAGGCCAGCTATAGTTTCCCAGAGGCCAGTTAAGAGAACCACATTGCTGTGAGTCTGAGCCAGATGTAGGCCAGACCAGATAGGGATTGCAGTTTCCCTCCCTAAAGGACATTCACGAACCAGATAGATTGCTGGTCAATGGTTTCATGATCATCATTGGATTCTTAATTCCAGATTTTTTTAATTGAATTCAAATTCCATCATCTGCCATGGCAAACTTGAAACCTTGATCCCCAGAACATTAGCTGGGTCTCTTGATTAACAGTCCAGCAATAATACCATTAGACCATCACCTAGATAACTTGATAATGTTCCTTATTTATTTACAGGAATATTATTAATTTCATAGTTATTTGCATGTAAATGTATACAATTTAAAAAATGAATCATGCATGTTCACCTAAACTTTACGGAGTTGACATTTTCCTAGGTAACCCTCGAAATTATACCAGCCCCTAATTCAAATATCAGGGGTTTTATGTGACAGTATTTTACATTTATTAATCTTTAAATTAAATTAAAAATCCTTCCTTCTTGATACTCATAAGCCATCTATACTAATTGTTTAAATTTTTAATTAAAATTTGTTTTTCTTTTTAAACTCAAAAGATTTTTTTTCCTTTCCCTTTGAATGCTTTGCAATGTAACTCATATTAATCTATTTTATCGATTTCAATTTCAGAACAAATATCTCCAGACTTTGTGACTTCTAATTAATTTATCAGAAACAGAAACATCTATGCTTGTAACGAAGTCAACAACAACTAACAGCAGAGTGGTGCTGGAAAAGCACAGCAGGTCAGGCAGCATCTAAGGACCAGGAAAATTTACCTTTCGGCAAAAGCCCTTCATCAGGAACAGAGCTAGGAAGCCTCCAGGGTGGAGAGATAAACCTCACCATCAAACCAGCAGATAAAGGGGTGCAGCAGTATTTTGGTGCACTGACCTCTACACTGCTGAAGCCAGGCGCCAACTTGAAAACACCTCCTCCTACCGCCCCCTCAACCATGACCCCACACCCATCACCAAACCATACAGAACCTCATCATCTCAGGAGATCTCCTACCCACAGCTACAAACCTCGTAGTCTGGGAACACCGCACTGCCCGATTTTACCTCCTTCCCAAGAACCATAAGCTTGACTACCCCAGCTGACCCATTGACTCAGCCTGCTCCTGCCCCACCGAACTCATTTCCACCTACCTCGATACTGCCCTATCCCCCCAGTCCAGGAACTCCCCACATACGTTCGAGACACCATCCATGCCCTCCACCTCCTCCAAGACATCAGTTTCCCCAGCCCCCAAAGCCTCATCTTCACCATGGACATCCAATCCATCTACACCTCCATCCGCCATGACCAGGGCCTCCAAGCCCTCCGTTTCTTCTTCTCCCGACGTCCCCAACAGTACCCTTCCACTCTATTCGTTTGGCTGAACTGGTCCTCACTCTTAACAATTTCTCCTTTGAATCATCCCACTTCCTCCAGATGAAAGGGGTAGCCATGGGCCCTAGTTATGCCTGCCTCTTTGCTGGCTACGTAGAACAATCCATCTACCGCACCACTCCCCACCTCTTCCTTCGCTACATTGATGATTGCAGTGGCGCCACCTCATGCTCCTGCGACAAGTTTGAGCAGTTCATCTACTTCACCAACACATTCCACCCAGACCTTAAATTCACCTGGACCATCTCTGACACTTCTCCCCCCTTCCTAGACCTCTCCATCTCCATTAATGATGCCCGACTTCACACTGACATTTTTTTACAAACCCACCAACTCCCACAACTACCTGGATTACACCTCTTCCCACCCTACCTCCTGCAAAAATGCTATCCCATTTTTACAATTCCTCTGCCTCCGCCATATCTGCCCCCAGGAGGACCAGTTCCACCACAGAACATACCAGATGGTCTCCTTCTTTGGAGATCGCAATTTCTTTTCCCACATGGTTAAAGATGCCCTCCAATGCATCTCATCCACATCCCGCCCCTCCACCCCCAAACCCCACACCTCCAACCATAACAGGGACAGAACGCCCCTGGTCCTCACTTTCCACACTACCAACCTTTGCATCATCCGCCGACATTTCCGCCACCTCCAAAAGGATCCCACCACCAGGGATATATTTCCCTCCCCACACCTTTCCACTTTCCGCAAAGACCATTCCCTCTGTGACTACCTGGTCAGATCCACGCCCCCCACCAAACCACCCTCCCATCCTGGCACCTTCCCCTGCCACCGCAGGAGTTGCCAAAACTGTGCCCACACCCCCTCCCTCACCTCCATCCAAGGCCCCAAAGGAGCTTTCCACATTCATCAAAGTTTCACCTGCACGTCCACGAATATCATTTATTGTATCCATTGCTCCCAATGACGTCTCCTCTACATTGGGGAGACTGGACGCTTCCTCGCAGAGTATTTCAGGGAACATCTCCAGGACACCCGCACCAATCAACCACACAGCCCTGTGGCCCAACATTTCAAATCCCCCTCCCACTCTGCCGAGAACATGAGGGTCCTGGGTCTCCTCCACCGTCGCTCCCTCAACACCCAACGCCTGGAGGAAGAACGCCTCATCTTCCGCCTCGGAACACTTCAACCCCAGGGCATCAATATGGACCAGTTTCCTCATTTCCCCTCTCCCCCCCGACCTTACCCTAGTTGCAATCTTCCAGCTCAGCACTGTCCCCATGACCTGTCTAACCTGCCTATCTTCCTTTCCACCTATCCATTCCACCCTCCCCTCTGACCTATTACCTCCATCCCCACCCTCATTCACCTATTGTACACTTTGCTACCTACTCCACCCTCCTCTCTGACCTATTACCTCCATCTCCAACCCCATTCACCTATTGTACTCTTTGCTACCTTCTCCCCAGTCCCAGCCCCTACCCCCACCCCCGCCACTCTGGAGGCTTCCTGCCTCTATTCCTGATGTAGGGCTTTTGCCCGAAACACCGATTCTCCTGCTCCTCAGATGCTGCCCGACCTGCTGTGCTTTTCCAGCACCACTCTGATGTAAACTCTGGTTTCCAGCATCTGCAGTCCTCATTTTTGCCTAACAACTAACAGCAACCAATTTATCTTGAAAGATAACAGATAGTAAGAAATGAAAAGGAAAGAACTAAATGAGATTGGGCCAACTCATTGTTGTTTAGAATGGTAAAGCTTTCAGTCCAAATCATAATCATGTTGTGCCAAAGTTCTGAAATTCTTGCTAGCTATGATCATATGGTCACCTATTCAGAGAAATTAGAACCACTAGATCCATTCAAATGAGTTAATTCAGTTTCGGCAAATTTGTCAATTGAGAAACTTAAAATTCCATAATATCCATTTCATTCAGCAAACTGGATACAGTAAAGTTAGCCTGCTTGTGGAAAGAGTTAACTTTATTTTCTGAAAAGTGGATGAGGCCAACATTATTTGAATGAAATAACATTGTCCTTTTTTTTGTAAAGCCCAAGGACAAAGAAATCACATGTTCAAAACAATTTAAACTTTTTTTGGGTGGCACAGTGGCACAGCGGTTAGCACTGCTGCCTCACAACACCAAAGGCCCGGGTTCAATTCCCCACCTCAGGCGACTGACTGTGTGGAGTTTACACATTGTCTGTGTGGGTGTGCTCCAGTTTCCTCTCCCAGTCCAAAGATGTGCAGGCCAGGTGAATTGGCCATGCTAAATTGCCCATAGTGTTACGTGTAGGGTTGCAGGTCGGTGTGGACTTGTTGGGTCGAAGGGCCTGTTTCTACATTGTAAATAATCTAAACAAAGGGGGATCATTAAAAGGCCCCATGATTTTTACTAAAACTGGTTTCCCAAATTTGAAATTTTTAGATCCATTTTCTCTATAAATTCACATTTCTCCCCTGTTTCTGACAGTTTTTGTGTAAGACAGCTGACTGTTGCAGTGTCTGCTTAAAATTGTATAGCTTTCTCAGAATTTCAGATTCCAAATAATCTTTCTTTTTAAAGACCATTTGTCTGTTATGAAAACTGAGTCAAATATTAAATTCCCAAATACTGATCACTTATATTCTCAATCAGTGATTGTGGCCAATAAACTCAAGATAAATTACACATGGTTTTTAATAAAACTCACAATTCTTCCTTATTTTTAAGTTGACATTTTGTCATTATGATTGCAAAGTCATTGTGTTGGGAAGGAAAATACATATTAAAACTTGGTCACTCAAACACATCACAGGAATACATTTGTCACACACTTTCAGTTGAAAGCTCCAAATACTATATTCTGCAATCTCCATTCATACAGTTGAACAATTCAAAACTAAGTCAAAACTAAAAAATATTACTTAATTTTTAGAAAATAGGAAACCAAAACCAATTTGGAATCCAGTGCTGTCTCAGCCCAGATCCATTTGGGATTCACTATGGTCCAATTCCATATCATTTTGGGATCCATGTGGTCTCATTCATTTCTATCTACTTGAGTGTTTCACACCTGATCTTAGGACAGACAGTTAATCCTTAGGAATTTAGAACCCTCATAACGACTGAATTTCCTGCAATGGCCATGATAGCATCTGTTGCCTTGTTAAAGACTATGGCTGCTACTTCAGATTCCTTTTTTGATCTCTAATCTAAAAGCCCCCAATCTTCCTTCAACCAAACTTTAACTATCTTCATGTCTCTAAATGTCTTTAGGAAATCTTTTTATGTTACCTTCCAGTGTCTCGTCAAAATCCCTATTGGATTCTCCTTTTTAATCTCTTTTTGAACTTTTTATGTTCAGCATGTTTCTTCATTGTATTTCCATCCTTTCACATGTCAGAAAAATGCTTCATCTTCTTTTACTTAACACAGTAGATGTGATCTACATAGACTTCAGTAAGGCATTTGACAAGGTTCCCCATTGGAGGTTGGTTTGCAAGGTTAGGTCTCACTGAATACAGGAAGAACTAACCATGTGGATACAGAACTGGCTCAGAGGTAGAAGACAGAGAGTGGTGGTGGAGGACTGTTTTTCTGACTGGACGCCTGTGACCAATGGAGTGCCACAAGGATCGGTGCTGGGTCCTCTACTTTTTGTCATTTATATAAGATTTGGATGCGAACATAAGAGATACAGTTAGTACGTTTGCAGATGACACCAAAATTAGAGGTGTAGTGGACAGTGAAGAAGGTTACCTCAGATTACAACAGGATCTTGACCAGATGGGCCAATGGACTGAGAAGTGGCAAATGGAGTATAATTCAGATAAATGCGTGGTGCTGCATTTTGGGAAAGTAAATCTTAGCAGGACTTATGCACTTAATGGTAAGGTCCTAGGGAATGTTGCTGAACAAAAAGACCTTGGAGTACAGGATCATAGCTTTTTGAAAGTGGAGTCGCAGGTAGATAGGATAGTGAAGAAGGCATTTGGTATGCTTTCTTTTATTGGTCAGAGTATTGAGTACAGGAGTTGGGAGGTCATGTTGGGGCTGTACAGGACATTGGTTAGGCCACTATTGGAATATTACATGCAATTCTGGTCTCCTTCCTATCGAAAAGATGTTGTGAAACTTGAAAGGGTTCAGAAAAGATTTACAAGGATGTTGCCAGGGTTGGAGGATTTGAGCTATGGTGAGAGGCTGAACAGGCTGGGGATGTTTTCCCTGGAGCGTCGGAGGTTGAGGGGTGACTTGATAGAGGTTTACAAAATCATGAGGGGCATGGATAGGGTAAATAGGCAAAGTCTTTTCCTTGGAGCTGGGGAGTCCAGAACTAGAGGGCATAGGTTTAGGGAGAGAGGGGAAAGATATAAAAGAGGCCTACGGGGCAACTTCTTCACACAGAGGGTGGTACATGTATGGAATGAGCTGCCATAGGAAGTGGTGGAGGCTGGTACAATTGCAACATTTAAAAGCATTGGGATGGGTATATGAATAAGAAGAGTTTGGAGGGACGTGAGCTGAGTGTAGGTGGGACTAGATTGGGTTGAGATATCTGGTCGGCATGGACAGGTTCGACCGAAGGGTCTGTTTCCATGCTGTACATCTCTATGACCTAAACTGGAGGGGTACTGATATCCTTACAGGGAGTTTCATTAGTGCCACTAAGAAGGGTTTAAACATGAGCTTTACCATATCAGGTAAAATACTCTGCTGGAGGTAGACTCACACCTTTTCTACAGCAGTTTATATCTAGTTCAATGAGTCAAGCATTGTAGCTAGATGCATAGTTTCGTTCTTAGCAATGACATAAGAACCTGAACATAGACATTGTGGTATTGAAGAATCCAACAGACATTTATTAGAACTTATGACTTTATACAATCATTATGTTCCTCGGGCTCATTGAAGTCTTGGCTAATTTTAGTTAATCATTTATAGCATAAGAGTATGCTACTGTGCAATTTCACGCTTCAAGTAATTCACGATAAGATTGAGTGTGAGATCTTTATACTCTCAGGTCACGTATTATGATGCACTGAAGATATCTTGAACATGTCTATTAAAGGCATGCTGACATAACACAATCAACCATTTCTATCTACTCATTACATTACTATTGATCCAGTCTATAGATGAATAATACAGGTACCCCATTATGAATACTCCATAAATTTGCAATTCTGTCATGTCTTTGCAAATTTGCTCCTCAACATACTTCCCAATTGTTAATGCCTCGAAAAAGGTAAAAGGGAAAGTTGCCATAGTCACACTAAACTATTGGACTACTCTCACATTAGAAGAGAGATGACTGGTGATGGGGTGACAGGGTGAAAGACATCACAGACAGAGTGTAGGAAATCCTCAAGGACGAAGGTGAAGAGCTGGAGGTGGTGGTACATGTCAGCACAAATGATGTTGGGAAGAAGAGGAGGAACATACTACAGCAGGACTTCGGGGAACTAGGAAGAAGGCTGAAAAGCAGGACGTCCAAGGTGGTTATCTCTGGTTTGCTTCCAGTTCCTCGGGCTGGTGAGGCCAGAAACAGGGAGATAACGGACTTGAACGTGTGGCTGGGGAACTACTGCAGGAAGCAAGGATTTAAATTCTTGGAGCACTGGGGTATGTTTTGTGGTAAGCATAAATTCGACAAGAGAGATGATTTGCACTTTAATAGGTTAGGGACCAGCATTCTGGCAGGCAGGTTTGCTACTGCAACACTGCTACATTTAAACTAAGTACTGGGGGGAGGGGACAAACTGGATGTTTAAGAAGGAAATTGAAGGGAAAGTTAGAACAAGGGAAGTCAAGAAAGACAACTGTATCAATGAGGCAGAAAACTCAGAAAGGGATCATGCTGTAAGGTTGAGTGAAATAGGAGTTGATGGGAAGGGTAAGGGCAGTAACAAATTAAAAATACTATACATAAATGCACGAAGCATTAGAAATAAGATGGATGAGCTCGAGGTTCCTTTGGAAATTGGCAGATACGATATTGTGGGGATAACTGAGACGTGGCTTCTGTGGACAGGGCCTGGGAAATGAATATTCAAGGCTACACGTGCTATCGTAAGGACAGACTGATGGAAAGAGGGGGTGGGGTGACCATGTTGGTATAGGGATGATATTCAGTCCCTTGCACGGGGGGACCTAAAATCAGAGGATGTAGAGTCAGTGTGTTTACATCTGAGAAATACTAAGGATAAAAAGACCCTCTTGGGAGTTATCTACAGGCCCCAAACAGTAGTCTGGATGTCGGATGTAAGTTGAATCAGGAGCTGAAATTGGCCTGTCGCAAAGATGTTACTATAGTTGTTATGGGGATTTCAACATGCAGGTAGACTGGGAGAATCAGGATGGTTTTGGACCTCAAAAAAGAAACTTTGTGGAGTGCCTCAGAGATGGATTCTTAGAACAGCTGGTGCTGGAGCCGACTAGGGAGAAGGCAATTCTGGATCTGGTATTGTTCAACGAACCAGAATTGGTCAGGGACCTCAAAGTGAAGGAGCCATTGGGAAGTAGTGACCATAATACAATAAGCTTCAATCTGCAATTTGAGAGGGAGAGGGTACAATCGGAAATGACAATATTTCTGTTGAATAAAAGCAACTATGGAGCTATGAGGGAGGAGCTGGTCAAAGTTCAATGGTGCAATACCTTAGCAGGGATGACATTGGAGGAACAATGGCAGATATTTCTGTATAAAGCAGGATATATTGCAGGATTATTATATATTTCTGTATATTGCAGGATCAGTTCATTCCAAAAAGGAAGAAAGATCCTAGGAGGAGGCATGGGTGGCCGTGGCTGATGAGGGAAGTTAAGAAACATATAAAGTTAAAAGAGAAAAAGTATAACATAGAAAAGATAAGTGGGAAAATGGAGGACTGGGAAGCTTTTAAAGAACAACATAGGATTACTAAGAAGGAAATACGCAGAGAAAAAATGAGGTACAAAGGTAAATTGGCCAAAAATATAAAGGAGGATAGTAAAAGTTTTTTTAGGTATGTCAAAGGCAAAAAAATGGTTAAGACTAAAATTGGGCCCTTGAAGACAGAAACAGGGGAATATATTACGGGGAACAAAGAAATGGCAGAAGAATTGAATTGGTACTTCAGATCTGTGTTCATTGAGAAAGACACAAGCAATCTCCCTGAGATAACAGTGGCTGAAGGACCTGAACTTAAGGGAATTTATATTTGCCAGGAATTGGTGTTGGAGAGACTGTTAGGTCTGAAGGTTGATAAGTTCCCGGGGCCTGATGGTCTACATCCTGGAGGTGGCTCGAGAAATGGTGGATGCTTTGGTGATTATTTTCCAGAGTTCGATAGATTTGGGATCAGTTCCTGAGGATTGGAGGGTGGCTAATGTTGTACCACTTTTTAAGAAAGGTGGGAGAGAGAAAACAGGAAATTATAGACCAGTTAGTCTGACCTCAGTAGTGGGAAAGATGCTGGAGTCTATTACAAAGGATGAATTTACGACACATCTGGATAGTAGTAACAGGATAGGTCAGAGTCAGCATGGATTCATGAAGGGGAAATCATGCTTAACTAATCGTCTGGAAATTTTTGAGGATGTAACTCTGAAGGTGGACGAGGGAGATCCAGTAGATGAAGTGTACCTGGACTTTCAGAAAGCTTTTGATAAAGTCCTACATAAGAGGTTAGTGAGCAAAATTAGGGCGCACGGTATTGGGGGCAAAGCACTAAATTGGATTGAAAGTTGGTTTGCTGATAGGAAACAAAGAGTAGTGATAAACAGCTCCATTTCGGAATGGCAGGAAGTGACCAGTGGGGTACCGCAAGGATCAGTGCTGGGATCGCAGCTTTTTACAATATATGTTAATGATATAGAAGATGGTATCAGCAATAACATTAGCAAATTTGCTGATGATACTAAGCTGGGTGGCAGGGTGAAATGTGATGAGGTTGTTCGGAGATTACATGATGACCTGAACAAGTTAGGTGAGTGGTCAGATGCATGGCAGGTGCAGTTTAATGTGGATAAATGGATGGTTATACACTTTGGTGGCAAGAACAGGAAGGCAGATTACTACCTAAATGGAATCAATTTAGGTAAAGGGGCAGTACAGAGAGATCTGGGTGTTCTTGTACACCAGTCAATGAAGGTAAGCATGCTGGTACAGCAGGTAGCGAAGAAGGGTAATTGCATGCTGGTCTTCATACTAAGAGGGATCGAGTATAGAAGCAAAGAGGTTCTTCTGCAGCTGTACAGGGCCCTGGTGAGACCATACCTGGAGTACTGTGTGCAGTTCTGGTCTCCAAATTTGAGGAAAGACATTCTGGCTATTAAGGGAGTGCAGCGTAGGTTCACGAGGTCAATTCCTGGAATGGCAGGATTACCTGACACTGAAAGACTGGAGCAACTGGGCTTGTATACCCTTGAGTTTAGGAGACTGAGAGGGGATCTGATTGAGATGTATAAGATTATTAACGGATTCCACTGATGGGTGAGTGCCGAACCAGAGGACACAGCTTAAAAATACGGGGTAGACCATTTAGGACAGAGATGAGGAGAAACTTCTTCACCCAGAGAGTGGTGGCTGTGTGGAATGCTCTGCTCCAGAGGACAGTGGAGGCCCAGTCTCTGGATTCATTTAAGAAAGAGTTGGATAGAGCTCTCAAGGATAGTGGAATCCAGGGTTATGGAGATAAGGCAGGAACAGGATACTGATTAAGGATGATCAGCCATGATCATATTGAATGGTGGTGCAGGCTCAAAGGGCTGAATGGCCTACTCCTGCACCTATTGTCTATTGTCTATATGGCCTATTTTTACAATGAACAATATAACTGCACCTTGTTTTGGTCCTTGGCTCAAGCCAAGTTGATTTAACTTGAGCTTGAGCCAAGTCTCTTATTGCCACAAAATCATTATTCTAGATGACAATCTGCACCTGTAACTCTCCAAACTGATTTCTCACACTCAGTGCAACAACATACATGCATTGTAACCTCGATATAAAATATCTTAATTTGTCTCTCATTCCAATTCCTCGTATTAATCACTATTTTCTAATCTAAATGGTCTCTCTCCCAATCTCTGATGCACTTTGGTATTCAGAGATGAAATTAAGAACAGCAAAGTGATAAAAACTTATTTTGGGTAAAACTACAATGGAATTATCATGTAGCCATAATGGGGAACAAGCTCTAATTGTCAAATAAAATAGCTATGATCTGCCAAGGATGTTCACAATGTTCAAGATATGACATTAGCATTACTGTTCTGTTTTGAATTAGCATTTCCAACAGTTTGCAGCACCAATACAGTGTGATCCAATGAGGAAAACATCAAATTCTTATGAGGTAACTGCTCTGGCTGCATCCAATGTAATATTTTACAGTGGTAAATATATAAAGCTCAGGTTTTTTGATTGTTTGTTTCTTGATTTTTAAAAAAAAATTATGATTGTTGCATTGAGGACATTCACTATTTGTAACAGGGTGTGACCCATTCAGAACAACAAAGTCTCAGAACTGTTTCCTTTCTTTCCTCACCGTTAGCAACCATGCCTTTGAACACCTCAGTCGCAAGCTTTGGAAGTACCTCTTTAAAACATTCCACCATGATTTCCTTCCTGACAGCAATCTTTTAAGATTTCTCTACTGTCTCATTTTTGACTCTGTTAGTTTTTAACTGATTATTTTCACTCCTGTGAAATATGTTAAAGGTGCTCCATAAATGTGCGGTTGTTACTGTTGGCAAAGTTGACCTCAGTCAGGTCTGAAGCAATACTTATACAGTAGAGTGACTTTCAGTGATTCAGAGCTGAAGATTAACTTCAGCCTGTGATCTGAATCCTCATCGCCATCCAGTGGTCCTTGACATAAGTGCAGATCTGTGGACATCTTTTACATGTAAGCACTCAGAATAACAGCCTTTTTATTACAATGCAATGTGTGAAGCCAAACAATTCTGCAATGGAACCTATGTTCAAATACTCACTGGTCAACATTATCCAAACTGAAAAGGCACAGCTCACGTTCAGATGGTTGGACTACACTTACAGTACTGTGAACAGTTTTGATCACCGTATTATAGAAAGGGCATAGAGAAGATTTCAGAAATTAAAACTTATACCTAACAGGACAGATTTAATAAGTTGGGGTATTTTTCTCCAGGAAAGGGAAAACTGAGGGAATATGGAAAGGATTCGGGAAAGCAGATAATTCCACTTATGGTGGTGAGCAGAACTGGGCCATAACGTATCAAGTAATCACCCAAACATCTGATGGAAAATTTGGAAGAAACTTCTTTAATCAGATAGTGGTTAGAGTATGAAACTTGATACCATAAGGACCAGTTGACTTGAATAACATTGATACGTTCAAGGGGAAGCTTGATCAAAACACAAGGCAAAAAGTAACAGAAATGTATGGACTTGAATAAAGAGTAGTGGAAGGATGTTCATCTGAACATAAGGACAGGCTTGGACATTTTGGAACAAATGGCCTGTTTCTGTGCAATAAATACTTTACAACCTTGTCATTTGTAATGACATTCCAGCACAAATGATCACCATCAAGAGACAAAGAGAAAAAGGAGAACACTGAATTTTTTAAAAACCTGAAAGAAAGTGATTCATGATAAATTAATAAGGAATACAATGCCAACTTCTTTTTAGTTGTTTATGTGATAGAGGGAAAACTGGCTTAGCCAGCATTTATTGCCCATCTCTTGAGAAGACTGTGGTGAGCTAGCTTCTTGAATTGCTGCAGTCTGTGAGGACTAGTTGCACCTACTGTCCTGTTACAAAGGAGACTCCAGGATCTTGACATACTAACAATGACTGAGCAAGTGACAGAAACAGAAATGGCTGGAGAAACTCCAAAGGTCTGGTAACATCTGAGCAGAGAAATCAGTTAATATTCAGTCAATTAATAAGAGTCGGGTGACCCTTCTTCAGAACAGTGATCTAGTTCCAAGCCAGGATCGTGTGTGCCTTGGAGAAGAATTTGCAATTATTGGTATTCCCGTGTATCTGCTCCATTGTCCTTCTAGGTGGTGGAAGTCGAGGGTATGGGACGTGCTGTCGATGTAGCCTTGCTGAGTTGCTGCAATGCATCTTGTACATTTTGCCACCATTGTGATTGATTATGAAGACAGTGAATGTCGAAGGTGGTGAATGGGATGACAGTCAAGCTTTGTACTGGATGCTATTGAGCTTCTTGAGTTCTATTGGAGATTCCTCCAACCAGACAAGTGAAAAGGAGAACAGAACCAAATTAGATTACTGGCTACCTCACTCCAGGTGGAATATATTCTGGTAGAATAGAATCCCTACAATATGGAAGCAGGCCATTCAGTCCATCGAGTCTACACAGACCCTCTGAAGAGCATCCCGCCCAGATCCATTCTCCTATCCTGTATCCCTGCATTTCCCATCACCAATCCACCTAACCTGCACACATCCCTGGACACTATGGGGCAATTTAGCATGGCCAATCCATCTAGTACATCTTCAGACTGTGGGAGGAAACCGAATTTTATACCTTATTGATGGTGGACAGGGACAGAAGAGATGTGAGGTGAGTTACTAGCACAGAATTGCTAGCCTCTAAACTGTTCTTATAGCCCTAGTGTTTGGCTGATCCAGTTCAGTTTCTACTCAATAGTAACTCCATGGGTGTTGATAATGGGGCAGTCAGCGATGGTAATGCAACTGAATATGAAAGAGAAATAGTTGAATTTTCTTCTGCTTAAGATAGGCATAGCCAGGTATGAATGTGGCATGGGGAAAATGAGAACTGTAGATGCTGGAGATCAGAACTGAAAAATGTGTTGCTGGAAAAGCGCAGCAGGTCAGGCAGCATCCAAGGAGCAGGAGAATCGACGTTTCGGGCATAAGCCCTTCTTCAGGAATGAATGTGGCATGGGTACGTATGTCATTTGTCAGTCCAAGCCTGAATGCTGTTCAGGTTTTGCTGCTTATGTATTAGCATCTCAGGAGTCACAAATGGTGCTAAACATTGCACAATTATCAGCAATTAGCCCCACTTTTAATCTTTGTTGAAGAGAAAGTAGTTGATGAAGCAAAGGACTTCTATTAACATTACATGATTGAAATAGTCTAATGTATTTCAGGATTGCTTTGAAGTATCTTAACTAATCATTGACCTTTCCTCATTTGGATTCTTAAGTAGCAAAACTGTCAATTAAATATAAATGATAAAACTAGCCGGCATGAATTATGAATATGAATTCCCAATAACTTCAAAATGAATGTGCATGTGTTTAATATCCGTTCTAACTCAAAGATTATGATTAGAGAATTCTGCCAAAAACTCTATAAACAGATACCATGTTTGGGTTTTTTTTAAAATCTAGATTTCTTCCAACTTACTACTTAGCTGAAAAAAAACATTGTTTTTCTCTCATATGTCTTTGTTTTATTATTATGGTGTTACTGCTGTAGGTGAATTTTTAAAGCAAGAAAATATACATAGGAAACCTTGATTTCTGGGCTGTGAAATTGTTGCTGAGTCAAATGATCTCAAATACCTCCCGAGTTGATTCATGTGTGCTGACAGCTCATGGTCACCTTACCATAATAAACTATAAAATGTAATCTAGTTCCCATCTAGCAATGGGATCTTATTTGTGTTGACTATCACCATTATATTTGACATTTTAATAAAAAATTACAACTAGATTCCAGCCTCACAAATTAAAGGCAAACACCTAAACATAAGTTTAAAGAATCACAATGTGATCAGTCTTGAGATTTCTTCTGTGTAAACAATTAAAGAGGTTTTTAAATTGTTGAGAGTATAATAGAAAGCTTGAATGTATACGTTCGTGATGCCTGACCCCATATTTGCCATTTCTTTCATAATTAAAATAATTTATTTTTAGCATATTTTGTTTAACATGTCCAACACTTGAAACTCTACAATGTACTTCAAAGTCTAATTAGTAGGTATATTGTTCCTTCACGTTAAAAATCCTGACTAAAATGTGATGAGGCAGCCTCTGTTTATTGTGCACCAAATATTATGCATCTTGTACGCTGGGCAAAGAGAGAATACACCTTCAACCTACCCCCCCCCCATCACCATACCCCATCCCTCCCCCCCACCCACTCCCCCCCATCCTCCACCTCCACACCAATGCAAACCAAAGGTGTGCTATCCACAATACTCAAAAAAAAAACTCAAATCACCTACCATGCAATAGGTCTGTCTTTTTGAGGCCTTGTCTCTGATTTTGAGTTCTATGTGACAGGCTCCTGTACTGCTGCATTCAGGAAGACCTAGTCATCATGCAGCTAATCAGACTGTTTAAACAATGCACTGCACGTGATGTAGATCACCACAGAAAGGACATGCTCTGATGATAGACCTAGCTTAATGACATCCCTAGCAGGAATGAGCAGAAACATCCCAGTTTTTGCATTAAACCATGTTGGACTTTACAACTCAACACAGTCTTCGCACATGATCCCACTATCCTGCACCCCACCTCAACTCTGTACCTGTTGATTTCTTCCCCACTGTCCTGTCCAATGATCCTCTCATAATCTCTTCCAATGCCGACCATTCCCTTTTCTTAATCCCGTCTCCAATACCAACTGTCACTTTCCTGTCTCAATTCACATCAATGTCAGTCGTAGCACTCAGCAACTCTCCATGTCATTGCTCAGTTAGTTTCTTCTCAAGCCATACTGATCCCCCTTTCACAGTCACCAGGATTATCCCCCTCCTGATTCCCATTGTTGAGTTTCTCCTAGTCAAACCCCTCTCCCAACTCTGGATGGCTTTTATTACGTAACTTATGTTCAATGCAGGTAGTGTGATGCCCCAACTTTCAAATCTTCTTCTGCAGTGAGGTACCTGGGTATCTCTTTGGTAATAGGTCTGTGATTTGATGATAATGAGACCAAAAGGGTGGCACGGTGGCTCAGTGGTTAGCACTGCTGCCTCACAGCACCAGGGACCCAGGTTCGATTACAGCCTCGGGTCACTGTCTGTGTGGAGTTTGCACATTCTCCCTGTGTCTGCATGGGTTTCCTCCGGGTGCTCCAGTTTCCTCCCACAGTCCAAAGATATGCAGGTCAGGTGGATTGGCCATGCTAAATTGCCTATAGTGTTAGGGAACAGGGGAGTGGTTTGGGTGGGTTACTCTTGGAGGGTCGGTGTGGACTTCTTGGGCCAAAGGGCCTGTTTCCACACTGTAGGGAATCTAATCTACCAAGACCTTTATTACATAATCCTCTTGCTGATATCTTCAAACACAGAAGGTAATATTTATCAGCCCTCTGCAACATCAAACAGGGACGTGTTCAGACTGCGCTATGGTAACATCTTTATTATAGAAGAACCTGACCACCCTGTCTAGACTTACATTGAAAAATAACCACCTGGTACATAATGAATTTCTTAAAATTTCAGCTTTACGATTAGCTGTTTTGGAATTTATGTTACAAACACAAATATCTGAATGTCTACAAAAACAGTGACAATTAAATCATTTCCAAAATGCAACAGTAAAAGGACTTATAAACAAAGAAGGTAAAAGGTTGTTATAATACATGCTTCCACACAGGATCTGGGAATGATACTGTATGTAACTACCAGCTAAAGATGCCCATGATAATTACCAAGTCATTAAATAGGAATTGATTTGAAAGCTTTCCAATACAGGATCAAATGGGATTGAAGGTATACTAAGGTGATAGGAGACATATCAGGGAGATACCTCAGCACTGATACCAGGTTATCGTTGACAGGTCCTTGGCTCATTGTTTACTGATGCTTCACCTTGAGCTGCTTTCTTGTTAAATTTTGTCAATGGCAACTTGCCATTGCCTCTCGCTGTCAAGGACAGAGTGAGCTGAACTGGGATGCAAACTCATACTGTTGGTGTTATTGTGAACCACATGATAGTCATCCAGCCAACTGAACTAACTAGAACCACCTCTCACTTATTGTACCACCAATCCCATCCAAAGTCCTTGGCATACCTAGCAATCAATAACTGAAAACAAGACCTTCTCCAAGTCAGCTGGAAATCAATTCCAGAATTGTGCCATCTACACAAATGTGATCTATAACCATTGTGCATCATACAAAAGACACTTCAGGCAGTTAGTGTCAGCTTTACAGCATCAAGACCAGTGTAAGGATAATCTGCTGTATCGACCAATGCACTACTTCTATAGACATCACTGATTTAATGCAGTAGTTAGTATGGAGAGTGCTTTCAGCACCATTTCCTCTGAAGAGCAACAAAAACATGGTTCAACCATTTCATTTCACTTTTGAAAGTAGAGGTGTCATTCCTGGCAGGCCATAGGTTCTTACATCACACTAGTTTTTCTCAGCTATGCAAAGTAAACCATCTGGTATCATCTCCTCAGTCTCCCTGATTTCCATCTTCTGGGATATAAACATAGCACTGCTGCTTGCAGACTGGGTTAGCAAAGTCAATCCATTTGACTCCCCCATTACCCACTGATTTTGGACCTAGTTCACCGTGTATGCAGACTATGATGATATTCTAAGGCATGTTGACATTAAAAAGGAGGTGGTGTTGAGTATCTTGAAAACATTAAAGTAGACAAGTCCCCCAACACCTGATGAAATCTATTCTATCAGAAGGCAAGGGAGAAGATTTCTGGGGTCTTGACAGAAACCTTTGTATCCTCTTTAGCCACAGGCAAGATCCCAGAAGACTGAAGAAAAGCCAATTGTTACCATGTTTTAAATGGCAACAAGGATGATTCAGGAAATGATAGGCCGGTCAGCTTTACATCAGTGATAGGGAAATTATTGGAGAAGATATTGTGCAGAAGAGGTCTAGACTACAAATATGACTGAATTTTTCGAGGAAGGGACAACAATGATTGATGAAGGTCAAGCAGTGGACATTGTCGCCATGGATTTTAGTAAAACATTTAACATTCTGGCTGATCCAGAAGATTAATTGATATGGGATCCACGGTGAGTTGGTACGTTGGATACAAAATTGTCTTGGTCACAGAAGAGAAAGCAGTATAGAAGAGTGTTTTACTGACTGACTGTCTGTGACCACTGACGTTTGTCGTGGAGAAAATGTAGAGAATTACCAGGAGACGCGGAGAGTTCTTCAAGAAGTAGCTCTTTTATTTGCAACCAAAAGCCTTGACAACCAGAAAGTGAATTTTTGATTGGTCCTGAACCATGGCTCTTTATACCTTTATACCATTTTGTTATCGTGTTTTGTAGCTTATCAGCATGCCCAACTGTGTTAGTCAGAGTTATCTCTCTCCAGATGTATCATAAACCAGTGATGTTAGTTCCTGTTATCTCTCTACTTCTACCACTATGATTTTTTTCTAACATTCTACTTAATATTATTCTAATGTCATGATTAGATATTTTACTCCCACCTCTGCCATAATGGCACCTTTTCTCTCCCAGGTTGACCCTGCTAACTGCTGATTAGACATTTATTGTCATGTCCTAACTATTTATCGTCCCGACCTGTCACAACGTACTATGATGGTATTTAGCAGACAATGGTAGGCTAACTTTATTAATTGTTGTTATCTCAGCCTACCTTTGTGACCTTTCAGCCCCAACCTGACTCTGCTAATTGGTGTTGCAGCATTCCATTATTCTCATCTCATCCTGCCATAGTGATTCCCCCATCCTGCCAAAGTGACTTTTTGACTAGTGCAACATTCCACATACCCCTTGTAACAGATCACCAGTGGTCTTCATGCTTTAACCCTTCCCATGTTTTCATGTTCTTTATTTTTCATATGTTCTGCATGGATCAATGTTGGGGCCTCTGTTGTTGCAATTTATATAAATGATTCAGATAAAAATGTGGGTGGTCTGATTATTAGTTTACTAATGACATGAAAATTGGAGAAACTTTGGATAGAGGGGAAGTCATCAAAGGATACAGCAGTATATAGATCGGTTGTAAAGTTGGACAGAGAAATGGCAGATGGAATTAAATTCAGACAAGTATGAGGTGATGCATTTTGGGAGGTCAAATGCAAGAGCAAAATAGAATAAATGGCATGGCACTTAGGAGTATTGATATACAGACAAATCTTGGGATGTAAGTGCATAGTTCTCTGAAAGTGGCAGGCACAAGAGGATAAGGGGGTAAAGAAGGCATTTGGCATGTTTGCCATCACCAGATGGGCCATTGAGCATAAATGTTGGCAAGTCTTGTTGCGACTGAATAAAACTTTAGTTAGACTATATCTGAAGTATTGTGTGCTGTTCTTGTTGTCACACTGCAGGATGGAGGTGAACACGTTGGAGAGGGTGCAAAAGAGGTTCACCACAAGTTGCCAGGATTGGACTGCACTAACTATAAGAAGACGATGGATAAGCTTGGATTGTTTTTGTTGGAGCATCGGAGGCTGAGGGGCAACCTGACAGAAGTATATAAAAATTATGAGAGGCATGGATAGGAATAGTTTGAGTCTTTTTCCAGGGATGGAAATGTCATATATAAGTGGGCATAGGTTTGAAGTGAGAGAAAAAAAGTTTGAAGGAGATGTGCAAGGCCAGTTTTTTTTTAACATCGAGGGTGGTAGATGCCTGGAATGAGCTAAAGGAGAAGTGGAGCAGGCATGATAGCAATGTTTATGAAGTATTTTGACAGATAAGTAAACAGGTAGGAAATAGCGGGATATGGATCATGTAAAGACAAACAGGATTAGTTTAGAATGGCATCATAGCTGGGACAAACAAGGTGGGCCTGACCCTGGGCTGTACTGTTCTATGGTCCATTTTCTTAACTTGCAGTGCTAAGGTTCTGTCAGTTATTTGTCAGCGCTGACAACAGATCTAGATAGAATAGGAACAAATATTATAGTTCAGACAACCACCTGATGAAGGAATGGCACTCAGAAAGCTAGTGTTTTCAAATAAACTTGTCGGTTTATAACCTGGTATTGTGTGAGTTTTAACATAATTCAGAAGCCAAGACATAAAATCTTCACTTTGCAAAATATTTTGTGCAATACTTACGTAACTGTATCCATACCTGAGTGGAAATGAACAAAAAAGGCACAAACATAAAAGCTGCATGGTACTGGCACTGAACTTGATGGATGACTACCTTTTGAACTTCCCCATTCTTCCAATATCCTTATAAAAGAACATCTAACTCTCCAAGGCAGTAATGGGTTAGAAATTTCAGTACCCTTTTCCGATTTAAATCTGCTCCTTTACGCAATGTATAATTCAAGAAGGTAAATAATCTTAAGATGTGGTAAATTGAGAAGCATGTACAGAAATGTAACATATTGTGCACCTCATTTCAGATGTCAGTGCATTGCTGTGAGATTTGCAGCCACTTGCTGTTGGTTTGAAATATCGAAGGATAGTTGTTACCAGTGGCGCTGGATCCCACTAAAGATTAAGGTGAGGAGGAGGAGGCTAAGGTGGGGATAAATATAATGACAGCATGGGATCATATCTCATTTTCTGCACTTTTTACGTTAGTATTAAATCAGACCACATAATGTTTTTGCTTTGATATTATGATTAATGATTTAATGAAAGCCAATGGCAATTGATTTTTTGACTCAGCTAACTGAGAGAATACAATGTGCCAGTGTAGGTGGATGAGATGAAATTGATAAACCTTATGAAAAAATGTTTCAAGCAATTTGAAGAAGTTGCAGGAACAGCAATAATTCATCTACACTGTTTGCAAAGGAAACAATGTGTCACTTTAGGTATAATCATTAGTCTTTCAGGAAATCAAGCAGATCTGCTCTTGCACATTATATGTGCACAGTTTAAAAGAGAAATGAAAATGTGTCTTGATTTATTTACATAAGCAACTTAAGGTAATGCCCTAGAGGATTCCTTTAAATGTTATTGGCAGAAAGAGACCGAAAGATCTGTGTGATTTATAATGCTCTTGAATGAACGTGTAGTTAAATAGGACTGTGATATATTACGCAATGCCACTGATAATTTCCTGAAATTCGATTAGGCAGTGATAATGGACTGCATGTCATAACTCATCAGAAGGTTGATGCCATTTCTTTGCATCATTGTAATAAGATGGTCTGAAGTGTTGCATAAAAACAATACTGAATTTGAAGGTTAGCATTATCTATGATTAATGCACTTCAAGGTTAGGTTAGGTACATAGAATTACCTTCTTTCCAAATGGGTTCTTGCCACCATTAATCACAATGAATGTATCTTCTAAATTATTACTGCTTACAAGTCACTGCTGATAACATAACAACAGAGGTTACAGCACTTTCATACTCATTCCTTACTAGTGATAGCATTAAACATGATGTGACTTGATTGATCTCATTGGGAGGTAACCAATGTGTCTCTAGGTTTCAAATTGTATTTCTGGACAGGGTAGATTCACCATTTCTAAAGACTGTTGGAACTGACCTCCGCCCTTGCCCAGAGCTAGTTCTGTCCTGAGTCACTCGTTATGCTGATATTAACAGAAATCAAAAAGATAATTGGAACACTTGAAAGCATGGCTTAGATTTCTTCTGAAGATATGAGATGTGCATTGTATTTTTACAACTCTGTAAAAGACTATCCATTCACTTACATTAGTATACCATCCAGAATTATTGCCAAGACTGCAGGAAAGTTCCACTTCAGAGCTGGCAGTTTTCCTCCAAAGTAATATTCTTTATTTTAAAATGTACTGAACCAATTTTAGTCTCTGTAAATCTGATTATTTCTCAACAGGTGTTTCCAAATCAAGTCTCTTTGAAGAATACAAATATGTATCAACATGTTCCTTTGGTTTCCTTTGTTATTTTAAATTAATTAATTTGCCTGAGTCAGAGTCTAATGTGACTTCCAAACACTGCTCATTGAATTAGGTTTGGAGATCATATTAAAGTTAAGTTAAGAGGTCTGGGACCAGGTGTCACACTTTCACCCCCAGACTTTGTTCAAGTCCAGCCTGGAGTATCAAACAGAAAATCTCTGTTGGCTTTCATGGTGATTTCTAAATTGAATCAGAACAGTTGCAACCAATTAAAGCCTATAGTTGTCAATATAACTACTGTAAAGAATTTAAAAATTCACTGTGGAGGGTGATTCATGAATATTGCTTTAGAGGAACAAAGCTTTCTTCAGCTTCTGGGTGCGAGATACATAAAATCATACAAATTCATAGAACTAAAGCATAGCACATACATGACTATGTCTACCATGTCAAGCCTGACTCTTTGAAAGAACTATGCAATTACCTCTATTCTATTGAACAAGAATTTTTTGCCCCTTGGATAAAGTATTTATCCAAAATATTTTGCAAGTTATTATTGAAAATGTTTCCATCACCTTTGAGCCACTGCAGTCCAAATCACAACATTTCACTGCATAGAACAATTCTACTCATCACATTTCTGATGTTTGCCACAGATATCTTAAATTTGTTTGTATAGCTCCACAAAATCAAATCAATGACAACTTAAACAGATTTTTATTGAAATCAATACCCATTTGACCCACAAGATTGCAATCAGGATTCTATGTAAGCCATATATTATCCAAGATGTACTTAAGAGGAACAACCAGTCTAAATAGGCTGCAATCCCAAAAGGCACTTTCAAAATTTGTAGTGCTTACAGTGACAGTATAATCAAGTCGCTAAGAGTTCTGGTTATATTTATGAGCCATTCTTGCCCAATCTACTCGAGGTATCCCATAGATTCCCATTCTCACCTCACCTGAATGATTGTGGCACTGGTTGGTGTGCTGAGCTGCTGTCTATTCTTTGAGAGCATTGTCTACACACAACAGGAGACTCCTGCAGCATTGTTTGCCAATGGCATTGGACAGACAGCCTGCTGTTCTTACAGGCAGGTGGCATCTTAGAAGAAACAGCACAGAAACATACTGCCGCAATGGAAATTCTTGTATGAATGCCAAGGCAGACTGAAGAACCCATGGCAATGAAAGCTTTTGTGGTCGCGGGTAGGGGAAAAATGCCATTGTCCACTGGAAACCAAAAAACACTCATAGACCACTCTCAGAAGGAAGTGGAAACACTGATCAAGAAAGTCAACACTCTGAGTTTGGACCTTGCAGCAGCATCACAAGAGATCAAATGGCTTGTCAAAGCTTGTCAAAGTTCACATGATATCTACCTGTTGTAGATCCAGCCTCTCACACTGTTCCCAAATAACACGTCCATCAGCAATGGAACAGCAAAGCCTAACACCCAGGGCACAAAGTTAAAAATCACACAACAAAAGGTTATAGTCCAACCAGTTTACTTGTAAGGACTAGCTTTCGAGGTGCCGCCCATTCATCAGGACAAAGAGAGAGACAAGGACCTATCCTGGTGTTTCTCCTGTTTCCTGGCTCTTTGTTCTACACAACACTCCCTCCACAAACCCAACTTTAAACCTTACCCCCATACCCTGCGGGTGCCTAGAATTAGGAACTACAGTCACAGTGCCTTCGAAATGTTTTATATTGATTTGGCAAAGCTTCTAGGCATTTGTACTTTTTCTTTTCACTATTTACAAAATCCCATCGAAAGATCACAGGTCAGTAAAGTATACTTTACAAGCATTCCTTTACCAGATATTTGTGCACAATTTGATTTCTTACACTATCCACAGTCAGAAGTCACACAACACCAGGTTACAGTCCAGCCAGTTTATTTGAAATCACAAGCTTTTGGAGCATTTCGCCTTCGTTGGGCCTCATCTGAAAGAGCAGTGCTCCGAAAGCTTACGATTTCAAATAAACTTGTTGGACTATTACCTGGTGCCATGTGACCTCTGACCTTGTCCACCTCAGTCCAACACCAGCACCTCCATATCATGGCTTATTATGCAGCCAGTTCTGCGTTATTGAACCTGAGGCATGAGTCTGGAGAATAACATGCATAAGATTTGGACAGGAAGGTTACAATTTGCATTGAGTGAGAAGTATTTTCTCATTTTAAATTGCAAGTAACCACACATATCAATGCTTAGCATAAAGCATATAATAGAAGCAAAAAGAACTTTTAGTGCTGGAAATCTGAAATCTGGGCCAGAATCTTATAAAGGTGTGAGTGACATGGGATAGGCTGAGATGTGCGGCCAAATTGGAAGAGGAATCTGGAAAGGTCCATCTCGACATTGAGTTCATCTCACCCCATTTTTAAATCATTCATGAGCAGCATGGAAAAGTTCTCACCAGGGAGCAGTAAATTGCCAATGGACATGGATTAATGCATGTTAAGCTCTTTGTTGATGGTTCAACTTGCCTCATTAATATTATCGCAGCGATCTTGCTAAACTCACCAAAGCAGCCATCAGGAAAACCCGATATAAAAACCAATGGAAATCAGCCATCCACCACAGATATTGGCAGCCAGTTTCCAAGCAGTCATCTCAACTATCCTGGCATTTTTCCAATGCAATGGCAGTACGCCCTGCAAATCCAGGATTATCCAGACAGCTCATTAGCAACTAGCAGTATGCGGCTGAATCAGATATGATTACTGCACCAGGACAGGCACCCAGATCACTGTGTGGGTTAGATTGCCTACCAGGGCTCAGTGCACATTCACCAGCCTACTCACAGCATGTACATCTTGCCTTGGCCAATGTGTTTTGCAGTTGCATTTGGTGCAGTCAACATCCAGGCAAGTTGCCATGCAGTTGTAGGACTGGCTACACTGAACATAGAGCATAGAACATTACATCTCAATACAGGCCCTTCAGCCCTCAATGTTGCGCTGCCTGTGGAACCAATTTGAAGCCTATCTATCCTACACTACTCTGTTTTCATCCATTTGTCTATCCAGTGACTATCTAAATGCCCTTAAAGTTGGCAAGTCTACTACTATTGGGGGGAGTACATTCCACAGCCCCTACAACTTTCTGAGTAAAGAAACTACCTCTGATATCTGTCCTATATCTATCAACCCTCAATTTAAAGATACATCCCCTCGTACTAGCTATCACCATCATAGAGAAAAGGCTCTCACTGTCCACCCGATCTAGCCCTCTGATTATCTTATATGTCTAAATTAAAGTCACCTCTCAACTTTCTTCTCTCTAATGAAAACAGCCTCAAGTCCCTCAGCCTTTCTTCATAAGACCTTTCATCTACACCAGGCAATATCCTAGAAGATTTCCTCTGCATCCTTTCCAAAGCTTCCACATCCTTTCTATAATGCAGTGAGGAGAACTATATGCAATACTCTAAATGTAGCCACACCAGAGTTTTGTACAACTGCAGCATGATCACGGAACCAATAAACGCTAACACACCATACGCCTTCTTAACAATCCTATCAACCTGGGTGGCAACTTTCAGGGATCTATGCACGTGGACACTGAAATTTCTCTGCTCATCTCAACTAATAAGAATCTTACCATTAGCCCAGTACTTTTTATTCCTGTTACTCCTTCCAAAGTGAATCAACTCACATTTTTCTGCATTAAACTCCAGTTGCCACCTCTCAGGCCAGTTCTGCAGCTTATCGATGCCCCTCTGTAACCCACAACATCCTTAGGCACTATTCACATCTCCAATGACCTTAGTGTCATCCACAAATGTGCTAAGTCATCTTCCTACACCCTCATCTAGCTCATTTATAAAAATGACAAACAGCAGTGGTCCCAAAACAGATCCTTCTGGTACATCACCAGTAACTGAACTCCAGGATAACTATTTCCCATCAACCACCATCCTCTGTCTTCTTTCAACTAGCCAATTTCTGAACCAAACTGCTAAATCACTGTCAATCCCATGCCTCTGTATTTTGTGCTATAGCATACCATGGGGAACCTTATCAAATGCCTTACTCAAAACCATATATACCACATTAACCACTTTACCATCTTCCACCTGTTTGGTCACCGTCCCAAAGAACTCAATAAGGTTTGTGAGGCATGACCTACCCTTCACAAAACCATGTTGACTATCCCTAATCAACTTGTTAGTCTCTAGATGATTATAAATCCTTTCTCCCTTAATCTTTTCCAACATTTTACCCACAACCAAAGTAAGGCTCACTGGTCAATAGCTACCAGGACTGTTTCTTCTCCCCTTCTTGAGCAAGAGGACAACAAATGCTATCCTCCAATCTTCTGGCACTATTCCTGTAGACAATGATGGTATAAAGATGGGCGGCACGGTGGCACAGTGGTTAGCACTGCTGCCTCACAGCGCCTGAAGACCCGGGTTCAATTCCCGACTCAGGCGACTGACTGTGTGGAGTTTGCACGTTCTCCCCGTGTCTGCGTGGGTTTCCTCCGGGTGCTCCGGTTTCCTCCCACAGTCCAAAGATGTGCGGGTCAGGTGAATTGGCCATGCTAAATTGCCCGTAGTGTTAGGTAAGGGGTAATGTAGGGGTATGGGTGGGTTTCGCTTCGGCGGGTCGGTGTGGACTTGTTGGGCCGAAGGGCCTGTTTCCACACTGTAAGTCTAAAAAAAAAGATCAAAGCCAAAGGCTCTGCACTCTCCTCCCTGGCTTTCCCAGAGAATCCGAGGGTAAATCCCATCCAGCCCAGAGGACTTATCTATTTTCACACTTTCTAGAATTGCTAACACTTCCTCCTTGTGAGCCTTAATCCCGTCTGGTCCAGCAGCCTGTATCTCAGTATTCTCCTCAACAATATTGTCTTTTTCCAGTTTGAATACTTTCAAAAAATATTCTTTTGCACTTCCCCTATCTCCTCAGATTCCATGCAGAACTTCCCAAAAGTGTCCTTGATTTGCCCAAATCTTTCTCTAGTTATTCTTTAATTGCTGATATACAAGAAGTCCCTGGGTTACGAACGCCTGCCTTACAAATGTTTCCTACTTATGATCCGATCTCCAGATTCTCATTTTTAAAATTTATTTTTAAAAATCCAAGTTACGTACAATGTTTCATCCTAACAAACGGGTGGACTATCTGTTCTGAAATACACACAAATTTGGCTTATGAGAAAACAAAAGAGGACTTCCTATACCTATATAAAGCCTTAGGGTTTTCCTTGATCCTATCTGCCAGCAACTTCTCATGTCCCCTCCTGGCTCTTCTTAGCTCTCTCTTTCAGTCTTTCCAGGCTAGCAAATAACTCTTAAACGACCTAACTGAGCCTTCACGTCTCATCCAAACACAAGCCTTCTTCTTCCTCTTGACAAGAGATTCAACTTCTTCAGTAAATTATGGTTCCCTCGCTTGATCACTCCCTCCCTCCCTGACAGGTACATAGAAAAGGTCACACAGTGGAAGTTCCTTGAATACGCTCCACATTTCAATTGTGCCCATCTCCTATGAATCCTCAATCTTGCCTAATCACATCATAATTGCCTTTGCCCCAGCAAAAACTTTTGCCTTACAGTAAATACCTATCTCTTTCCATTGCTCTAACTTCTGAGCAATGGCAGCCAGTACATTGCAGGACTGGCTGCCTCACTCCAACTTTTCAACTACAAGGGCGGTGCAGCACTTGTAGCCAGCAGACATCTGTCTGCTGCTGCTCCCTTTGCATTTCTCAGAAGTCCCTGACTACTGCAATCCTTGGATTCTCTCCTGCCAGGTACCTGGTCTCCAATACTCATCCAGGTGATGTTTCTCCCTCACTCACCTTTGCAACAGCAAGTGTGAGATCCTGAGCAACCTCCAATTCCACACTCCATTCACCTATTGACTTCACTAATACTTCAGTCTCAGAGCTGGTAGCAGAGTCCAAGACAGAGCTTGTTGCTGCTTTCCCCGAACCTTGGACACTGTCATCCATAGAGGGTAAGGACAAGCTCCGTGGAGCAACAGGCAGCTGTCTCTCCACATGAACTCAGGACACTAGCTGCACTTGGAAGTCATGTCCGATGCATGAAATTGACCATCTGACAAATGTGAAATTTCAGGGAGACCGCACATGGTCCTTGAATAAAAGGCAAAATACTGCAGACTTTAGAAAGCTGAAACATAGAGAATGCTGGAAGAAAGAGTCAGATCCCTTGAGTTTCTCCAGCATTCTGTGTATTTGTGACTTGGGACTTGAATGACTCTGCATCCCACCAAGAGCAGTGCCAGTCTTTTCCTTTAAGGGTGAGGATCCTTTATTCATACCACATTTATGGGGATTGTTGCCTGACGTCTGTCATCATATGGCACAGTGGCCCAGAATGTCTGTGTGGAGTTTATACATTCTCCCCATGTCTGTGTGGGCTTCCTCTGCATGCTCTGGTTTCCTTCCACCATCCAAAGATGTCTGGGTCAGATGGATTGGCCATGCTAAAGTGCTCATAGTGTGCAGGCTGTGTGGATTAACCATGGAAATGAAGGGTTACAGGGTTGGGGTGGATCTGGGTGGGATGCTGTTCAAAGGGTCAATGTGGACTTGATGGACACTTGAATGACCTGCTTTTACACTGTACGGATTCCATTTTACATTTGCATTTTGCATCTGAAGAAGAATTTTTGAGGTGCAACTAGCAGTGTAGTTTAGACCAATTTAACAACAATTATGTAAATGGTAACTTTGTATGTAAAAAGCTTATCTTAAGTCTCTAATTAGAATTGAAGAACATCCATAACCTGTGGTCTGCAATTTGGAAACTCCAAAATGCTTCAAGTCCTCCAGAGGCTGAGATGACCTTCCAGTTTCTGGAACACACAATGAGAGGTCTGAGCCTGTGAAGATATATTTGTTAAAGCCATCTCATGTTTGGCTGAACTGAGTTTATGTTAACTACAGTATTAGAGAAAGTGAATGAAGGCAGTGCAAGTGATGATGTGTATATAGACTTTCAAAAAGCATTTGATAAAACAATTTAATAGGCTTGCTAGGAAATAGAAAAAGAAGTGCATTAGCAATATGAAAGGTGCAAGGTAACATGTTCCAACCAGAAGAACGACTATGTTAAATTGTGTAATTTTAAAAGATTTTATTTCAATAGAAACAGAATCTTTAACAGAAGATGGTAAGTGATGAGTATTTGTTGAATAATCTGTGAAGGTTGCAGGACCAATTTTTAAAAAGGTAATAAATTACCTGATATCACAGGCTTTATAAATAGAGATATATTGCACAAATGGCAGCCAGTTGTGCTAAATTTATGCAAAATGTTAATCCAGCCTTTGCTGGAATATTGTGTTTCATTCTTAGTGCCATATACACTGTCAACATAGGAGATGAGTAGGCCATTCAGCCCATTGAGCATGTTCTGCCATTTAATACGATCACCGCTGATTAAACACTTCAATATCTTTCACCCACACTATATCCATATCAATCTCTACTTTAAACACACTCAAAGACTGAGCTACCATAGCCTTCTGTGATGAAGAATTCCAAAGGTTCAAAACTCTGAGCAAAAGTATTCTCCTCATCTTCGTCCTAAATAGCATCACCCTTATTTTTAAATTGTATTACTGGTGCTAGACTGCCCAGCCAGGGAAATAATCTGTATTTGCATCTATCCTGTCTATCCTTTCATGTTTTTTTTGAGGATTCAATGAGATCACCTCTCATTCTTCAAACATTTAGAGAATAGCCAATCTCTGTAGGACAGTCTCACAGTCCCAGGAACAAGTGAGCTGAGCCTTCAAAAACCAAAGACCTGCAGATATTGAAAATCCAAAACAAGAGATCTGAAGAAGGATCACTGGTCCTGAAATATTAACTCTCCACAGATGCTGCTAGACATGCTGAGTTTCCTCCAGCAATTTCTCTTTTGTTTCTGGTGAACTTTCATTGCATTCCCTCTTTGACAATAATATTTAGTTAGATAAGGAGACCAAATTGTACACGGTACTCCAGGTACAGTCTAATCAAGCTGCTATGCTTTTGAAGTAAGACGACACTGCTCTTGTGCTCAAAACCTCTCACAATAAAAGCTAATATTCCATGAGCTTCCTCATAGCTTGCTGGACATTAGCCTTCAGTTATTAAGTGACAAGAACATTCAAATTCCCTCACATATCTCCATTTTCAAACTACTCTGCACATATGTTCCTCCAACCAAGTATTGAGTGAATGCTTTACAATTTTCCACATTATATTCCATTTGCCATGTTCTTGCCAATTCACTAAGCCTGTCCAAGTCTTCCTGAAGCTGCTTTACATTTTCCTCACAAAACGAACTCCCATTTAGGTTTATTTCACCTGCATATGTGAGATATTATATTTGGTCCCCACATCAAAATCATTGTTATATATTGTGAACAGCTGGGACCCAAATGCTCATCCTTTTGATGTCCCCTTAGTCTCAACTTAGCTATGCAAGAAAGACTCGTTTATTCCTAACCACTGTTTTCTGCCTGTCAATTAATCTTTAATCCATGCTACAACACTATTCCCCATCCCATGTACTTTATATTTAATAACCAACCTCTATGGGGCACCTTATCAACTGGCTTCTGAAAATCAAAGTAAAATACATCAACATTGTCAATAAACTCTAACAAGTGGATGGATTGGACTCAAGGGTTTGTTTCCATGCTGTACATCTAAGTTAATCAAACATGACTTCCCATTCACAAATCTATAATGATTACATAATCAGATAATTACCATCCAAGTGTCTGTTTATCACTTCCTTTGTAATGAACTCTAGCTCATACAAACATCAGATTAACATCAGATCTGGAGTTTCTGGTTTTCTCTCTCACTCCCTTGAAGAAGCTAAAATGATTCCTAGCATACGAATGACTGATGGTGTTTGACAGAGCTGTTTAAAATCATGAAGTGTTTCGATCAAGAAAATAAGGAGAAGCTATTACAAATGGCAAAAGCGATAATTACCAGAGGGCACATAATTGGAAGCAATAAAAATCTGTTTAGTGTAGGTTTTGGAATGCATTAATTGATAGGTTGATGGATACAGGTTCAATAATAACTCTCAGAAGGAAATTGGAGAAACATTTGGTGTTGAAATATATTCAAAGACATGGGGAAAGAATGAGGACGTGGAACTAACTGTAATGGTCCTTTATCACGGCACCAATGCAGACTTGATGGGCCAAAAGACCTCAAGTGCTGTGCTATTCCAGGACTCTGTGAAGAAAAGAAACATTAAATAATATCTGATGTGAAGAAACATCAGAATCTGTAAAATAAGAAAAGTGGCAAATGCAAAAACACCAATTTATTCTTTCTAACAAGTTAAGTAGTTTACAAATCTGCAGACATTAGTAGGTTTTTTTGTGTTTCTCAAGTTTAAATGTTTGTTATTATGCTAACACTTATTTTTTTATTAAAGGTGACTTGCTGCTTGCATGCTCTTGTCCAGTGATCTTACCTCAATAAAATGCAATTCCTTGAGAAATTTCTTACCATGGAGCATAAGTATGACAAACTGCAGGACACAAAACATCCGGATCACAGAATTTATAGAATGCGAACAATTAACTGGCAGCAGTATTAAGAAAACATGAAGCAAAGCTGAGCAGGATATGGTATGCAGTTAAGAAAGTAAGCAAGCAAAGAAGTACCAACTGAAGTAATGTTTGACTAGTATTAAGGAGCAATGAGAGCAATAAGACTACTGAGAAACAACAGCACAAATGGAAATAAGTAAAGAAAAACACAGCAAAGATAACATCAAAGTAGACTGCTGGGAAGCCAACTATACCTGAAAAAGCTCATATAAGCCTCAAGTTAGCTTAAAACCAATTACTTGTACAAAAAAATGAAATATATCAATTCCTCATAATCCATGAGGAATAGGGACATGGACTTCCTGCAGATAACAAAAAAATGCAGACACCGCTCCACCATACTGCAAAGGACCATGTTATCAGGCTGGATGAGTCAATGAGAAAAAACAAGGGATCTGGGACTGACCTTGCGAGTATGTAGACCTGTGGGTAGCAAATCACAAGGAGTGAGTGCTCTACGTTACAATGCAGAAACATTAGGATAATGGCTGCAAAGTATATTGGCAGCACACCTGTATTTTCAACACTAGGGGTGCAATTTCTTGTCCAGAGAGATGCCGACAAGTTGCTGGCTAGTGGCTATTTTGGGCATGTTATACTGACTTAACTTTAGGAATGCTAGTTTCAATCTCAATGCTTCACCTAACACTGTCTTTAAAACTTACAAAGCTGAATATGTAGTAGGAAGGATCTTTCACTGTTGCTACAGAAAGGAACCATCAACCACTTTCAGGTTAACTGCTGATGGATTTCTATTGACTATGAATGAATGGAAGTGTTTGGTGTTGTCTTTAATAACTGCACTTAAAAGTTTGGAAACCTGACAGGGAATGGTGCGGTATGTGGTGAATGTTTTGAAGCTTGCTGCAAAGTTTCTTTTCACAGCAGTTAGCAGCAGCTATCGATGCTGTAGCTTCTAACCTGAAGATCAGCACCAAGACATGGAAAATTACCAGAGGCAACATCGTGAAAGGCGAGCTGCTTGAAAACAAGGAGAATGAGGGGAAGTGTTCTTAGCACGTTTCATGCCAGAGTCTTTTGTGGACATCATTTTTCACTGAGATAGGAACAATGTGTACATCCTTCTTGTTTCACATATATTGCAGGCAGTTTTACAATCCAACAATAAGGTACGGTAATATTATCGGTGACTGGAATAGACAGTATTCAACATTCTGCAGCGTTCTATCCATTGACTAGAGTTTGCAGACACAATGCATGGCTGAAGTGAATTGGTCAGGAAAAGGAATGGTGGCCAGGTTGCAGTTTCAGAGACCCTAGTCTCATTTCCAAAGTTGGCCATATGACCACTCATTCTAGATAGCTCTGCATGAGGAAGCATGCTCTCAATGTTTACTTGTTCAATCTCATTTAGAACCTTACTCACCTCCACTTGCTTGGATAAATGCAACTCCATCAACACTTAATAAGTGTGAAAACATCCAAGTCAAAGCAGCACGTTTGAGTAGCATCACATCACAAGTGTTCACTCCCGCTACCATCAATGTTTAGTAGCAGCAGTTTGTACCATTTACATAATCCATTGCAGAATTCACCAAGACTACTTAGATAGCTCATTCCAAAGCACAATCACTGGAAGGACAAGAGCAGCAGATACACCAGCCTCAAAGTTCCCCTGCAAACCATTCACTATCCTGACTTGTAAGTGTATCACCATTCCTTCAGTCTAGCTGACTCAATATGCTGGAATTCCCTGCCCAAAGTCATTGTGAATGTACCTAGAGAACATGCTCAGCAACACCTTCTTAAGGGTAAGTAAGGATGGGCAATAAGTGCTGCTCTCACCAACAAAAGCTCATATCACACAATTGAATAAAAATATAGAATCTTCTTTGTATTTTTGTAAACCTCCTTCAGATCATAGTCATAATTCAAGAGTGTTTCACTAATTTTAGTTTCCCGTTCTCTGTTGCTGGAGAAACACACCTTATAGATGGACAGGATAAAAATCCACTTAACAAAAACTTGGAATGTATCCCACAACTGAGTAAGAAATAAAACTATAAGCATACAACAATTCTAAAAGCTATGTAGATAACTTCTTTTCTGGAGATAATGTCAAAAAAGGTCATACAAGCTTCTATTAATCATGGTGCCTTATTTATCACTACTTAATAAAATTTTACATGAAAATTTAGGTTTAAAGTATCACAGAGAATGCAATTTGACTCGGATAAGGAAGCAAAACAAGCAATATTGCATATGCTGTTCGTTAGAACTAAACATCAGGCACGGCAAATAACTTGCAGCAGATGTGAAACTGTCTGCTTTGCATTCATATCAAATTTTAAATCACTTTATAAAATTTAATGTCGGGCTGTTGTAGTGTCATGGTATGATTCCAGGATTTATCCTCCAGAGGCCAGATTAGTGCTCTGGGGACATAGCATCAAATCCCACCATGGCAGCTAGTGAAATGTAGCAACTAATAAATCTGGAGTTTAAAGATCTAGTCTCAGTAATGGTAACCATGACAACTAGCACCAACTGTTGGTTGAGGAAAAAGAGCCTAGTTAGTTCACTCACACCTTTAGGGAACCGATTCTGCAGTCCTTTCCTAGTTTTGCCTGTTTGTTACTCCAGACCTACAGCAATGTGGTTGACTCTTAAACCACACGGTTCAAAGGCGATTAGTATGGACATAAAAGTTGGTCTTTCCAGTGACACACACATCCTGGGTAGAATAAAGAAAAAACGTACGTACATGGAAATGAGGAGATGTGGTCTCCTGGGTTGAATTGAAATGCTTCCAACTACTTATCCCTTTCTGCTGACAGGAATTAATTAAGGCAAAGTTCAGTACTGCTGCATCAAGCGCCAGGGGCCCGCTCAGGCGGCTGTTGGTGTGGAGTTTGCACGTTGTCCCCGTGTCTGCATGATTTTCCTCTGGGTGCAAAGAAGGCAGGTTTGGTGGATTGGTCATAGCTTCCAGGAATGTTCAGGCTGGGTGGGTTACACATGGGAAATTCAGGTTTACAGGAATAGGGAAAGGGGGAGGTGGGTCTGGGTGGGACGGTCAGCATGGACAAGATGGGCCAAATGGCCTGCTTCCACACTGTATGGATTCAGTGATTTGCCAAAGTTGGAAGCTGATTTTCACTACAGTGAGCGATATATATGTAGTGCTGACATATGGCAAAGCAGTGTATTATTAATGGTTAAAAATCTCCATGCTTGCCTTGACATGAATGATGGTAGAAGTGGGTACTGCAGATGCTGGAGATTAGAGTCGAGATTAGAATCAAGGTTAGAGTGGTGCTGGAAAAACATAGCAGGTCAGGCAGCATCCAAAGAGCAGGAAAGTTGATGTTTCAGGCAAAATGATATGAATGATAACTACATCACAGATAGGGTGATTTACACAAAATTACTATTCAATAACATTATCAATATCAGTATCAATGCCCATGATTATGTCATGAAGATTTACTGCATAAGCAAAGAGTAGAAAAGCAAAACTAAGTGTAAGAATACTGAAATGATGTAATGCAGTATTACACTACATTGAAGCACTTACACACGTGCTAAATTCCTGCACTATTCCTGATACGACCCCTGGCCAGTTTGGGAAATCCTGGAAAGAGTACAAGTATGTGTCCCAAGAAAGGGACAGAACATCAAAGAGATATTCCAAATTTATTGTATCAAAATTATAGCTTGTAGACCATATGAGTTCTGACAATCTGACTTTTGTCTTCAGGCAAGTCACTTGCCCTGGTTCAATGGAGAGTACAGGAAGATCTGCAGGAGCAGTATCAGGCATACATTCTATTTAGATGTAGTAGAGCTGGAGGTTTGGAGAAGCCTGTTACAGCAATGTTGCCTCAGTACAGGTCATTCTGCTATAACACATGCTTCATTAAAGCCAATTCAGTATAACACATTGGGAATGCTGTTTCTAAATAGCAAGGCGAGGAACAGGAAGCAGGCGCAGCTTAACACATGGTTGCGCAGCTGGTGTAGAAGGGAGGGCTTCAGATATGTGATAATTGGGATGCCTTCTGGGGAAGGTGGGACCTGTACAAGAAGGACGGGTTGCATCTGAACTGGAAGGGGACCAATGTCCTGTGAGGAAGGTTTGCTCAAGTAGTTCAAGAGGGTTTAAACTAGTATGGCAGGGGGGTGGCAACCTGAGCTGTATACCGGAGGTGAGAATTGATGCAGATGAGGCAAAAGCAAGAGGTAGACCAGCTAGTGGGAAGGATTTTCCTGGGAAGGAACCAAGGGATCAGTTAAAGTGTGTTTGCTTTAGTGCAAGGAGTATCAGAAATAAAAGTGATGAACTTAGAGCATGGATCAGAACCTGGTGTTATGATGTTGTGGCCATAACAGAGACATGAGTTTCTCAGGGGCAGGAATGGTTGCTGGATGTTCCAGGGTGTAGAGCGTTTAAAAAGAATAGGGAGGGGGGAAAAAGAGTAGGGGGTGTAGCACTACTAATCAGAGAGGATATCACAGCTACAGAAGCTTCCATTGTCGAGGAAGATCTGCCTACCAAGTCAGTATGGGTGGAAATTAGGAACAGTAAGGGAGCAGTCACCTCGTTAGGGGTTTACTACAGGCCCCCCAATAGCAGCAGGGAGATTGAAGAAAGCATAGGTCTGCAGATTTTGGAAAAGTGTGGACGTAGTAGGGTTGTTGTAATGGGTGATTTTAACATTCCCAATATTGATTGGAATCTCCTTTGAGCAGAAGATTTGAATGGAGCTGGATCTTGATCTTGTGGTGGGAGAGCATTTTGGTGATAGTGACCACAACTGCCTCACATTCTACATAGCTATGAAGAAGGAGAGGATTAGGCAAAATGGGAGGATATTTAATTGGGGAAGAGGAAACTATGATGCGATTAGACATGAGTTAGGAAGCATGGATTGGGAGTAATTGTTCCATGGTAAAGGCACTATAGACACTGTTTAAATATGTCCCTCTGAGACAGGCAAGAAGGGGTAAGATAAAGGAACCTTGGATGACGAGAGCGGTGGAGCTTCTCGTCAAAAGGAAGAAGGTAACTTACATAAGGTGGAGGAAGCTAGGGTCAAGCTCAGCTCTAGAGGATTAGAGGCAGGCGAGGAAGGAGCTCAAAAATGGTCTGAGGAGAGCCAGGAGGGAGCACGAGAAAGGCCTGGCAGAATGGATTAGGGAGAACACAAAGGCATTTTATACTTATGTGAGGAATAAGAGAATGGTCAAAGAATGATTGGGGCCGATCAGGGATAGCATAGGGAATTTGTGTGTGGAGTCTGAGGAGGTAGGAGAAGCCCTAAATGAGTTTTTTGCTTCTGTCATTACGAAAGAAATGAAAGAAACCTTTGAAGAGCAGGTGTGCATGCTGGAATGGATAGAGACAGAGGAAGCTGATGTGCTGAAAATTTTGTCAAACATTAAGATTGACAAGTCGCCAGGCCCGGACCAGATTTGTCCTCGGCTGCTTTGGGAAACGAGAAATGCAATTGCTTTGCCACTTGCGAAGATCTTTGCATCCTCGCTCTCCACTGGAGTCGTACCTGAGGACTGGAGAGAGGCAAATATAATTCCTCTCTTCAAGAAAAGAAATAAGGAAATCCCTGGCAATTACAGACCAGTAAGTCTCACATCTGTCGTCGGCAAGGTGTTAGAAAGGATTCTGAGGGATAGGATTTATGACCATCTGGAAGAGTATGGCTTGATTAAATGCAGTCAACACGGCTTTGTGAGGGGTTGGTCATGCCTCACAAACCTTATCGAGTTCTTTGAGGATGTGACTAGAAAATTCGATGAGGGTCGAGCTGTGGATGTGGTGTATATGGACTTCAGCAAGGCATTTGATAAGGTTCCCGATGGTAGGCTCATTCAGAAGGTCAGGAGGAATGGGATACAGGGGAACTTAGCTGTCTGGATACAGAATTGGCTGGCCAACAGAAGACAGCAAGTGGTAATAGAAGGAAAATATTCTGCCTGGTAGTCTGTGGTGAGTGGTGTTCCACAGGGCTCTGTCCTTGGGCCTCTACTGTTTGTAATTTTTATTAATGACTTGGATGAGGGTATTGAAGGATGGGTCAGCAAGTTTGCAGATGACACAAAGGTTGGAGGTGTCGTTGACAGTATAGAGGGCTGTTGTAGGCTGCAGCAGGACATTGACAGGATGCAGAGATGGGCTGAGAGGTGGCAAATGGAGTTCAACCTGGATAAATGCATTTTGGAAGATCGAATTTGAAAGCTGAGTACAGGATTAGGGATAGGATTCTTGGCAGTGTGGAGGAATAGAGGGATCTTGGTGTGCAGGTACATAGATCCCTTAAAATGGCCACCCAAGTGGACAGGGTTGTTAAGAAAGCATGTGGTGTTTTGGCTTTCATTAACAGGGGATTGAGTTTAAGAGTCATGAGATCTTGTTGCAGCTCTATAAAATTTTGGTTAGACCGCACTTGGAATATTGCGTCCAGTTCTGTTCGCCCTATTATTGGAAAGATGTTGATGCTTTGGAGAGGGTTCAGCGGAGGCTTACCAGGATGCTGCCTGGACTGGAGGGCTAATCTTATGAAGAGAGGTTGACTGAGCTTGGACTTTTTTCATTGGAGAAAAGGAGGAGGAGAGGGGGCCTATTTGATGTATACAAGATAATGAGAGGCATAGATAGAGTCAATAGCCAGAGACTATTTCCCAAGGCTGAAATGACTAACACGAGGGGTCATAGTTTTAAGCTGGTTGGAGGAAAGTATAGAGGGGATGTCAGAGGCGGGTTCTTTACTAAGAGAGTTGTGAGAGCATGGACTGCATTGCCAGCAGCAGTTGTGGAAGCAAGGTCATTGGGGACATTTAAGAGACTACTGGACATGCTTATGGTCACAGACATTTGAGAGTGCATACATGAGGATCAGTGGTCGGCACAACATCGTGGGCTGAAGGACCTGTTCTGTGCTGTACTGTTCTATGTTCTATGTTAAAGCGCAAACTTTTAAAGTGTGCATTGGTTATAACGTGATTCTGGCCCCATTGGTTTAAACAGTGCTGCTATTGCACAATTTTCTCATTACATGGGACTACATGAGAACAGAACTACCATGTTATAGCAGAATCGGCTGGAGTGATAAATCCTAAATTGGAGTCGTAAAGCCCCTCAAGTTGAAAGTCTCCATTGACTGTTCCTTCCAGAGTCAGCTCCATTCATTCCTCCTCAGTGAAACCTGTTCTTCCCTGGTGCCTGTTGTTCAAATGTTGCTTTCAACATTTAGGCTTTAGTTCAGCCAATGATCAATTGTGCCATGTGTCTTTTGTACAGTTATCACCCATCCTGCTTGAGATATTAAATTAGTACATTGCCTCTGCCTTTACTTGAGATGACCAAGGCAGCAATAAAGGAGGAGCCAGTAACAATGTCAGATACCATAGAATTAGATGAAGTCAGCTTACTTTAAAGCTTGGCAAACCCTAAATAGAAAAGTCACCTAGTCTGGGTTTGATGAATTCCAGTTTATATGGGGAAATATAAAAATAAAATTGTAGAACCTCTAGCTACAATCTTCCAATGTGGAAATTGGGTCTTATAAGGGTGAATGAAAGTAATGCACATGATATTGTACAAGTGGACGTTCAAAGGTAATTTAACAACATACAACTTAATAGATCTCTTCAAAAACAAACAGAAGATCAGTGGATTCAAGGAAAAATGGCATAAGGTCACAAATACGTGAAAAATGTCGTGGTGATCATTTGCAGATTGAAGAGAGGTATACATTGATATTACAAAGACAGCGGCAATATATTATAATAAGAAGAACTAGAAGTAACAAATGACATAATTTTAAAAGAGGTTCAGGAATAGAGAGATAGAGATGGGGATATTGTACATGGATCTTTGAAGACTGCAGGACAAGTTGAAGAGATGGCAAAAAAATGATATGGAATCCTTGGGTTTACTCAGGGAGGAATACAGCAGAGCAACAAACATTTATAAAACACTGGTTAATCTTCAACCAGAGATTTGCATTCAATTCTATGTACACATTTTAGGGAGGATGTCAAGGTCATAGAGAGTGGGCAAAGAAACTCTACTGGAACTTGTGAGGTATGTGTAACGTCTCCAATGAATTGTTTGCAACATCTATTTTTATTAATTTAATGATTTGTATATTTTGGATCCTCGTCAATTTGATTTGAGGGCATTTGTTTCTGACAGAACAAGAATGGAGCCAATTGTTGTTCAGGTTCTTAGATGAAGTTCACTGGAGCATAAGGACATAAAGATAAAGGGAGAAAAGTTCGGATCAAACACTCTATTCACAGGGCTCACATTTGGACTTCTTAAAAATTTGGACGGTTTTAACTGATCCAATATGTTCACAGGAAGTTAGTGAAGTAGGCTAATAGATCACCAATAATTTTTCACAGTCAATGGTTTAACTGCAAATTAGTAAATGGCTTTTATCCTGCATATCCGCAGGGAGACAAGGAAAGGATGTTCATTATTGGTATGCACTTGAAACTCCACCACCCCGATTCTCACCTGATTCTCACCCCATCTCACCCCACCTTGATGGGAGCATGAAATGAGTTAGATGAACTTGGGTACCAATGATGAGGCATTAGGATTGAATTGTTAAGGTACTGAAAAATTATTGAATGACTCAGTTCAGGGTTTTACCTGTTAGGTTAAGGAGCGAGGGTCAGAAATTGGCATAAAGTCCATGACAACAAAGACAATTGGGCAGCAGGCAAAGGGAAACGACCTGGTCTGTCACCAGAAGACATTCATTGGGATGACCACCTGAGAATGAGCTTCTGCTTTAAGTTTGCTAAGTTGGGGGGATTTTACCCCCAACCTCTCAATCAATCATTTGAAAACAGATCAGCTTCAAAATTAAAGCAGATGGCCTTCTCACTGCCTACCTGTCTTCCATGTCACAGTGGGGCAGCCCACATCTCAGGATCATTATGTGACTAATTAAGGGCATCTTTCAGCTTCCACCACTATTTCGCACACACGAGAAGAAGGCAGAGGCAAGCCAGATAACACAACTGTTTTCACCAAGTGAGCTATTGTCATGGATATATTTTTTTGCAGTGTTGGTGTGTCCCTTGCATCTATTGGAGGTCCCACTGTCAAGATTGAAATCCCCCCATTCCCTTATTGCTCCCTCACTTGGCCTTTCAAACAAGGACCCAAAACATCCCTCTCCACTTCATACCCTGGGAATTCTTAGCCATGTTCATCCAAAATCCTAAACTTGGCTTTAAGTCTTCAGGAGCGGTGGCCTCTGCTCAATCCCGATGCTGTTGGTGCTATAGTGCTGACAAACAATCCAATTTCTCTCAAAGGTGGGATTTCCTCTCAGATATTGATGGAAAATAATGTGGGATAACTGAGCTTCGCATGGGCTGGCTGATGATTGACCTTTTGGTCAGAAAGAGGAGACACAGTGTCTATAAATAATCAGGCCCATGTTTATATGACTATTCCAGTTCAGTTTCTGGTCAACAGAAATGTGTTAGTGGGGATTTACTGCTGGAAACATCACTGAATGTCACAGGATATGGTTAGATTCTCTCTTAATGGTATTGGATTAAAACATCTCAAGTAGGTGGGCAACTGTCACCTTCTCAAGGGCACTTAGCTAAGGTTAATAAATGATAACACCCAAAGAAAAAACTTGAGCAACCAATGATATGAGGTCAAGGCCCATTTGATGAGATTGCACTCTTGGCTCTTTAGTTACTGACAGTTCGCCCCAGTCAGAACTGTACTGCTCAACTCCCTGTTTATTCTGGAGGAGGATTCTCCAGAGAATAAATCAACCTGGAAGGGATGAATCACAAACAATTGGAACAACAGAGCACCATATTCCATCCTCCTCCGGGACATCTTCATGATGGGGAACTGTTGGAAGGCCACAGTAGAGCAGTGGGAAGTATATCAATAATGAACCACTTGCAGATGTTGAAGTAGTCGTTGAAGACAATGTGAATCCCTGTGATTATGATCAGGAGGAGAGCTCTTGCTCTCTTGATCGTTATTCAATGTCACTTTGGCCCTGAATTTCTATGCCCAAGTTCATTCCGAGAGGGCACTGGAGAGATGTGCAGCATTCTCCGATCAGCCCTGTACGTTTCTGTATCAGGACAGAAAATCAAAACAAAGTGTTCATTTCAAAACCAATCAGGCTGAGAGAAGCAGAAGGTTCTGTTGTCGTGGCAACTTGAAGAGCTAGTATTAGTGGCGGAGGAGCTGAAGAGCTGCTATCCACACTCTGAATACAGTGAGAGAAATATACTGAAGCATTCAATCTTCCTCCCATGCAAGGTGTATTTTTACCTCCTTGCTAACCAAGATCAAAGACTCCAGGCATCTCACCACACTGTTGCCTTGCCACTGATCCATTGAGGTGAAGATATGCAGTTCTGCATGTCCATACAGTATATACTGAGTACTCTGCTGGACCGGGTTGCACTAACTGTTGCTAAACTCTCAAAGGACAAGGTCACTTTTGTAAATAAGAAGGAACCAACTGCCCATTTGGAACCCTTCACTGTCTGAGATATGTATCCAGCTGCTTGAAGCTCCGCCCGACCTTCACACAATTCATGCTGCATATTAAGCAGCTACTGCCTTACAACTCGAAAACCACATCATCAGCCTGGTGCTCAGCATGACCCTGGCCTCCCAGGGTCCTCTCTGTATTAGTTGTCTTGTCTGCCACTACCTTTAATATTTGGCCATGCGTATGTGGTTTTTGGACTTGGCTTTGACCCTGATTCTGGTCACAAGTACATGCCCACCCAAGTGGTTATCTGAGCTAGTGAAAGTTATGTGGGTGACTGCGTGACGTGGCATCTTCTGCGGCACCTTCCACCTCCTCAGGGATAGACAGGGTGTCTCTGGAGACAATAACACACTGTTTCCATGTGAGAGATAATAGAAAGATTCAAACTTGCCTCTCTTATCAGAGACTGACGCAGTTAGCTACAAATCACAATGACGTCTGCATATTGGTGCACAAACCATTCTTCATGTTCCCATCGAGGTTTCTAATGGCCTTGTTGATGAGATGGCTCACCTTTCCATGCGTGCCCTCTGCCTCACTGTCCCCAGTGCAATAAATGCCCTAAATCCTTGTCAGCTCTTGATCCTCCTCCTCCATAGTATCAAGATGGCAATGATCAGGAACAACCAGGTCAGGCCCTCTCCCTAGCATTCTCAACCATCTTCTCCTGTGGGAGCATGGGAGAATAATGCACAAGAACAAACATAATCAATCACCTCACAGGCTGCACTCTGAAGCAACCTTCAGAGGACTGAAAATGCTATGTTAATGTCTTCTTAAAGAGCTTTCACCACTTATACTGAAGAAGAGCTGTCACTTTCATCCATCAGCACCAACATACTGGCTTCCTCTTCCACAGTATTCTGCACCATTTCACATATCTCATTACATCTCCCTAAAAGCAATCAAGTTGCAGTGTTCACTATTACAGAGCAAACAGGTTGCTGATGTGATTGCAGTTCTGCAGCCAGGTTTCCCAGATGCCCTTGTAGCTTACTGCTGTCCACCTTGATTTCTATCTGGGTTTCTATATTTATGAGGGAAGTCCTTTCCTTCTGTCTCTGGACAATTGGTCTCCTATCTTGCCCAGTTGACTTGAATAAAACATGCAGGAAATTGGCACTGAAATATGGGAGCACCCAGTTTCTGGCATGTCCACAAGTGCTTGTTGATTGTGGCTGTCTTGCAAAAGGGTGTTGGATATCAATTGATGTTGGGGGTGGGGGGGTCAATGATTGCTTGGGCTGATGGTTCCTGAACGTTGGAAAGGTTGAATTTTTCATGGCTGCAATAATAAAGAGAAAAGAAAGAACAGAATTTAAGAGGCAATCCAGCCTATTAAGACCATTCCCACACAGACCTTTTATAACCTCTCCTATTATGGCTTCAATCCTTTATACTCTTGAAAAATGACATCAATGAGTATTACCAAATTTCTCAAAGATTATCGTGAACAATTTTAACTGATTGTTACATCCCTCCTGTAAAGTTTGGACTGCAGTCTTCCACAGAAAAGTCCCTTTTCCCAAATTGCCTCTCGCAGGAGTACAAAGGTTTAATACATCATTACAGATTATTACTGAAAAGGAAGAATTATTATGTGATTTTCAAAACAGCAATGATAACCAATTCTGACCAGCTGATCTTGTGTTACTGGTACCTGTCCAAAGTCTGATGACATTCACTAATGCCAATAATGTTGAAAAGCAGTAAAAAAATAAATCTGTCAAAGAATTTTTACAAGGAAGTGGGATGTTTCAGACTAATCCATAAAAATAGTAAATCATTTAACAGTATTCAAAGTGCACAAAGTCTTCACTTCTTAAATGTACCTGGATCTTCAGTTAATTTTGTATACTACATCCATCAAATATATTGAACACAAATTGCCTGTGAGACACTGCTTCACAATCCAATATACTTGTGCATAAGGCAGAATCACACTGCATTAAAACACCAACAATGCATGCTTATATTCAGCTTGCTGCCATACATATGTGAAATTCTTCATTTATTTGTCTAAGGCATTCTAATGTCAATAATTAGTGTAGCTCAAGAATCCCAGAGAATAAAATTTATATTTTAAAAAAGTGAATAAATTATGTCCAAAATGTTCATGTTTATAAGGCAATGCAAAGTCACAGCCTATGATTTACTTTGGTGTAGTAATTCATCCACTAAAGCAAAACAAATTACAGTCAGCAGTACATTGTCATTCATTTGTGGATTTAGATGTTGCTGGCAAGGTCAATACTTATTGTCCATCCAAATTGTCCTTGAGTAAGTGGTGGGGAGCTACTTAATTGAACCAGTACAATTTATGTCAGAGGCTGAGGGGTGACCTTTATAGAGGTTTATAAAATCATGAGGGGCATCAATAGGATAAATAGACAAGATATTTTCCCTGGTGTAGGGGAGTTCAGAACTAGAGGGCATAGGTTTAGGGTGAGAGGGTAAGATATAAAAGGGACCTTAGGGGCAATTTCTTCACACAGAGGATGGTGTGTGTATGGAATGAGCTGCCAGAGGAAGGGGTGGAGGCTGGTACAATTACAGCATTGAATAGGAAGGATTTAGAGTGTTATGGGCCAAGTGCTGGCAAATGAGCCTAGATTGGTTCAGATATCTGGTCAGACCGAAGAGTCTGTTTCTATGCTGTACATCTCTATGACTCTGAGACATGGTGGTTGCAACAGATGCGTCATTTAAATGGAACCACTGTGCCAAATTATGCCATTGGTAAAGGTAAGAAACATAAAAGCAGTGAGTGGGATGCCAGGTAAGCTGGTTGCTTTGTCCTGAATGACAAATTTAGTATTTTCCTCGATGAACACCCCTAGTACTTTGTGGTATTTGCCACCCATCAATCCTCCTGTCTTGTGTTTACTGATGGAAGAAGAAACACTGTAGAATAAATAGAGAACAGGCACTTTTTTTTAGATAACAAGAAGGGTTATTGCATGATAGTAATAAAGTACAACTGCATTTGGTCTGCCATAATTACTAGGATCTTAGGGAACTGGTCTGCTCCCTCACAGAGCCAAAGTCGAACTCCTTGTCTCCAGTCAGATATCATATGTAACTTCAGTAGGATGGGTCATTGTAACATGAAGATTAACTCCTCTGGAACCATTACCTGGCACAATATCTCCCCCAAGTTTATTTCCCCATAGTTAAATCATTATACAATCATGTGTACAACTATACTAGATTTGCTAATACCCCATCTCCCTAAAGATGTCTAACTTCACAAATGCTGGTTGTATGGACGTTGTACACATTTCTCAGACTTAGTCCCCAAGAAACTTACCATTTTTCTAAGTCTGAAGAGTGGGCATTCTAGAAAAGTGTGCAACATCCATACCACCTGTATTTATCAAGTTAGAGATTTTGGGGGAAACAATGTTGTTCAGGACTGTTGAGGATTACTGAACCCAGTCCTGATCTGTGGACTATTTATCTGCTGGAGGATCTTTTATCTCTCAGATATCCTTTGCAGAGGATTTTGTTCTTTGTAGAACTTGTTGTTCAACCATTACTTCATCTGGATTACCTTTAATAGCTTGAATTTGCATCATGGAAGACAACTGTTCGGTTGACACAACATACTTTCTTCCTGTAATATTCTGAATTTTGAATCAAATATTTTCTTTCTAGTTGGAAAAGGCATTCTCTTTCTTTTTAGCAGTTCCCTTAATGCTAAGAGCCAGCAATTTCTTCATGTCCATATTCTGAATCCATAGACACTGCTCTCACTCCCACGGAGTTATGTTCGCTTATCTCCCGTAGCTGTTGATCAGACTAGATTTCTTCATCAATTTTGGTTGTTTGTCTGGTTAAGTAGCCTTTTTCAGGCTCTCAGTTGTGTTATTGAAAGATTACTTCACACTCAGCACAATATCTGTTGTTGTCACTGAATGTTCTGCTTCATCAGTGTGCGGCAGACTGTTGTACTCATGGGATATGTTCAGTTAAAGATCCATCAGTGAGCTGGGTGGATTGTACTGTGCACTTTTTTTGCTAGTATTTGCATCACCTGGTAAACTTTGTTCTGTTTTACACTTTATCTGGCAGCAGTGATACCAGGAGAGGTTTCAAAACTGACAATCCTGCGTGTAATCACAGATTTCACAATGAGTTATGAGACCTCCAATCTCTTTAAAGGTCTCTGACCATCAGATCGCTGATAGAGCCTTGGCTGCACCTGGCAATGCCCAAGTGTCTCCAGTATATCCTTTCTTACACATCTTCCCGAAGAGGTGCCAGAATAACTTGCCTACTATAAATCATCCATGATTGTGAAATACTGTCTTTGCTCCATTTATTCATTGTCTGCCAACTTAATAGGCCTTGGTCTAGCCATCCTTCAGTGCAATGCTAGCAAATGGTAGCACAGCCTTGAACACTCTCCTGTTCTTGCTCAATTTAATTGCGTCCCTCTTGGTTTACTGGCCAAGTTTTTCTCTTGGTCCTTTGAAATATTTATATAAATAAAGGTGGATAAATCCCCAGGACCTGATCAGGTGTACCTGAGAACTCTGTGGGAAGCTAGAGAAGTGATTTTTGGGCCTCTTGCTGAGATATTTGTATCATCGATAGTCACAGGTGAGGTGCCGGAAGACTGGAGGTTGGCTAACATGGCGCCACTGTTTAAGAATGATGGTAAGGACAAGCCAGGGAACTATAGATCAGTTGGCCTAAGGTCGGTGGTGGGTAAGTTGTTGGAGGGAATCCTGAGGGACAGGTTATACATGTATTTGGAAAGGCAAGGACTGATTAGGGAAATCATGTCTCACAAACTTGATTGAGTTTTTTGAAGAAGCAACAAAGAGGATTGATGAGGGCAGAGTGGTAGATGTGATTTATATGGGCTTCATTAAGGCATTTGACAAGGTTCCCCATGGGAGACTGATTAGCAACATTAGATATCATGGAATATAGGGAGAACTAGCCATTTGGATACAGAACTGGCTCAAAGGTAGAAGACAGAGGGTGGTGGTGGAGGGTTGTTTTTCAGACTGGAGGCCTGTGACCAATGGAGTGCCACAAGGATCAGTGCTGGGTCCTCTACTTTTTGTCATTTACATAAATGATTTGGATGCGAGCATAAGATGTACAGTTAGTAAGATGACACCAAAATTGGAGGTGTAGTGGACAGCGAAGAAGGTTACCCCAGATTGCAACAGGATCTTGACCAGATGGGCCAATGAACTGAGAAGTGGTAAATGGAGTTTAATTCAGATAAATGTGAGGTGCTGCATTTTGGGAAAGCAAATCTTAGCAGGACTTGTACACTTAATGGTAAGGTCGTTGAGAATATTGTTGAACAAAAAGACCTTGGAGTACAGGATCATAGCTCCTTGAAAGTGGACTCACAGGTAGATAGGATAGTGAAGAAGGCATTTGGTATGCTTTCCTTTATTGGTCAGAGTATTGAGTACAGGAGTTGGGAGGTCATGTTGCAGCTGTACAGGACATTGGTTAGGCCACTGTTGGAATATTGCATGCAACCCTGGTCTCTTTCCTATAGGATAGATGTTGTGAAAGGGTTCAGAAAAGATTTACAAGGATGTTGCCGGGGTTAGAGGATTTGAGCTATAGGGAGAGGCTGAACAAGCTGGGGCTGTTTTCCCCGAAGCATTGGTGGTTGAGGGGTGACCTTATAGAGGTTTACAAAATTATGAGGGGCATGGATAGGGTAAATATGCAAACACTTTACCCTGGGGTTGGGGAGTCCTGAATTAGAGGGCATAGGTTTTGCGTGAGAGGGAAAAGATATAAAAGAGACCTATGGGGCAAGTTTTTCACACAGAGGGTGGTACGTCTATGGAATGAGCTGCCAGAGGAAGTGGTGGAGGCTGGTACAATTGCAAAATTTAGGAGGCATTTGGATGGGTATATGAATAGGAAGGGTTTGTAGGGATATTGAGCAGGTGCTGGCAGGTGGGACTAGATTGGGTTAGGAAATCTGGTCAGCATGGATGGGTTGGACTGAAGGGTCTGTTTCCATGCTGCACATCTCTATGACCCTACTGTGGATCTGTATATTCATAAGGCTAGATCAGGTACCAATGACAGATTTCCTTCCCTAAAGTTGACCAGATGGGGTTTTAACAACAATGACAATGGTTACATGGTCAGCATTTGGCTCGCTTTTATACAGTTGTTCTTTGGCTGGATTGTTGACAGTTTTGCTGCTGGATTATTGATTTAGCAACTGTTTGGATCTGGACCACTTGTTCCCTTAAGACTAATAGAGCACCTTCTGACTTCTTAAAGAAGTTGAGATTCAAACATGAATGGTAACTTAAAAGTGAGGATTGTTGATTGCCAATTACATGAACATTTTCAACACTCATTGTATGGCATTGTAACTTTTGTAGCTATGTGTCTGATTAACCTTCCACTTTCTGACACATAGTCACATCACTATAGTTCCTGCTTCTTCAGCCATGGTAACAGGCATGAAAGGATAATGAGCTCGGTGCTTGTTGAAGCTTAAATTCAATGGAATATTCATTGACATGAACATGTTCTGTAAACAAACCTGTTTAAGGATCAAACCCTGGACATACCCAGATACAGACACTGTTGGCTGGAATCATAGCTAAATTACACTATTAATTGGATAATAGTCAAGTTGGGTTGTGAGGTTTAATTTGCTTACTTGAGGGGTTTATTTTGGTTGCTAGATACAATAAAGTTTAAATAGTTGTTTCAGTATTTGATTGTCTGTGATATTTCTTAATAGGTGGCTGAATTAAAGACAGCTTGTAGTAATCAATATACAATAGCATAATTGTTAGGGCTTTTTAGAGCTGGAACAGACAAACTCATCTTTCTAAGAGCTCAAGTAGATCTCCTTGTTTACACACACTCACGCAGAGTTTCTGACATCAGTGAAGTGGATGTAGCCATTATATCTTGAACAATACCATTCTCACCCCACCCAACCCTACCTAAGAGTGAAGAGCCTATTGAATAGTGCAAAGATTCTTGAGTCTTATGGAGCTGCACTCATCTAGGCAAGTAGAGATTGCTCTGTCTTGCTGTTGACAAAATGAATTGCAGATGGTGGACAGACGTGAGGAACTGAGAGCTTTGTTATACTTTGCGGGTTACCCAGACTGATCATTTATGTGGTTGATCCATGAAGACTGCAAGGGTGGTGCTGGTGAGGGATTCGCAGATAATCCAGTTGAATGTCATGGGGAAATATTCGGTTCTCTCTTGCTGGTGGAAGTAATTAATTCAAAATTTTGTTGGATGTGTATTGCTTCCCACCATATCAATCCAAGTCCGAATGCTGTGTTGTCTTGCTCATGTAGACTTTGACTGCTTTATTATCTGAAATGTTTGATTGAAAATGAATACTGTTCAAATAACATTGAACAACACCATTTTTGATGTAATGAGTTAGCAAAGATCATCAATGAAGCACTGAAGATGGTTGAGCCAAGCTAATTCACTACCGTAGGAACTCTTACAATGAAGTCCAAGACGAGAATAGTTGGTCTCTAACCATTGCTACTATCATCCTTTGTGCTGTGTACACCTCCAAGAGTGGACGAATTTCCCTGCATTTCTATTCTTTGGTCTCATTAATGCCAAACCCAATCAACTGTTGCCTTCATATCAAGAACTGTCACTCTTTCACCTTATCTCTTGAATTTATTTTATAGTGGCAAAAATGGTGTATCGAGTTTTAATTTCCATCATTTCATTTTCATAACTAGGACTTTCATGAACTAAAATGGCTTGGAGAAAGGAAAATTTTTAATTTAAATGGCCACAGTAGTCACCTGACCAGCTTGAGTCAAGCACATGAAACTAAATGAACAAGACTTAGTCTAAGCTGCAATTAGCATGTCATCAAAACAATTGAAAATACTCACTTAGATCTCTATCTCCTGTTAGATTTACATTTTTTTGGAAATTTCAAATGTTGATCTGCATTGTCTGCAGATTATCCTCATAAAAATACAATAAAACCAGAGATAGTAATACACAAATTAACAGTACTTTGGGCAACAGCTTTTGAACTGAGTGGAAAGATGATGGGTTTGCAACAAGCCAGAGGGCTTCATCTCTTTCTCTCAAGTTCTATAGACAATATCTAATGAAAAGCAAATTGAAGAAATATCTATTCACTGAGAACTCAAAGATTGCTACAAGTTTCACTATTGAGGAGGACACAAGTCATCACTTAAACACTTGAAGTCCCAAGGCCTTTAAAACTGCATGTTGTTGCTCTTCCCTTTTACATTCAAAGCTCTCCCTCTTTTTCAGCATTATGCCTCTGATTGTTTGCATGTTTGATATCATGTTTTATTACTTCCCTTATGGTTATTTCTTTCACTTAATGAAAAACTTGTAATTAACTCCTTTAGCTTTGACTAGTTGATGTGCTTTAATTCAGAAATCATGCGACACAAGGTTAGAATCCAGCAGGCTTATTTGAAATCACAAGCTTTCAAAGCACTGCTCCTTCGATAGGTGAAGTGAGAGGGAAGCGCACAGAATTTATGGCAATGAGAACAAAGCAAAGCAGGTTCATCCTTCATTTTGGTTCTCCCACTACTTCAGGAAAAGAGTGAAGGTAGCAGGGTGGTTGTTATGGGGGACTTTAACTTCCCAGATATTGACTGGGAGAGCTATAGCTTGAGTTCATTAGATGGGTCGGTGTTTGTACAATGTGTGCAGGATGGTTTCCTGACACAATATGTCGACAGGCCAACAAGAGGGGAGGCTATATTGGATTTGGTTCTAGGTAATGAACCAGGCCAGGTGTTAGACTTGGAGGTAGGTGAGCACTTCGGGGACAGTGACCACAACTCGGTGACTTTTACTTTAGTGATGGAGAGGGATAATCGTGTGCCGCAGGGCAAGAGCTATAGCTGGGGGCAGGGAAATTATGATGCAGTGAGGCATGACTTAGGATGTGTGGATTGGAAAAACAGGCTTCAAGAGAAGAACACTAATGAGATGTGGGGAGTGTTCAAGGAGCAGCTACTGCGTGTCCTCGATAGGTATGTACCAGTCAGGCATGGTGTAAAGGGCCTTGTGAGGCAGCCGTGGTTTAGTAAGGAATTGGAGTCCCTTGTGAAAGGGAAGAAGGCGGCATATGTAAAGATGAGGCGTGAAGGTTCAGTAGGGGCGATTGAGAGTTATAAGGTAGCCAGGAAGGAGCTAAAGAGGGAGCTAAGAGAAGCGAGAAGGGGACATGAAAAGTCTTTAGCTGGTAGGATTAGGGAAAACCCAAAGGCTTTCTATAGGTATGTCAAGAATAAAAGGATGACTAGGGTAGGTATCGGTCCAGTCAAGGATAGTAGTGGGAAGTTGTGTGTGGAGGCGGAGGAGATTGGAGAGACATTAAATCAGTACTTTTCATCAGTATTCACTCAGGAACAGGACACTGTTGCTGATGTGAATATGGAATCACAAATAATTAGAATGGATGCCCTGGAAATATGCAGGGAAGAGGTTTTGGGAATATTGGAAAGGATGAATATAGATAAGTCTCCTGGGCCTGATGGCATTTACCCCAGGATCCTATGGGAAGCTAGGGAGGAGATAGCAGAGCCATTGGCCTGGATTTTTATGTCGTCATTGTCAACGGGAATAGTACCAGAGGACTGGAGGATAGCGAATGTGGTCCCATTGTTCAAGAAAGGGAGTAGGGATAGCCCTAGTAACTATAGGCCAGTGAGTCTGACTTCAGTGGTGGGCAAAGTCTTAGAGAGAATGGTAAGGGATAAGATTTATGAACATCTGGGTAGGAATAACGTGATCAGGGATAGCCAGCATGGTTTTGTGAAGGGCAGGTCATGCCTCACAAACCTTATTGAGTTCTTTGAGAAGGTGACCAAGGAAGTGGATGAGGGTAAAGCAGTAGATGTTGTGTATATGGATTTTAGTAAGGCGTTCGATAAGGTTCCCCATGGTAGGCTAATGCTAAAACTTCGGAGGTATGGCATTGAGGATACATTAGAGGTTTGGATTAGGAATTGGCTGGCTGGAAGGAGACAGAGGGTAGTAGTTGATGGATTATGTTCATCTTGGAGCGCAGTTACTAGCGGTGTACCACAAGGATCTGTTTTGGGACCATTGCTTTTTGTTATCTTTATAAATGATCTAGAGGAAGGACTTGAAAGCTGGGTAAGCAAGTTTGCGGATGACACAAAAGTCGGTGGAGTTGTGGATAGTGAGGAAGGAAGTGGTAGGTTACTGCGGGATATAGATAAGTTGCAGAGCTGGGCGGAAATGTGGCAAATGGAATTCAATGTAGCTAAGTGCGAAGTCGTTCACTTTGGTAGGAATAACAAGATGATGGATTACTGGGCTAATGGTAGGCTACTTGGTAGTGTGCATGAGCAGAGGGATCTTGGTGTCCATGTACACAGATCTCTGAAAGTTGCCACCCAGGTAAATAGTGCTGTGAGGAAGGCATATGGTGTACTGGGCTTTATTGGCAGAGGAATTGAGTTCCGGAGTCCTGAGGTCATGTTGCAGTTGTATAAGACTCTGGTGCGGCCTCATCTGGAGTATTGTGTGCAGTTTTAGTCGCCATACTATAGGAAGGATGTGGAAGCTTTAGAACGAGTGCAGAGGAGGTTTACCAGGATGTTGCCTGGAATGGTAGGAAAATCTTATGAGGAAAGGCTGAGGCACTTGGGGCTGTTCTCATTGGAGAAGAGAAGGTTTAGGGGAGATCTGATAGAAGTGTATAAGATGATTAGGGGTTTAGATAGGGTAGATACTAAGAACCTTTTACCGCTAATGGAGTCAGGTGTTACTAGGGGACATAGCTTTAAATTAAGGGGTGGTAGGTATAGGACAGATGTTAGGGGTAGATTCTTCACACAGCGGGTTGTGAGTTCATGGAATGCCCTGCCCGTATCAGTGGTGAACTCTCCTTCTTTATGGTCATTTAAGCGGGCATTGGATAGGCATTTGGAAGTTATTGGGCTAGTATAGGTTAGGTAGGATTTGGTCGGCGCAACATCGAGGGCCGAAGGGCCTGTACTGCGCTGTATCCTTCTATGTTCTATGTTCTATGTAATCTGTATTTAGTCCACCAGATATGTTCTTCAGACTCAACTAGCCCCACCAATAGCAGAGATACTGAGCCACTTTTGCTGATGAATCCTGAAGTCCTGCATCCAGCATACATTGTACCCTGCTATACTCAGTGCACCTTTAAAACAATGTCAAACATGGAGGCATTGAACATCAGCTGAGGAAGGGACCTAAGTTTCCTCGACTATGCTTGCGATGTCAAATGACTTCACCCTGTCCAGGCTCAGTATTTTGTATTCCCAAGGGGTTTCCCTCTCGACCATGTACCCCTACATCACTATATCTGCTTCTCTTTTCATCTTGAGATGTTTAACATGAATAAAACATGAAGTAACTTTCCATCCTTCATCACAATATTAGCTTGATATGACCAATAAGCAATATGATAAATATTCCTGATATTCCCTCTATTCCTGATGAAGGGCTTTTGCCCGAAACATCGATTTTCCTGCTCCTTGGATGCTGCCTGAACTGCTGTGCTTTTCTAGCACCACTCTAATCTAGAATCTGGTTTCCAGCATCTGCAGCCCTTGCTTTTACCTAATATGGTAAATACATCATATTCACATTCTTCATGGAAAATGCAACAGACCATATCAAATGCAACAAAGCAATTTTTTTGTCATCCAAAACATTTAAAAGCAGAACACTGAAGGTCAATAAGCTGATCTTGAGGATGATGCTTCTCTTAATAACTTTAGTGGTACAGAATTTTTAAAATGGGGCAACATATATAGTATTAATTCCAACAGATCAAAATTATAGAATTCTAACCACTTTCTGTTACTCAGTAACAAGTCTTAAACAATTACTGGTTAAAGTGTAGTCAACATTAGTTTGGCAATACAACAGCTTACACAAGTTGACAAGACTTTCTTTGGCCTATTTTTAACAGTACTGCAAAATATACATTCATGTTTTTAATCCCTATTGAAAGCTCCCAGGGCTTCTCTTATTTACTTAACTATGTCACTTTTTAATATCAGTTTTGGAAGGGTTGTCTAATTGAATTATTAGCAATTGTGTTGTTCACCTTGTTTCATTAAAAATATTTACCGCTGTCAATGTATCATTAAATAAAGATATTTCAGGAGGAGTCTTAATTAGTGGACTACATTTTGAACTATTTGGAGCACTTGAATGTCAAATTGTATTTCTGGTCTGAAACTAATTTGACCATTTAAAAAGGTTACATATTCGCTGATGCTATTTGAAGTTACATTGGCTAAAGTAATGTTGTTTTTTTTAGTTCACCACCTAGCTTCAAGACAGCATGTAAATGGGAATATGTATTTATGGAACAGCAGAAACAGCATTTTCCTGTATATATTTGGAGTGGTATTCTTTGAAAATCTGCCACATTGTACACCATAATATAGGCCAATCGTTGTGTTGTGACATACAGTAATATTTTTAACTGGAGCATTCTGACACTTTTTCTGTTTCTATTCAACCATTGCATAACTGTGGAACTCCATAACTTCCCTACTCATTGCGTTTCTGACTTTCAGGCTTTCGAATCCAAGCTTGGCAAAACCTACCAATTCCCAGACTTCTGCTTTATTCTTTTCAGTCATGGCGGGTACCCAGCAGAGCGGACCTTGGCATTTCACGTTGATTATACGTAGTCTTCTTTACCTCGGGTTGTAACTAAGCTAAGCAAATGATTTTGAGTTGTACATTTCCCTCTGATCTGAGCACCCATGCTGGGATCATTCTAACAAATCACTAAACCAATCGTGGGATTTCTAGGGACCCTTTTTTCTCCATAATGGTTTGATGCTATGGTTATAGATTTCATCTGAACACTTAAATTGTCATAGTTTGTCTTGCTTACTTCCTCAGCAGTCGCCCATCCATGTGTTAAAATTAACATTGGCATTGTGTAATAAAGTGATAAGGTCTCCTTTGTCAAGTTCAGGATGAATCATTTGAAAGGTAATTAACTGCTGATCCCTCTGATTAGATTACTTCCATCCTAAACAGACATCAGTTCTTGTCCCAACAGTCTTCGTCAGAGAGTTTGTCTCTGTAGAGGTTATCACTTGTTGTAATACATACCTTCCAGCTTCATGGTCATAGTCATTGGAATAGATTGTGACTCTTGAAAGATATTGTCCCACTCCCCTCCGTCTCATACCAACTCTGAGTCTCCCTGGCATACCTTCCCACCATCATTCTCATAGGAGGCTGGATACCTCCCATAGTTACTGCAGATAAAATTGCCTATTATAATTCCAGCCTTTCTTGCTGCTTATGAACTTGTAAGGACTACTGAACATGATCATTTTCTCACCAACGATCTCATTTCCGTGAGATCCTATCAATTTTTGCAATTCTCTTCTTTTAAATACTTGGTCTCCTAATTTTATCTATCCCGCAAGGTAAACCTATCCAGTCAAGTGCATTGTCAGCTTAAAACTTCAACTCAGAGAAATTTGCACAGTTATAATGCGGCAACTCAAGCATACCACATGAGCTGTGGATTTTCATAAATGACCATTGTGATTAGGAAGAAGCAGGTTCAAGAGGTAACAGGATGTACTTCATATGTGCAGTGACTATATAGAGCAAATCATTTTGGTGAGACTGAAAGCCATCAGGTGCTGGTAAACAGTATTTCAGCATGAGGGAGGAAGTGAGCTAAGGAAGAGGGAAAATAGGATTTCAAGGTAGAAAGCAATTGTTTTGATGCTACTCTGCACTGATTTAGCCAAGCTTTATGCTTTAGTTTGGAGTGTGGATTTATGCTGTATCTCTGCACACAAATATACAATGTAATTAGGAGAAGCAGAAGTATGAGAGAATGTGTTCTTTGTGACTTTACAGGCAGTAAATTATAGAATGGTCATTCCAAATCCATTAAAGGAGCTTCATTTTACCAAGGGAAGATTGGATATTTAAACAAATGTCCTCCTCTTCAAAATTCTCACAGCAGAAACATTAGATACGATATATTAGAGGGAAAACAATTTCTTTTTGTTTAGTTTTACTGCTATTAGAACTTAGAATTCTAGGATGTTGTTATCTAGATATGGACGCATGAGGAATTAATATATGGCTACAACTTTTCTATAATTGCTTCAGAATATTTATGGTAAAAATCAATTCTAAATTACATTATAGAAATGAATGCTATATGATAGAATATTAAAGATGTTATAACAGAACTATTTGACTTAGAATTTGTGCACAACGTTTACATTCACCCTAAAGCCCCTTTTATTCAATCTTCAAAACAAGAAGATTTAATGAAAGTGGAGACTCTCAATCCAGTATAATTCCTTTAGAGTGACTTTGTCTCAATCTTCAAGAGGAGTTAATGATAAACATTGACATTTTGTATCCTAAGATAACTGTCCTCAATGTCTCTGTCCATGTGTATGTGTGCACTGATTTTTATTTTTCTGTTTAAAAGTGTTTGAATATTTTACAACAGTCATGTTTTTCTCCATCTTCGAGGCAAGAGAGATGTCAGTGTCAGTGTCGGCGCATGGATCAGAACCCATGGCAATGGTAGGCCCTGGAATCTTGGCAGCAGCAGGAGGCCAAAAGCCAGGATCTCCTGGGGCATCAGCATCATTATTGCTGTTCCCAGAGTGGGTATCCTTGAAATCTGGAACACATTGCTGAGACTTTGCCACCCTGGAGCAGTGCTTAAGATCCATTTTGAATAAAAGATGAACTCTTCACAGGATCAAAGAATCCCTACAGCATGTAGGCAAGCCATTCAGCCCATTGAGTCACATCGACCCTCTGAAGAACATCCCACTCAGACCCATCTTCCTACCCTATCCCTGTATTTCCCATGGCTAACCCAGCTAGCCTACACATCACTGGGAACTATGGGTAAGTTAGCATGGTCAATCCACCTAACCTGCAAATCTTTGGACTGTGGAAGGAAACCGGAGCACTTGGAGGAAACCCACAAAGACACAGGGAGAACATGCAAACACTGCATGTGTCTGGTGCTGTGAGGCATTATTTAAGGAACTTATGTAATTTACTTTTAGTCTTTTTGTAACTCAAATTTGCATTGGACTGTAGTGTCAAAACATTTCACTGTATCTTCAAGATATGTGACAACAAAATGATTCATTTATTCATGCCTTCAAGGTCACTAAAGCCTTGCATTTGTTTTGTATTGTGCTTTCTTGTTAGCTTCTTGGCACTTATTCAAATGCTGAATAATGCATTTTATTTTCAATGGTTTCTATGAATTTAATGAACACCTTAACTTCTTCATAAAAATGGTTGCTTCCTTTACACACTTGTTTTCCCACTTCTTTTATTTCGACTGTCTTTTATCTTCCTAAGCATCAAGCACAGCAGCCCCAATATTCAGGTTAGAGACATTGCAACAAAAGGGTCAAATGCTGGTATAATCATTCCATCTTTTAATCTTTCTGAGCCACAGTCTCCTGGATCTGATGATTCTATCTCCTTATCTTTCTGATTAATAATCCCATCATCCCTCTGATCAGAAAAGTGAATGCTGTAGGTCAGGAAGTCTTTTTGTCTTCTCTATCTTTAATTTCCTCTGGCCTGCCTCAACATGAATGAAATCTATAATGGTTTTGTATAGCTGCCAGACAGCCAGCTATTGGTTCTTGTATCTCATTGTCAGGAAATTTATTAAATTTCTGTCGAAGACCCATTTAAGATCGTTGGACAACATCCTTTCTGTTCTTTATCTATTCACATATATCTTAATTCTTAACTCTTCCCTGGTGAATTCACATTCCCAAAAGAGCTTTTCCCTCTCAAGATGGTTGTTAGCCAAACTCAGAAGCTGGATCCTTCTTTCCTCAGAAAAAGCACAACTCGACAAGCTCCACATCGTAATCAGTTGTCAGAACTGGCGAGTCTTGCAACCACTTCAAGGTAAGAGCAAAAACACCTGTTACATGGAAATAACATCAGATACAAGTTTCCCTCTTGCCACACACCATCCTGACATGGAAGCATACCACTTTCCTTTCACTATCACTGGGCCAAAAACCTAGAACACCCTCCCTAACAGCACCCTGGGTGATCTAATGTGGCAAGGACTGCAGCAGTTCGAGAAGACAATTCAGCACCAACTTCTCCAGGATATTTATGTTTGGATAATGATCTAGAAGGAGAAGGGCAGCAGACATATAGGAGAACAATCATTGCAAGTGTCCCAGAAGCAGCACACTATCTAGACATGGAACTATGTCACCGTTCCTTCATTTCTTCTGGATCAAATTCATCAACCTCCCATTCTAAAAGAACTGTGTTCATACTTTTTTTTGTATCAAGTATTGGTTCTGAAGGTATTAATGTTCATTTTTTATATATTAGATCCATTCATTCTACTACTGACGCAAATGATCTGTGAAGAGAGACAAGGATTTTTACTTTCACTTTCAGAAAGAACTGATGTACCTGTACATATTTCCATCATGTCCAAATCATGCTATTATCCAAGAACAAAGGCTGTTCTATAGAAGGCTACTTGGTAAATTCTTCAACAATTAATAGCCGAGTCTGAGACAAAACAAAGATAAAGGTGGACTGCAGGCAGCAAGCAAGTACCAGATATTTGAAGAGATGGGAAATATCACAAGATCCTGGGAATGGATACCTGGGAAAATACCTAGGCTGCAAAGATAGCAGCAGTTCAAGAAGCCATTCACCACCCTCTTCTCAAAAGCATTTAGGGATGGGCAAAAAATACTAATCTAACCAGTGACATTCCCATCTCATGGTTGAGTATTTTAAAAATGTGTCAATCGATACTTTACTGAGCACCAGGGAACTCAGGGTGAAAGGAATTCATGACGATGTAGCAATTTTCCAGGAGTGATCTCCGATAACATCTGAATGGTGAAACTTTGAACCAAGATGATTTGCAGAACAGCGGAATTCTTGAGATTTTGAGTTTGAATTCCAAGGATGCTCAGCAAATGACAATGGCAAAACAATGAGTGATAAGTAATTTCTCACTTTGACCAGACTTAATTTGTTTAATGATATATAGGATGAAGAAAGCTTTGTTGGAGTAAAGGGAGGCCATTTAGTAAGAAACCAAACTAGTCAACTTCAACTTGTGGCACATAGCTCAAGTTATACTGTACTATAACTCAAAGGTGTTGATTTGCAGATTTTTTGCGGGGTACATATTGCAATTGCTTGCTTCCTTTCCTCAGGGAAAACATCCTAACTTCCACCAGACATTTGAACTTTTTTTCTCGTACACTACTGTGAGATTAATTGGCAACATACACCAAACTAAATGCAGTAGCCTGGAGAGAATAACACTCACGCTGTTTTAAAATATTTCATGTATTGAGTTGGTTTAGAGTTCATAAATGTGATTTTTCTTCAGCTTTCAGGTATAACAGCCTTTGGACGAAATAGAACTCTGTATATTCAAAGGCAATTAAACACTAACTAGTAAGACAAAACAGTTAGTGCCAAGTATAGAACTATATTTTTACTTTTTATCATTAGATTTAAGACTGATATTGGTAAGTTAGTAAGTGAAGAAACAATCTCATTGCAATCTTACTCACATCTCATGGTTCATCCCTAGGCAAGATGTTAGCTCTCCAAGGTTCCAACGGCAACATTCCAGTTTCTCACTTCTTAATTTTACGTTACTCAGAGAGAATCTCACAGAAATGTTGAAAAATGTAATAAGTACTCTGGACTCAGATGCAAGTAACATTGCCTCAAAGGGTAGCAGATTTGATCAGGTACATATGCAGTGAACTTGTCGGAAGCCCTTGGAAGTTTTCACTGAACATTATTTTGGAAAGTGGACTTGAAGGTTTATTTCTGTGGTCCGACATTTTTACATGTTTTCACGTTGAGTCAAGTTATGGAATGGAAATTGGATAGACATCTTAGCATGAACTAACATATTGAAAATCTAGAAAATTAACAGCCCTGATCCTGCAAACTCTGTTTTACCAACATCTAAGAACTAGAGCCAAAATTATGAGACATGCTTCACAGACTAGTCAGGCAAAAGCCTGACATGCTCATACTCCCAGTGTTAGATCTTGCATACAATGTCTTAGTTAACATCATCATCATCACTGAGCATGTCCTATCTCATCAGCAGGGCAGTCCCAGCAGAGGTGGAAACACAGAAGTAGACAGTTGAGAAAGAATTTCTCCCAGTGGAGTTGGGAGTCCTCAAGTTCAATGTGGACCTCAAGGTGTCTCATGGCGTCAGATCAAACATGGTAAACGAAGCCTCCTGTTCTTGTTGGTGGTGCATAATCAAATCAGTACAGACCCAATAGCTCAAATGGCCTCCTTCTGCACTGTGAGAAAATGAGGACTGCAGATGCTGGAGATCAGAGCTGGAAAATGTGTTGCTGGAAAAGTGCAGCAGATCAGGCAGCATCAAAGGAGCAGAAGAATCAACGTTTCGGGCATAAGCCCTTCTTCAGGAATGAGGAGGGTGTGCCAAGCAGGCTAAGATAAAAGGTAGGGAGGAGGGACTTGGGGGAGGGGCGTTGGGAATGCGATAGGTGGAAGGAGGTTAAGGTGAGGTTGATAGGCCGGGAAGAAGATTGCAGGTCAAGAAAGCGGTGCTGAGTCCGAGGGTTAGGACTGAGATAAGGTGGGTGGAATTTCCCCTCCCCCCACCTTATCTCAGTCCCAACCCTGGGACTCAGCACCGCCTTCTTGACCTGCAATCTTCTTCCCGACCTCTCCGCCCCAACCCCTCCCCAGCCTTTCACCCTCACCTTAACCTCCTTCCACATATCGCATTCCCAACGCCCCTCCCCCAAGTCCCTCCTCCCTACCTTTTATCTTAGCCTGTTTGGTACACCCTCCTCATTCCTGAAGAAGGGCTTATGCCTGAAACGCAATTCGCCTACTCCTTTGATGCTGCCTGACCTGCTGCACTCCTTCTGCACTGTAACAATTCTGTGGTTGCTACAAACTGCCTTCCCTCAGGCAGTACACTTCCATGTTGAGCACCATGTGAAGGAAGCACTGAGGGTGGCAAGGGCACAGAATGTACTCAGGATGGGGGACTTCAACATCCATCATTAAGTATAGCTCAACAGCACCACTATTGATCAAATTGGTTGAGGACTGGGAGTGCAGTGGGTGCTGAGGTAACCAATAGGAGGGAAAAACATACTTGACCGCATTCACATATATCTGGCTGTCACAGATGCCCTTGTAAGAGGGATCATCAACACGATGGGGAATCGTGTTGTGTGGTGCTATGCATGCTAAATATGATGGATTTTAAATAAATCTAGAAAATCAAATCTGGGCATGCTTGAAATATGATGTATCTCCCATTCTACCAGTACTGAAAATGTCAGGGGAGCCACACTAGTAGATCAATAATAAATCAAATGTACAAGTAGGAATTCTACAATCTTCAGTGAGAAAATCCAAATGCAATGTTATGTTCATTGTTTGCCCCAGAGATGCTACAAACAAAGTTCAGTTATTCAGGAACATTAACATTGAAAAACAAGGCTGAATCTGGACAAAAGAACACCAAAATGCAAAGACAGAAAGGTTAGAAAATGTAGTCACAGATAATATCAAAGAGGTGGTTTATGAGGTCATCTGTAATGACTAGAGAAAGGCAGCAAACTTAGGAAGGAAGTTCCAGAGCATCTTGTTCAGTAGTTGAAGCACAGCCATTAATTCTTGGGGAGACCACACTTTGCGTTCTGTGTAAAACTTTGTTCTCCTCATTAAGGAAGGATTAATTTGCCTTTAAGGGATTTGCAAACATGTTCTCCAGATTGAGTTTGGAATGAAAGGGCTGTTCGATGAGAAGCTATTGATTAGAATGGACCAATGTTCCATGGAGTTTAAAAAAATGAAGGACGATTTATTGAAATACAAAACCTCCTTAAAAAGACAAATGCTGAGAGGTTGTTTTCCCTCGCTAAAGAATTAATAATTAATATTCACAATCTCAGGATAAGGGGATCAGCCATTCAAAGCAGAGCACAAAAGAAATTTCTTCACTCAGATTTATCTTTTAATTCACTCCCCACCGAGCTGTGAATGCTGAGTCATTGAGAATAATCAAGACTGAGAATATTAGATGGTTAGACACAAGGGAATCAATGAAAAGAGCAGTAATATGGAATAGAAATTCAAATGTGTTCTTACTAAATGGCCTCGCTTTACTCCATTGAAACTCAATTTGGCTGAAGCCCCACTGAGAAGGATAAAATAGTATTCTTTTCTGAATACGACATGCATATAAGTAAAGAGTCTTTAATGTTGTCAGTTGACCTTATTTGCTGCAACTCAATCTGCCCTGTCCCATTGTGATTGTCATTATTGAAACAGCTGCCCTACAGCATTGTGGTACCCTTTGTAAACCTATGTCTCCCCTCTTCTGAATCCTCCTCCACCCTCATTTACTTTAGAGCCATCTCCACAGCCCTACTTACTCAATTCGACAGGGCATTGGTCTCAACATTGTTCAAATGAAGCCTATCCCAGTAGAACAGCTCATTTCTACCCCAGTACAGGTGCCAAAAACAGGAACTGAAATACAATATTTGAGCCACTCATTTAACTCCTTGACTTTATTTACCCTCATTTGCTGTTATAGTGGAAAGCAAAATAAAGAATATGTCATTCCGACTTCCCAATATCAATGGTATCAATAAGCTTGGCTACTTGTGATTGAAAAGTCCAACAAACTACATTGCTTTGATTACCAAGACATCAACATGCTGTGTGATGTGAACAAAAGTGTCTGAATGACATCCAGCATTTGTAAGGCAAGGATCACAAAGGTGGACAAAATTTATCGACAGAACAAGAGGAAAGATGCTGTTAGACTTGAAAGGGTTCAGAAAAATATTCATAAGGATGTTGCCTGTGTTGGAGGGTTTGAGTATAGGGAGAGGCTGATCAGGCTGGGGCTTCTTTCCCTGGTGAATCAAAGGACGAGGGGTGACCTAATCGAGGCTTATAAAATAATGAGGGGCATGGATAGGGTGAATAGTCAAGAGCTTTTCCACAGAGTAAGGGAGTCCAAAATGAGAGATCACAGGTCTAAGGTGAGAGGGGAAGAATTTGAGAGGGACCTAACGGGCAATGTTTTCATGCAGAGGATTGTGCATATATGATATGAACTGCCAAAGGAAGTGGTGTAGGCCGGTATAATTACAGCAATAAAAGGCATCAGGATGGGTATATGAATAGGAAGGGTGTAGACAAATACGGGTTAACTGCTGGCAAATGGGACTAGATTAATTTAGGATATCCGGTTGACGTGGATGTGTTGGAAGGAAGTGTCTGTTTCCGTGCTATTCAACTCAATGACTCTAAGCAGATGATTATCATCTCAATGACCTTGAAGAGTAAAGTATTTCTTTTTTGGTACGATGGTAGTGACCCTACCTTTGAGACAGGAGTCCTGGGTTCAGGTTGCCCTGTCATAACATCTCTGAACAGGTTGATTAGAATTTATCTGACCCTGAAGAGTCCAATAAATGTTCACCCTTTTACCTGCCTTTTTCATTAGCTAAGCCAGAGAGGTTGTATTGATGCTTGAAGTTTCACATTGCAACGCAACAACACCGAAAACATGTTTGACTGCATTGACAACATGACAGACTCGCCCAAAGACATTTTGGTAAACGAAAAAAAATTACTAAGTATATGCAGAGCTAACTCTTAATATAGAACATAGAACATAGAACAGCACAGAACAGGCCCTTCAGCCCATGATGTTGTGCCGAACATTTGTCCTAGCTTAAGCACCTATCTATGTACCTATCCAATTGCCGCTTAAAGGTCACCAATGATTCTGACTCTGCCACTCCCACACGCAGTGCATTCCATGCCCCCACCATTCTCTGGGTAAAGAACCTACCCCTGACATCCCCCCTATAACTTCCACCCTTCACCTTAAATTTATGTCCCCTTGTAACACTGTTGTACCCTGGGAAAAAGTCTCTGACTGTCTACTCTATCTATTCCCCTGATCATCTTATAAACCTCTATCATGTCACCCCTCATCCTTTGCCATTCCAATGAGAAAAGGCCTAGCACTCTCAACCTATCCTCGTACGACCTATTCTCCATTCCAGGCAGCATCCTGGTAAATCTCCTCTGCACCTTCTCCAAAGCTTCCACATCTTTCCTAAAATGAGGCAACCAGAATTGCACACAGTACTCCAAATGTGGCCTTACCAAGGTCCTGTACAGCTGCAACATCACCTCACGACTCTTGAATTCAATCCCTCTGCTATTGAATGCTAATACATCATAGGCCTTCTTACAAGCTCTATCCACCTGAGTGGCAACTTTCAAAGAGCTATGAACATAGACCCCAAGATCCCTCTGCTCCTCCACCTTACTCAGAACCCTACCGTTAACCCTGTATTCCGCATTCTTATTTGTCCATCCGAAATGGACAACCTCACACTTGACAGGGTTGAACTCCATCTGCCACTCCTCAGCTAAGCTCTGCATCATATCTAAGTCCCTTTGCAGCCGACAACAGCCCTCCTCACTATCCACAACTCCACCAATCTTCATATCGCCTGCAAATTTACTGACCCACCCTTCGACTCCCTCTTCCAAGTTATTAATAAAAATTACAAACAGCAGAGGACCCAGAACTGATCCCTGTGGAACTCCACTTGTAACTGGGCTCCAGACTGAATATTTACTATCTACCACCACTCTCTGACTTCGACCGGTTAGCCAGTTCTCTATCCAACTGGCCAAATTTCCCACTATACCATTCCTCCTGACTTTCCACATAAGTCTACCATGGGGAACCTTATCAAATGCCTTACTAAAATCCATGTACACTACATCCACTGCTCTACCCTCATCCACATGCTTGGTCACCTCCTCAAAGAATTCAATAAGACTTGTAAGGCAAGACCTACCCCTCACAAATCCGTGCTGGCTGTCCCTAATCAAGCAGTGTCTTTCCAGATACTCATAAATCCTATCCTTCAGTACCCTTTCCATTACTTTGCCTACCACCAAAGTAAGACCAACTGGCCTGTAATTCCCAGGGTTATCCCTATTCCCTTTTTTGAACAGGGGCACAACATTCGCCACTCTCCAGTCCCCTGGTACCACACCCGTTGACAGTGAAGATGAAAAGATAATTTCCAACGGCTCTGCAATTTCCTCTCTAGCTTCCCACATAATCCTATATCCCATCAGGCCTGGGGGACTTGTCTATCCTCAAGTTTTTCAAAATGCCCAATACATCTTCCTTCCTAACAAGTATTTCCTCTGGCTTACCAGTACATTTCATACACTCCTCTTCAACAATACGGTCCCTTTCATTTGTAAATACTGAAGAAAAGTACTCATTCAAGACCTCTCCTATCTCTTCCGACTCAATACACAGTCTCCCACTACTATCCTTGATCGAACTTACCCTCGTTCTCGTCATTCTCATGTTTCTCACACATGCATAAAGGCTTTGGGGTTATCCTTGATCCTATGCACCAAAGGTTTTTCATGCTCTCTCTTAGCTCTCCTAATCCCTTTCTTCAGCTCCCTCCTGGCTATCTTGTATCCATCCAACGCTCTGCCTGAACCTTGTTTCCTCAACCTTATGTAAGCCTCCCTCTTCCTCTTTACTAGACATTCAACCTCCCTCGTCAACCAAGGTTTCCTCACATGACCATCTCTTTCCTGCCTGGCAGGTACATACATATCAAGGACACGTCGTATCTGTTCCTTGAAAAAGTTCCACATTTCAACGACATCCTTCCCTGACAGCCTATGCTCCCAACTTATGCTCCTCAGATCCTGTCTTGCAGCATTGTATTTGCCCTTCCCCCAATTGTAAAACCTACCCTGTTGCACGCACCTATCTCTCTCCATAACCAAGGTGAAAGTCATAGAATTGTGGTCACCATCACCAAAATGCTCACCCACTAACAAGCCCATCACTTGTTATTTCTCAGTGCTTTTACTGCACAAGGTCAGGCCATTGTAAATTGTGAACAAATGGATAAATAAAGGCACTTTTCTCATATTTATTGCATCACAATATTTTCATTAGTTTTTTTGACATAGAGCATGTTTGTGAGTGCACAAGGATACATACAGACTTTTTCTGCTATTCTGAAGCTCTGTTGAACATAAATTTATGGGCAGGCCTCCTGTGGTTCAATGTTTGCAATTTTACTGTCATTTTCTTTTTGATAATGGTTTAAAATAGTGTCAAAGAAAATGAAAATTGGATGTCATTATTCAAACTTATGTTGCTCCGTCAATGATAGGGTTTTCAGTGAAATTATTTCCGTTAACATTGTATGTAGTACAATTCTGGGCAAGCAAAAGTGTCCATTATAGCTAAGTTGATGAACGGCCAATTTGTAGATTTTTTAATCAAACTACTCAGACACATGATGACACATATTTTGAGCATGTGGAGCTTAAACTCAGATCTTCTCAGCCAGAGATAGGAATGTCATCACTGCGCCACAATAGCACTAAATGATCAAATTGTAAAGAGAATGAAGTTTTGTCCTATCCTTTTACCGTTTGAGGTCTCTAGAAGGTGAAAACCAGGATGCAAGGTATATGTTAGTGTTCTTTGACTCTTAAAAATGTTGACAAGATATGCTGCACGTGAAAGTGCACAACCAATTCTAATTCACATGCATACAAAAAATAAAGATGACAAAAATTGCAACTTTGATGATTTCCAGCATCAATTGTGTAACCTGACGCAAAATAGTCAGGATTCAAGTGTTGTGCATACCGGAAGGCAGCACAGACTGGTCCAAAGATTCACTCCATCTTGATGTAAACATATTGCATATTGATAGCAAAGGTCAAATTGGATCAAATTAGTTCTTTTATGTGCATCAAATATTTCAGCTTTATAATGGGTTGGTAAGTGGTTATCGAAATGGTAAAATAAGTACGGCATCCTCAGAGTGTTACAGAGATCAGGATTAGCCACTCTAAGTTTTGCACTTTCACACTCCATCTCACTGTAACCTTGCATGAAAGAAAACTCGGACGCATATAGAAGTAATTTTCCTTCAAATTATCAGGCAATATTAGGCAAGAAATAAAGAGAACTAGGATAGCAAGGCCTTTCACTGAAGTCCTGCCATCTCACCCCATCTCCTAACGGATTATATTTGTTGCCCATTTCCTGCACCTTTGAGCTGGTAAAACTTCCTTCACCACATTTTTCTTTTCAGGGCTACCTTTTGACTCAATAAACAATACTACCAATTACCAAAATTATATCAAACAAATTTTAATACCAAATTCAAAAAGCAATTGAAAACTATGGAACTTATATTTGGAATTTGTTTCGTTCTGCCTGGAAAAATATTTTCTCCATGGCGAAGATCAGGACAATGAGCGAATGCAGATTAAACTAACCCAGCCCTATAAATGCAATCCAACCTCCAGATACAGATACACATATCAGATAGTGTATATACTAAGGTGGTCTTTCATCGATTTATCCGCAAGGTGCCAACATCTGTGAAGCTTGCATTTTCAGCAGAAATAAAGCTCAGCTAAGGTACTATCTAGATTACATGATCATCTGACTCCTAGATTATATTTGCATGAAATTTACATGCCTGTCCAAGGCTACAACAATTGTAACTGCATTAAGCTCATATACACTGCATCTTTCAGTGCAGTTTCAGGACCACAAATCTCACCAATAGGTCTGCTACAAATCATCGTATCGAAACCTATGCGGTATTAGACTCCAAATGATCATCCAATGAACAATAACAATATAAAAGATTTTTATTCACTCAATATCCAACTATTGTGCATGTGATACAAGCATCATTATTTTCATATGAATTACATATTGTCTGGGAGGTTACTCAATATTTTGCAAACCAGTGCTAGGAGGCTTATTCAATCAGCAGTATATTTTTCAAAAGCTGCTTCATGTTTTGGGATAACCTCCATAGCCATTGACTGAAGACTTGTTTCAGATGTATAGAAAATCACTGCAGTGTTGAGAATCATGCGGTATGCCTCATGCTGCTGCTATTTTTTTCTTTCTACAAATGAGAGGAAAAAAAGCAATCTCACATTCACCTTCAAAAAGAGGTTGCAAATGAATGGGAAGTAATGATACAAGCTGACATTGTCACATTCCTCCATCACTTCCCCATCATCTCCTCCAATTACCCTCTCCTCCATGCCTAAGAGTTGGTCCTTTTCTGCTTTCAGTCCTCCGACACCAGAAGCTGCACCTCTTTTAGACATTGCTACAATTTGATTTCCGTTTCTGAGCACCACTTTCCCAGTTAATTATCTGTAACAATTTAAAGAGTGTGTTTGGATTGAAAAGCCATCATGCACAATTGTCCTTCTTCATCTGCCATAGTCAAGTAAAGTCTATCGTGAAGCACATACACTGCAGGGAGCCACCTCACAAGCACTTTAGTAAAATATGCATGTTGAACACTCGGATACATTGTAAACAGTGTCAGTATTGGAACTGAAACTGTGCGTCAGAAAAAGTACAGCAATTAAGAAAGAGACACAGAAAGGTTCAGAGCTCTGGAAATTGTCATTAAAAGAAAAAGAAAGAAAAAGAATGAAAGCTACAGTTGAATTACTGGTCAAGAGAATATAACTGCTGTTTTTCCCTGCCAACTCTATGTGAAAAGAAAGGGATTTATGAAATGGAACTGGCAGTTTTTTTTTCCCAAGTGCAATGGGAGAATTGCTTTTAACAAATTTATTTAACAAACTAGTGTAATTACAAATCACTTCTGTCTTTGGGAAAAGATTATTCTAAAGTGAATACCACTACATATCTCTCTAAAGAATGTAAAAAGCAGATTTAAGGAATTTGATGACATGCTTTGAACCTTAAATGAATGCTATTTATGAATGATCATGTTCAAGGTGAAAGAGCAAACTGATCAGTATATAACTACATTAATTCAGCTTGCAGACACATGTGAATTTGTCCAGCTAAAAGATGAGGTAATCAAAGATCGAATCATTTCAGCAATAACAACCATAACATACAGCATGGATGCTAAAAGAGGAGATTCTGACCTTTGAAGGAGTTACGAACATGTCCACAAGCTCTGAGCTTGTAAATCAACTGCTACAGTGCAAACATGGCAGATTAGGCACGTGTGTCCACAATGTAGAGAAGCAGCCCAATCCTGTGCAAATGTTGTTAAACAGCCAAGAGTTGGCAAGTGTAAAAAAACTACAAGCATCCACAGAATGGCCAACAGAGGGACCAAAGTTGAAGGACAAGTTGCAAATGTTTCAGAGGTTATCGCATAAAACAAAACAAACATACCCAGCATTGGGAATCAGTATTTTAATTGCAAGAAGCTAAATCATGTTGAATGTAAATAGCTAGCTAAGAAGCACACAAACAAGTTTTTAAGGGTATAGAGTCAATCACTAGAGAAATGTTAGACAAAGATTTGGATGATTCAAACAACACCTTAGAGCAGGTTTGTTCTAAGGTGAAAAATGGTTTGTAGCTATTGGGATGAAGACAATACAACAAGAACATCAAATGATTGTAAGAAACAAAATCAGAAATTGCTGGAAAATCTTGGCAGGTCTGGTAGCATCTGTGGAGAAAAAGCAGAGTTAGCTTTTCAGGTCCAGTGACTGTTCTTCACGAATGAATGAATATAAGTGCCAGAAAAACACTGGTGTTCCCTTTAACAGTATAAGTTTTGCACACCTGGAGATTATCATATAAAATATCAATTCAAAAGTGAAATCCTTAAAGTTAAACTTGAGACTTTGTGACGGAACGATGTTCACACCAAGAGGATAAATTCATCTGTGAGCCCAAAGTTATAGCAGGATTGATTTTCTGGAATTCCAAATGTTAGACACCATGCTAAAACCATTTGTCTCAGCAGAAGTCAGATGAGACTCAGACTAATAAACCTAAATGATCCAGAAAAAGTTTACAGTGTTTTTCAGGCCACAAACCAACAAACAGATAAACAAATAGCATATGACAAAGAAGGTCTGACTGCAAGAACACAAAGGAAACTGGATGCAACAGTCAAAGCCTTGCTGGGCATATCTGATGCAAACAAAGGAAGTAGTTGTTTTATTCCACAACAGAAATTAACAGAGACAGCTGATAAGATTTTGAAATTGAGTCAGAGAGCACATCATGCCAAGCCGCAGACATTGAAGCCACATAACAAGATCCAAACACTTTAAAGATTGTGCATATCATGCATATGAATAAATTGACAAAACTTACATTAGCTAGAATAACAGACAATTCCTAACACATGCAAGCCGTTGTTTGTATAGTGCATAACTTGTGCAGTTCACCGTTACAAATATTTGATGTGCATTTGTTGTTTTCTTGTTTGTTCTGAATACAAGAATGTGTGAATTGAAATGTAGTCAGGTACAAAAATAAGGTCCTTGGTCTGTCATAGCCATGTGACATCTACCATGAGGCATACATAGTACATGAGCCATCTTAGAAACACTTCAAAAAAGACATTGTGTTTAACTTATGCTGCATGGTACACAGGAAACAGAGTGTGCTGATAATTCAAAAATATAGCTGACAATTGAGGAATATTCTGGATGAACTTTGTGAGACTCCTTCAGTCCAACACAATAGAAAAATATTGTTGAGTTCTTGCATTTAAAGGTTCAGCATCAAATTTGGATTGTGTGAATTCCTATCCTTGCATAAAATCTCATTCAAATTAATTGTTGAACACCAAATGTAACCTTATTGAATGAAATGAAATATATTGAGCTAAAATTATGATTTGAGAGAATGGTTAAGGACAGATATTTGAGTACTATGTGAAGAAGAGTAAGCCACAATTTATCGTTGGATTGACCTTTATTAAAAGACCAGGATTTGAGATTTAGAACTGATGGTGTAGAAGTGACAGAGATCTGAGCCACTGACAAGATACAGTGAGAACCCCACCTCTCCTGTTCATGGGAAATGCCATCTCATTTTGTGCCACTCAGATATTTAACCAGTTAGAAGCATGCCTGCCTAAGAATCAAGGATCCTGGGGTTGATGTTTCCACTACTGTCAACTTCCCAAAGCCTGTCAAAGATTGGCAGCTCTCCGCACTCATTTGTGCCACTGGGGATGGCAGTGGCTCCTGCCAGTATTGAATGTATTTGGTGCCTCAATTCAGGTGAGTGATGACAAGCAAGGGTGTCAAAGTGCAGTGACAAGGCAGAAGTGAGGAGATCAATGGCTAGAGCTGGTGCTCAGTTTTGAGCAAGGACCCCTTTCCCAATGCTAGGTCCCTCAGTCAGGCACTGAGTGCCTTTGAATGAGGGATTCTTTGGATTACCACAAACAAACACACCAGGTTTTGCTTGTTGTGGTCCTTGCAAGGCAGGCAGTGTGCCTATCAATGCCAGCCATAGTGGGATCAAGCCTTTAAATGGGCATAAATTGTTTACTTAAGGACCTTAATTAGCACCAGGGTGGCCAGGTCCATGGGCTTTCTTGCCATGAACTCAATCAGCATGAAGCCAGGAAAGTGGCAGAGTCATAAAGTCATAGAGTCATAGAGATATACAGCATAGAAACAAATCTTTCGGTCTAACTTGTCCAGGCTGACCAGATATCCTAAATTAATCTAATCCCATTTGCCAGCATTTGGCCCATATCACTCCAAACCTTTCTTTTTCATATACCCTTCCAGATGTCTTTTAAATGTTGCAATTGTACCAGCCTCTGCCACCTCCGATGGCAGTTCCTTCTATACACCACACAACACCCTCTACATGAAAAGGCTGCCCCTTTAGGTTCCTCTTACATCTTTTCCCTCTCGTCTTAAACTTGCACCCTCTAGTTTTAGACTCTTTACCCTGGTATAAAGATCTTAGCTATTCACTCTATCCTTCCTCCTCATGTTTTTATAAACCTCTATAAGTTGCCCCTCATCCTCTGATACTCCAGGAAAAAAGGCTCCAGCCTATTCAGCCTTTCTCTATAGCTCCAATACTGACAATATTCTTGTAGATCTTTTCTGAACCCTTTCAAGTTTCACCTCTTTCCTTTGCAGAGAGACTAGAATTTAACATTGTATTCCAAAACTAGCCTAAACAATTTCCTGTACAGCTGCAGCATGACCTCCCAACTCATACACTCGGCACACTGACCAATGAAGGCAAGAATACCAAATGCCAGTCTACCTGCAACTCCAACTTTAAGAAACTATGAACCAGCACCCCAAGGTCTTGTGTCCCCACCTGTCAGCCTTCTGGCCTGTAAATGCTCTCTGCCAGCAAACTCACACCAGGAGCAGATTAAATACTCTTCAGTTTCCCTGGTATGGTTTTTGTGAAGTAGTGATTTCTATTTTCTACTGCTTTCAGAAAAGAGATCCATTCAATCATTTGTCACAACTTTTACCTGTAAATTCACACGAAGTACCAGAATATATTTTGGATCAGAAGCAGGCTCTTACTGGTATTATTGCTGCTTGACATAATCTGACATGAATTTAATGCAATGGTAAATATTTTTCAGCCAAGAACTTAAAACACCAACTTATCCAATTATCATTATTGGCTACCAATGTAATACATTTAAATATGGCTGAAATATTCCAATATTCCTAACCCCTTATTCTATCAGACTTATACATAACAATTAAATAGGCAGTGTTATTCCTTGAAGATTTAGGATTAATATATATTTGAAAAGAGTTTATACTTTAATATGAGTATTCAAAAGTTACTGATGTGCTATGAAGCAACAGTAATGATTTTTTTATAGCACTGTGGCTTAATCTAATATGTGCAATGAACCAATTCACTTTGCATTATATTGCTCAAGTGTACTGAACAGGCTCTAAGGAAAAGTTTGTAATTGCAATATTTTTGCGGCAACGGTAAATTAAGTGCTTCAAATGGTGCGAAACAAGCCCGTGCTACTTGCAAACAGCAATAAGTGTAGAACCTGGAGAATAAAACAACAAAATAAGATTTATTATATTCTCATTTTAGAATTAAAGAGATATGCGGACATATTTTATGAGTTCCAGCAGGGAAGGGAGGTAAAACAGGAAGTGCTCAGAGATTCATTCCTACCCATCCACTTTGACATGTGATTCAAGAGTCAGCCAGCCAATACCCGCTGCATAGCAGGATTGCCGGGCAATTCATTTTGTGAAAGGGGACCCCGTGCTCAATCAGACACAGAGGGCAGTGCACATGGAGGAGTGTGGCTACATTGTAAACCAGAAATCAGTCTCTCACCCATTTAAGTGCATGCTGGCATTGGACGGTACTTGGCAGCTGAAGGTCCTTTGCCCATTGACCTAGTACAGGACAATATCTTCCACTATGGGTTGGCTTTTGTTGCTGTCAATTTGTTTGTTGAAGTCCCTCCTTTAGCAAGGGGTTCCTTCATTGTCTGGGCCACAAGGCACAGTTGACATCCTCTCTCACCTTCTCGTCATTTCCTTCTTAGTTCCCCATGGGAACAGTGAGCTATGGTTCCTGTTCTGGAGTCCTCACCTTCTAGCGTACCTCTGTCTCCAGAATCCTTTCTTTCTCAGTTTTACATTAACTGTCCCATCAGCCTGTAAAAACTGAAGAAGTCGGTTCTATCACAACTAACTGCTGCCACTTTTAGCAGCAGATTCCACATGGTCAGGCCTTTTCATCCATCCTTTGCAACCTCCTCATACCTGGTTCAAATTAGTCTAAATATTTTTCATGTATGACCAACGATAGATGCAGTAGACAAAATAAAATTGCAGTTGATTAGCTTTTAACAAGCTAATTATTCTTTTAAAGCATGATGGGTAGGCTTCTGATTTCAGGAAGATTGCTGATTATTTATTGACTCGAATCTTAGATGCTATACAGTACTTCGAGAAGATACAGTGTGATATGTTGTACTTCATATGGGGTCACCTGGCCTGGGTAGCTGAGGAAAAGAAATGTGGGGGAAAGGCCATTTAACCAAGAAGTACTGAAACTAAACTTCTTTTGAAATTCATTCATGGGATGAGGGCGTCTCTTGCTCGGCCAGATTTTATTGCCCAGAAGTCAGTTAAGTGTCAACCACATTGCTATGGGTCTGGAGTTACATGTAGGCCAGACCAAGTAAGGATGACAGTTTCCTTCCCTAAAGGATATTCGTGAACCAGATGGGTTTTTCCCAACAATCAACAATGGATTCATGGCCATCATTCGACTCTTAATTTCAGACTTGAGATTTGAGCCTGGGTCCCCAGAATGCAATCTGGGTCTCTGGGTTAGCAGTACAGCGATAATATTACTAGGCCTTCGCCTCCCCGGTAGGGGACTGAACAAGCTACATAAAGAAAAGTAACAAAACTGTAAATTAATTTGAAAAAAATACAGAGAGTGAAGACATGAATAGTGACCAAGGATACAGGTTTTCTGTTACCAGGAGCAATCACAAAAAATATCCAGTGATTGTTAATGATGTCAAAGTGAACATTCTTGCAGATTCAAGCGGTGATAGTAATGAGAGTAATTGACTGAGCCCTGTGGAGGGAATGGAAGACAAAGAGAATCAAGTGTAGATTGAAAGGAATGTCAAAAATCTTTCAATTTACACATCGAAAACCCTGTTTCCAGTTGTTGGAATGTGGAATTCATGTTGATTGTGGAGATAGTGAGCAAAGAAACTGCCCAAACTTTGGAGGCGCTGCACATCAGAATTCTGTCCAAACTGATGTCAAGCTTTGAGGGGAGTTTGAATTAATGTTTCACGCAATAGGGATGGTGCATGGCTCCCAACTAAGCTTAAGCATTGACAGAAATGTGAAGCTTATAGCTCAGCCAATACACAGAGCACCATTTGGTCTGAAAGGTAAAATCTGGGTCAAAAACTAAAGAACTGATTGACCAAAAGATTGTCAGTTGAGGGATTAATACTGTGGGTGGGCCCTGTTGTAGTAGTATTGCCATCACCAAACAGAGAAAATCTAACCATTGTCCCTTGACACATGAATGGCATTACCGTCATTGCATTCCCCACTATCACTATGCCAGGAGTTCTATAAATACTGTGACTATAAGATCAGGTCGGTACTGCAGTTAAGTAACCTCCCTCCTAGCCACCTAAAATATTTCCAGCAGTCTGCAAGGCACAAGTCAGGAGGGTGTTGGTATACTATCTATTTCTCTGGATGAATGCTACTCCGACAACACTGAAGATTGATACTATCCAGGACAAAGCAGACCACTTGACTGACACTACATCCACCCCCTCCACCCCTATGGTCGCTAACAACAATGTGCACCATTTATAAGATACACTGCAGAAATTCACCAATCTTCCTTTGACAACACTGTCCAAATTTGCAACATGACCATCTCAAAGGACAATTGCAGCAGATTTGTGGGCACACAACCACCCACAAGTACATAGGATCCCTACAGTGAGGAAGCAGCCCATTCAGCCCATCAAGTCCACACTGACCCCCCCAAAAGAGCATCCCACCCAGACCCACCAATGCTGCCCTATCCTTGTTACCCAGCATTTCCTATGGTTAATCCAACTAGTCTGCACATCCCTGGACACTATGGGCAATTTAGTATGGCTAATCCACCAAACATGCACATCATTGGATTATGGGAGGAAACCGGAGCATCTGGAGGAAATGCAAGCAGACACGTGGAGAATGTTCAAACTCCACACAGTCACCTGAGGGTGGGATCGTACCTGGGTCACTGGCACTATGAGGCAGCAATGCTAACCACTGAGCCACCAGGCCACCCGAGCCACTCACTGTTTTGACTTAGAAATATATCACCATTCCTTCAGTGTCTTTAGGTCAAAATCGTGGAACTCTGTCCCTAGTAGCATTGTGGGTCTACCAACATAAAATGGACTGCAGCAGTTCAAGTAGGCAACTCACCACAACCTTCTCAATGACAACTAAGTGAAGCCAACTTCCTGCAAATGAACTTAAAAAACAAGTAGTGACATCAGATGCTATATTGAAGTGTGACAATTGGATGATGTAATAGTGAGAGAATGCACCCAGTTCCCACTGGGACTGAAGTGTTTTAAGAGTTGTCAACAGCATGCTATTTTCCAAAATAAACTTGAGGAGGGAATATCACCAGCTGGAGTTGCCTTTAATTCAGTAAAGGTGACAACTTCTGTCACTCATTGCAGACTTTACCAAAACAAGAAATTGCAGCTAGGTGTCAAACCAGTACCAGAGATTTACCAACACAACCTCCTTACAGATATACATGAGATTCCATGAGCAGTCAATATTTCAGATGACAATATTATTCATGGAGCCAGTCAAGAGGAACATTACAAGAGGCTGAGTCTAGTATTGGCTCAAGTGCATTCTTCAGAATTTATAGTAAATTCAAACAAGTACTTGCTGCGTGTGACACAGCCAATGTTCATGGGACATAAACTCACAAGTGGTGGAATAAATCCAGTCAAAGACAATGGAAAAGCAACAACAGAGACATAAGACTCATTAAATGCCAGCAAAGTGAAATATTTCCTGAGTCTTGTGAATGGTTGTAAGAGATATATTCCAAGCTTCACTACCCTAACTGATCCAATGAGGATGCTGACTACAAAGACTGTGTTGCGTTGTTCTCACAACTCAGATGTCGTACACCCTTTAGAGACATGTACATGATATCATCACTATATCCTTGCATGTGACTGAAGGTGTCAAGATCTCAGACCCCATCTTAATTGGAGCCAATTGAACCAGGAGATACTGATCAAAAATGCCACTGTTTGGAAGCAGCAATGTAATATTACCCCAGACTCCGAAAAGTTTATAACTGTAATGTATGTTTATGCCAGGACCTGGAGTCAATATCTGGTAAATCTTTCAATATGATGTTATCTACATGACATATGTATTGCCTCAAAAGGTACAAACAGCTTGCGGCAAAAGCCCACATCATGTTGGCAAGTCAAAATTAACAACTTAAATTTTGAGGAATGACAGCATGTTTCCTTTACACCTTTGAAAGACAGTTTGATAAATTCTCAAACCCTGAACTGCTAGTTCAGTTATATGTGGAACAACATGAGTGCAGATGCATGCTGAAAGTGCAACACCACCTCCATGCAAACAAATCTCTCTGACAGATGCTGAGAGGTGATATTCTTACAGGTAGAAAGATTTCTTAGGATTAGTGTGAGCATGTGGAAGATTCCAAGCATTGAGTTTGATTTCGTAATGGAACACAAACTAGCCAAGATTATTTATTCTTTCAGATTCAAACAATGCAACAGAATTGAAAGATACATCGTGAGACTCCAGCAATAAAAGAACACGTGGTTAACATTGCTGAAAAGATGAATATTTTTGGCCCCCTCTATCATGGCTACTGAGGGAAGATGAAATACAATCCTCATCACGGAAGGAAGCTGAATCATTTGAGCAAGATTTTGCAGTTGCTGTTACACCCAGGGCAATGATAACTGAAGAAATTGAAAGAGAGTCCAACAAAGAGAGAGTCAGATCAGAAAGACAATCTGGAAATTGAGGGAATAGCCCATTGACAGCATACATCACGATGTAAAATAAAATGGAAAATCATAATCCAATCCAGTAAAGTTTGAATGGCTTCATGTAAGTAAAATCATGTATGACTAATTTATTTGAGTTTTTCGAGATAGTCTCAACCCAAGCGGACAGAGAACCGGTAGGTATTTTGTATTTGATTTCCACAAGATGTTCAATTGGGTACCTCACAAAAGATTAAATTATATAAGAGCCCATGGTGTTGCAGGTATTATATTGGCATGGATAGAGAATTGGCTAATGGGTAGGAAACAGTGATTGAGAATAAGGGTTTCTTTTTTCAGATTGGCAAGCTGTAAACAGTAGGATTCCACCGAGCTCAGTTCTGGGATCACAATTGTTTATAATATGACTTGGAGAAAGGAAGCAAATGTACTATCATCAAAATTGCAGATGACACACAAATATATGAAAAGGCAAGCTGCAAGAGGGATACAAGCATTATGTAAAGAGATATTGATTGTCTGAGTAAGTAGGCAAAAATTAACAAATGGAGTGTAATATGGGTAAATGAGAAGTCGTTCATTTTGGAAGGAAGAACAAAAGGACAGTATTATTTAAATGGACCGAAATTGCAGAAAACTGCAACAGAAAAGAACTTGGAGGTATTTTTATGCATGAAACACAGAAAGCACACCAGTGCAACAGTTTATCAGTAAGGTTAATGACATGTTGGTCCTTATTTCAAGGAGTTTGGAGTATAAAAATAAGGAGGCCTTACTACAACTATACAGGTGTTGATGAGAGTGAGGACTGCAGATGCTGGAGATCAGCGTCGAGAGTGTAGTGCTGGAAAAGCACAGCAGGTCAGGAAGCATCTGAGGAGCAGGAGAATCGATGTTCCAGGCAAAAGCCCTTCATCAGGAATGAGGATTCCTGAAGAAGGGCTTATGCCCGAAACGTCGAATCTCCTGTTCCTTGGATGCTGCCTGACCTGCTGCGCTTTTCCACCAACACATCTTCAGCCCTTCATCAGGAATGAGTCTTGTGAGCCAAGGGGGTAGAGAGAAAAATGGGAGGGGGGTGGGGTTGGGGGGAAGGTAGCTGAGAGTGTGATATGTGGGTTGAGGTGGGGGTAATGGTGATAGGTCAGAGAGGAGGGGTGGAGCAGCTAGGTGGGAAGGAAGATGGATAGGTAGGGCAGGTCATGAAGGCAGTGCCAAGATGGAAGGTTAGATCTGGGATAAGGTGGAGGGAGGGAAAATAAGGAAACTGGTGAAATCCACATTGATCCCATGTGGTTGGAGGGTCCTAAGGCAGAAGCTGATGCGTTCTTCCTCCAGGTGTCGGGTGGTTAGGGAGTGGCAATCGAGGAGGCCTAGAGCCTGCATGTCCTTGACAGGATTGTAGGGGGAGTTGAACTGTTCGGCCAAGGGCGGTGAGTTTGGTTGGTGCAGGTGTCCTGGAGATATTCTCTGAAGCATGCTGCAAGTAGGTATCCTGTTTCCCAATATAGAGGAGACCACTTTGAGAGCATCGGATACAGTAACCGATATGTGTGGAAGTGCACATAAAACACAGATGGATGTCAAAGCCTCTTTTGGGGCCTTGGATGGAGGTAAGTGGGGAGGTTTGGGCACAGGTTTTACAATTCCCGCGATGGTAGGGGAAGGTGCTGGGAGGGGAGAGTTTGTTGTTTGGGGCGTGACCCTGACAAAAGAGTCGCAGAGGGAATGGTCTTTAGGGAAAGTGGATAGGTGGCGGGGTCCATTTGTAGGTAGTGGAAATGGCAGAGGATGATGTGATGCATACGGATGTTGGTGGGGTCGAAGGTGAGGACCGAGGGTTCTGTCCTTATTGCGGTTGGAGCGGTGGGATTCGAGGGCGGAGGTGCAGGAAGTGGATGTGATGTGCTGGAGGGCATCATCAACCATGGGGAAGGGGAAATTGCGGTCTTCGAAGAAGGAAGCCATCTGGTGTGTTCTGTGGTGGAACTGGTCCTCCTAGGAGCAGATGCAGCAGAGATGACTGAATTGGGAATAGGGCATAGCATTTTTACAGGAGACAGAGTGGGAGGAGCAGTAGTCCAGGTAGCTGGGGAGTTGGTGGGTTTGTAGAAGATATCCATGTTGATGGAGATGGAGAGATCCAGGAAGGGGAGGGGGGTGTCCGAGATGGTCCAAGTGAACGTAAGGTCAGGATGGAATGTGTTGGTGAAGTTGAGGAACTGTTTAACCTCCTCATGGGAGCCCATTGTGATAGGGGAAATGTACTGATATAGATAGAGATTGGCTCACTGGCAAAAGGCAGAGTGTGGGGTTAAGGAGGTCTTTTTCAGGGTGGCCGCCAATGACTAGTGGAGTTCCGCAGGGGTCAGTACAACTGTTTGCATTATACATTAACAATCTGGGCAAAGGAACTGAAGGCAGTGTTGCAAAGTTTGCAGATGACACAAAGGTAGGTGGAGAAGCAAACAGGCGAAAGAAGAATTGGAGAGGCTAAGAGAGAGAGTGCCAGATGGAATTTAATGTGGGAAAGTACGATGTTATACACCTTTAATAGGATGAATAGAGGCACGGAATATTTTCAAAATGGGGAAAGGCTTTGGAAATCTGAACACGAAGGGACTTGGGAGTCCTAGTTCAGGATTCTCGTAAGGTTGACGTGCAGGTTCAGTTGATGGTGAGGAAGTCAAATGCAACTTTTTTTTTTAAGATATTTTTATTAGAAATTTAACATTTTTACAAGTTTACAAAAATAAACAAAACTCTCAAATACAAACATTGATATACAATTAAATCAAATATACAATAGTCAAAATTTAACAAAGGAAAAAAAAATACCAAAATAGAACAAAAAACAAAACTCAACTTTCTACTAATCTAACCTACAACCAACCAGAGTGTATACTTAAGTCTCTTACATGCTCGGAATGTATTAACATCAAATGTAATAAAACCCGTATTCGTGCGGGATTCCTCTCCCAAGGGGCCCCGGAGCAGCCAGGTTTGTAATCTCCATTAAATAAAAGCCCTTGTTAGGATGGCCGAAATATCTGTATTTATGTAATTCAAGAAGGGCTGCCATATTTTATAAAATAATTCAGTCTTTCGGTGAACCATATTTGTAAGGAGGTCAAGGGGAATACATTCCATAATTAATCTGTGCCAATTTGAAAGTCCAGGGGGGCCCTCAGCCACCCAGTTCACCAAAATATTTTTCCTTGCACAGAAAGAGAGAATAGAAAATAGTCTCTTCCCGTGCATATCCATGGACGGAAAGTTCGAAAAGCCCAAAAGGAGAGATATAGGGTCCACTCTAATTTCCGTTCCTAAAATTTCTGTCAGGGTACTTGCTACTTTAGTCCAGTATCTACGGATCTTATGACAAGTCCATAGGCAATGTACAAGGGTGCCCACTTCTATTTTGCATTTGGGACACATTGGAGATGCTCCTGCCTTAAATTTTGCCAGTCGAGCCGGTGCTATATGGGCCCTATGAAGTATCTTCAGCTGGATAACCTGGGTTCTGTTACAGATAGTAATTCTTCTAGCATTTTACCAAATATCATTCCACATTTCTATAGAGATTTCTAGTCCCAAATCCTGATCCCATGTTTTAAGCAGATTGTCCATATCTCCCGATACTTCATCATGTAGTAAATGATAAATAGTACTGAAGGAGGATACCCCCAATGGTCGGAGGACATTACATTCTCTATCTGATTTATAAAGACTATCTAATAACGTAGTCTTCTTCTGTATATAATCTCGAATTTGGAAGTATCAAAAGAGGTCTCCATTAGGTAATCCGAATTTCTGACGCAGCTGTTCAAAAGACATCAGGACCCCATCTTTAAATAGGTCCCCTAAACATGAGATACCCCTGGATCTCCAGAGTTTAAAAGTGGCATCTGTAAACCCAGGTTGGAATCCCCAGGCTCCTACTATCGGTGCATAGGGGGATGTTTTATGTAAATTACCCTCATTTTGCCGCATTATATTCCAAGCCTTAATTGTGTTTAGTATTATGGGGTTTTTACAGTGATCTGTAATGATTTTCCTCTTGTCTGAAAATAAGAGGTTAATAAGTGGGTATTTTACTTGAGAGGCCTCGATGTCCAGCCAGATTGATTGTGGATCAGACAAGACCCAATCAGCTATGTAACTTAAAAGGGAACTTAACTGATATTTCCTAAAGTCTGGGAAGTCCAGTCCTCCCCTTGCCTGTGGAAGCTGTAGCTTCTTCAGCTTAATGAGGGGCCGTCTATGATTCCAGATAAAGGAACCCAGCCAGCCATATAATTTACGTAGAGCCATCTTCGGCAGCATCACCGGAAGCATTCTCATAGGATATAGAGACGGGGCAGAACATTCATTTTAATTAGTGCTATTCTACCCAACCAGGAAATTGGAAGGTCTCCCCATCGCTGGAGGTCCTGCCTTATCCTTTCCAGTAATTGCACAAAATTAGCCTTATACAACTGACCAAATACTGGAGTAATAAAAATGCCTAAATATAAGAAGCCCTCCAGGGACCAACGAAAGGGAAAAAGGGATCCGTCCACTAAGTGGGGTGTCATAGCCAGGCCACCCATTGGCATAGCCTCCGATGTTGAAAAATTAATTTTATAGCCTGAGAATGCACTAAATGTCTTAATAACTTGGATTAGACAAGGTACGGACATCAGAGGATTACTGTGGAATAAAAGAACATCATCTGCATAAAGGGTAATTTTATGTTTACCTGTACCAATCCTCGGGGCCGTTATATTAGGATCAGTCCGTATAGCTTCTGCTAGTGGTTCAATTATTAGTGTAAATAACAATGGCGAGAGAGGACATCCTTGACGGCAGCCCCTACCCACACAAAAGCTATCCGAACCTAATCCATTGGTAACCACAACTGCTTTGGGATCACTATACAATGTTGAGACCCATTTGGTGAACACCTGTCCAATGCCAAACCTTTCCAATGTGTAAAACAAATATGACCATTCAACCCTGTCGAATGCCTTTTCCGCGTCTAATGAAACTACTACTCCTGGTATCTTTGCCGGATGACAGGCTTGAATCATATTCAAAACCCTTCTAATATTATTGGATGATCTACGGCCCTTAATAAATCCCGTCTGATCCTCCTTTATGATATGTGGCAGTACCCTTTCTAGTCTCAGTGCAAACATTTTAGAGAGGATTTTAAAATCTACATTTAGCAAGGATGTTGGTCTATATGATATACAGTCTTCTGGATCTTTTCCTTTTTTAAGGATAAGAGAGATATTTGCCTCTTTCAGCGAAGGCGGGAGACAGCCCTGACTATATGCATAGTTATACATGTCCATAAGTGGATCAGCCAATATTTCTGTAAATTCTTTATAGAATTCAGCTTGAAAACCATCTGGGCCCGGTGCCTTTCCGCTCTGGAGTTGCCTAATTGCATCAAGTATTTCTTGGACTGTTAGGGGAGCATTTAGGACCGATACCTGTTCCGGAGTTAGGCCCGGAAAGGTCAAATTTTTTTTAAATGACTGCATCCTCCTAGTCCTATCTTCACAATTCTGCGATTTATATAACTCAGAGTAAAATTCTCTAAAGATCGCATTAATCTTTTTATGATCATGAGTCAAAGTACCTGTACTTTCCTTGATAGATGTAATAGTCTGAGGGGCCTTCTTTTTCTTTGTAAGAAATGCTAAGTATCCACCCGGTTTGTCGCCATATTCATATAACCTTTGTTTTGCAAATAATATTTCCCTCTTAGCCGTTTGAGTAAGCGTAGTGTTTAGAGCTGTCCTAAGAGCCGTAATCCTTTACAATTTTATAATAGGTCTATCAGCGTATGCTGTTTCAGCTGCTTTTAAGCGTGCTTCGAGCAGGCGCTGTTGTTCTCCCTTCAATTTTTTCTGGGTCGCTGAGTAGGAGATGATCAAACCTCGTGCATAAGCTTTGATGGTCTCCCACATCATTGATGGGTTGCTAGCCGTTAGTGAATTAATTTCTAAAAAAGTTTTAAATTCTTGCAAGAAGTACTTTACAAATTTACTATCTTTTATCAGGAAGGGGTCCATACACCAATGCCGAGCGGATGTCCCATTGTTCCTTGCCTTAGTTTCCATATATACAGGGGCGTGGTCGGAAATTGCTATAGTACCTATTTTACAGGATGATATGGAATTTTAAAAATAGAGGGGGCAAAAAACATATCAATTCTAGTATGACATTTATGTGGATTAGAGTAGAAAGAAAAATCTCTGCCCTGTGGATGAAGACATCTCCATACATCTACCAATCCTAATTCTTTATTCAGATCCGCCAGTTGTCTAGATCTGGGAGATACTCCGGCAGCACTCTTGGAAATCCTATCTATTTCCGGATCCATAATACAATTATAGCCGGAGACTTTAATTGTATGACGGGCACCAAAGGCCATCAATTTTGAAAAAGCTTCCGTTATAAATTTAAAGGGGTGTGCCGGGGGCAGTACAAATTTAAAATCCCATATTCCTCTCCATTTATGAGGGCTTTAATCAAAATATATTGTCCAGATTCATCTTTTATCTGATTTAGGATTTTGAAAGGGAAATTCTTCCGAACAAGAATAACAACTCCCCTGCTTTTTGAGTTAAAAGAAGAAAAAAAGGCCTGATCAAATCCACCCTGTCATAATTTTAAGTGTTCTTTATCTGACAGGTGTGTCTCCTGTAGGAGAGCTATATCAACTTTTTCTTTCTTAAGATTTGATATATTTTCTTCCTTTTGACTGGGGAATTACTCCCCTTGACATTCCAGGTGCACCACTTAACCGACTGATCAACCATAATCATCTGGGCAAACCCGAGACCCCTTGGGAGGGGAAACCCTATCTGGAACATCCCGAGCATAGACCATATAAAATTTACAAAAATAAAGGCTCTCTTATACACTCACAACAGTATAATAAAAAGCTATTTCTAAATTAAAAAAATATAAAACGCACCTAAGTGGAGATTTTCCCCCTTGTTCCCAGGGAGTGTCACTTCTTCTCCAAAAGTCCATCTTATCCTCTCCCAACCAATGTCCCACCCTTGACCTGGGTGCTCCTCAAAAAAATGAGGAGAATTCAAATATAATACAAAGCTAGAGTTAACAGTGAGCACCCTACCCCCGCCCAACCAACACCTGGATATATTTGGGAATGTTAATACCATAAATAAATATATAATTATAAAATTACAATCTCAACAAGTAATAATTAAATATAATAATACAAAATAACAAGGGAGAAACAACCCTGCTCCTAAAGACAGAGGTAAAATAGAATAAGGTAACCACCTCCCCCCACCAACATTAACCAAACGCCCCAACATATATATACATACATACCCACATATATACATAAAGTAATAAAAGAAAACAACCCCAAGCGGGGGGGGGGGAGAAAATCAAATCCCTCTCCCCGCCCCCCCATGATAATATTAAACAGTAAGGTAAGAAAAAAGAGAAACAAAAAAGGAGGGGGGGGATATAGACCAAAGTGGGGGGAAAGGCAAACCAACATCCACTATCTCTTACAGTTTATCTAAGAGAGTCCAAGAATTCCTTAGCCTTTTCTGGTGATCCGAAGTTATATATGGATCCTTCATGGTTAAAGCGTAGCGTCGCTGGGTAGCGTAAGGAGTATTGAATATTTAAGTCCCTTAAATGCTTCTTCGCCTCATCGAATGCCTTCCTCTTTCGGACCAAAGCTGGGGAAAAGTCCTGGAATAGCATGATCTTGGATCCTTTATAGATCATGGCTTGGGGATCTTTTCCAAGATTTCTAGAGGCTTCTAGGAGCATCTGCCTCTCCCTATAGCTCTGCAGCCGGAACAGGACCGGGCGTGGATGCTGGTTCGAGCCGGGCCCACGTATTGTGACCCGGTAGGCCCATTCCACCCTTACCTGGCCTGATCCAGCATGCAGATTTAAAAGCTGCAGCAGCCACTGCTCCAGGAATGCTGTAAGCTGGCCTTCCTCTTCCCATTCAGGAAGGTCCAGCAAACGAATATTTTTTCGACGACCTCAATTATCGAGGTCGACAATATGATTTTCTAAGGTCCGGCTCGCTGTTCGAGAGTCCGGACCTGATCCATGGCCGATTGAGCTGCAGTTTCGGAGGTCGCAGCCTTTAACTCCGCCCCTCCGACTCGGCGCTCGAGTTCCTGGATGTCTCGGCCGTGCTTCTGCAGCGCGGCCAAGAGTGATTCCCATCGATTTCGGGACTCCTCGATAAAAGCGTCGATCTTCGCGTCCAATTTGGTGATCATCTCCACAAGGCTTGTTACCGTCGGTAAGTCCCCCGGGGCTGCTGTGGACTCTGCTGCAGCTGAAGAGGGAGAGGGTGGGGGAGGGGGTCCTGCTTGTTGAGAGCTGCGGGCTCCCTTCCATTTGGTCATTTTTCACTAAATATTAGACTATTTAAATGTAATACTAAGCAACTATTTAAATTTAACAGCCATTATGAATGATTTGGTGAGTGTGGTGGGGGTGGGTGACCCACTTTACCCAAGTCTTGGGAAGAGCACTATAGACTCAGACTTGCTGGGTCGCCGCCATCTTGGATCCCCCCAAATGCAACTTTAACATTCATTTCAAGAAGTCTAGAATACAAAAAAGGAGTTGGGTGCTAAGATTGTATACGGCTCTAGTCAGATCTCATTTGGAATGTTGTGAGCAGTTTTGGGCCCCAAAGTTAAGGAAGGATGTGCTGCCATTGGAGGAGTCCAGATGAGGTTTACAAGAATGATTCTGAGGATGATGGGCTTGTCATATGAGGAATGGTTGAGGATTCTGCGTCTGTACTCAATGAAGTTCCTTGGATAAGCACATGGATGATGATGGGATGGTATAGGGAGACAAGCTGTAATAGTTCACAGGTCGGCACAACATTGAGGGTCGAAGTGCCTGCTCTGCACTGTATTGTTATATGTTCTATGTTCTATGAGTTTAGAAGCAAGGTGGGGGGAGGGGGGAATCTGATTGAAACTTACAGAATATTGAGAGGGCTGGACAAAGTGGATGTGGAAGAAATGTTTCCACTAGGAGAGACTAGGACCCAAGGACATAATCTCAGAGTGAACAGATGACCCTTTAGAACTGGATGAAGAGGAATTTCTTCAGTTACAGGGTAGTTAATCTGGGGAATGTATTGCTGAAGTGGGCTGTGGAGGTCAAGTCATTGAGTGTATTTAAGATAAGTTCTTGACTAGTAAGGTGATCAAGAGTTAAGGGGAGAAGGCAGGAGAATGGGATTGAGAAACGTATCAACCATGATCTTATAGTGGAGCAGACTTATGGGACAAATAGCCTAATTCTACTCCTATATCTTATGATCTTATGGATTGTTTCTCCTCTCTCAGAACATGTGTTCTTAATGCAAGATCTTTTGTGCCTGATACAATCCTACCTTTAACAAGATGATCATTTAATTGCATTAATTCGCAAGTTCTTGTGAGCTTTGTTATTGAGATCACAACGGATTTTTTTTTAAATTTTGATCCCAAATATTGTACATGCATCATTCAAAAGGTACACTCACTTCAGGCTCAATACACTCCTGCAATACTTTCAAAATTTGCTGTCTTTATTGCATTTTAGTTTATTTCAGTTGCTGTTCACAATTCTGAACCTTCCTATGACATGCTCTTTCAGTAGCTGTGCTTTTTTAGACACTCAACGTCAGCTTCACTTTTGATCCTATGGTCTGAGTGTAATAGACAGCAGTCTGGTCAGAATAAATTCTTTATTAAAGTGGAGGTAAGGCGGCTACCTGAAGTGTGAGTGCTGATTGGTAGAGGTCACGTGACTATGTCAGACCAGAAAGGAACTGTACACAGTCGATCCACATTGGAAGACTACTCCCATGCCTTAAGACTGCAATTATATCACACCCAACCACACCATCCTGACTTCCCTGGGGCTACCTCATTAATCGTAGTGATCTAATTTACATGCCTCCTACTCTATGGTTGCTGCTGTCCCAGTAGTAGCCACCATACAAAGTGGCTCTGCTGATGTTGATGGATCTCTGAACCTGCAGCTTTTGAAGATGGTGTTTCCTGCTTGGGAAGACCAGTAGCTGTGACTGCAATGAATTTCTTGCACACCTTAAACTCGTATCATGTTTTCCAGTAGTGGCAGAGGCAAGATTACCCCTGACTTTCTGATCAATGGGTGGATCCATTGTGTCCATGTATTATCACAGTTATTCTTGTAGACAGTTTCACAGCATTACGGACATAACAAATAGTCACAGAATGTGCCAACGTTGGGTCCGAAACGTCGATTCTCCTGCTCCTCGGATACTGCCCGGCCTGCTGTGTTTTTCCAGCACCACATTTTTCAACTCTGGTACTCCAGCACCTGCAGTCCTCAGTTTCTCCAACGTAAGTCATGTGTACATTATTGAAAAAGCAATTTGTTTGCAGTGCAGCTGTTGAAGGTTTTGCAAGAAAATTGAATTATCTCTGCGTTTGTATGCTTCAAGAAAAATTACATTGAATTACTTAACACTTAAGTCAAGGTATTCAAATATATGCATTCTAGGTGCGGATTCATTGCATGCTGATTTATTGTCAAAATTGTTATTTACCACGTGGACTGGTCAAAGAATGTGCTGAAAACAAATACTGCTGTGAACTTCACTACATTGAAAAATGTTTGATTTCTAGGAATGATTCACAACAAAGAAAGAAATAATTTGTGTGCTGGAAATTTGGAATAAAAACAGAAAATGCTTCAAAAACACAACTGGATACGGTTACTGTTGGAGAGAGAAAAGAAATTCTGAACTAAAATTTGAACTTTCTCCCCCTCCTCAAACTTAAATCTGAGGACGATATGTTTGAATAAGGTTTGATGTCCATCGTGATTATGGCCAAAAGTGAAAGACGTCAATCCACATGTACCCCAACTGGAAACCTTGGATGAACCAGGAAATTCAGTGCTTACTGAAAACCAGGCGTGCAGCATTCATTTTGGGTGACCCAGATCATTACAGGAAATCCAGGCATAGCCTCCGGAAGACCATTAAAGATGCCAAAAGGGAGTACCGGGCTATGTTAGAGGCCCAAGCTAACCACACAGACATGCTTCCACCTGTGGCAAAGCCTGCATGACATAACAGGATTGAAAAATGGGTTGCTGGAAAAGCGCAGCAGGTCAGGCAGCATCAAAGGAGCAGGAGAATCAACGTTTCGGGCATAAGCCCTTCTTCAAGATAAGGGCTCCTGAACAAAGGCTTATACACAAAACGTCGATTCTCCTGCTCTTTTGATGCTGCCTGACCTGCTGCGCTTTTCCAGCAACACATTTTTCAGCTCTGATCTCCAGCATCTGCAGTCCTCACTTTCTCCTGACATAACAGGATGCAAAATGAGAACAAAACAGTGGACAAAAACACATCCCTGATGCATTCAATGCTTTGAATGCTCGGTTCGAGCATAAAAGCCAGTGGCTCAGTGTTACCTGTCACGACATGTTCCCTGAGTCACCGCTGCAGAAGTCAGATCGTCCTCTTGAGGGTAAACCTGAGGAAAGTGACCAGCCCAGCCATGCACTAAGATTCTGTGTGGACAAGCTGATGGAAGTGTTCACTGACATCTTTAACTCCTCCTTACTCTGAAGTTCCTACCTGCTTCAAGAAGACCACCATTACCTCAGTACAAAGGAAAACACATGCAACACGCCCCAACAACTACCACCCGGCAGCTGTGACCTCCATAATCATGAAGTGCTTTGAGAGGTTAGTCATGGCTCACCTCAGGTCTAGTCTCCCAGCCTGCCTCGATCCCTTACAATTTGCCCACCAATGAAACAGGTTCACTGCAGTCACCATTTCCATAGCCCTACGCTCATACCTGGGACATCTGGATAATAAGAACACCTACATCAGACTCTTAATTATCGACTACAGCTCATCCTTCAGCATTATAATCCCTACCAAGCTAATCTCCAAACTCCAAGACCTAGGTCTCAGCTTCCTAACCAACAGACAGCAATCAGTGAAGATAGACAACTGCACCTCCTCCATGATAATCCTCAACACCAGCACCTTGCGAGGATGCACACTCAGTCCCTTACTGTACTTCCTACATACTCACGACTATGTGGCCAACTTTCATATAAGCACCATCTACAAGTTTGCTGATGACAGCACTGTTATAGGCCAGATATCAAACAATGATAAGTCAGAATACAGGAAGGAGATCGAGGACTTTGTGTAGTGGTGCAATGATAACAATCTCTCAAGGTCTCCAAAACAAAGGAAGTGGTCCTTGACTTCAGGAAGAAGGAGGATGACACGCCCCTTTCTCCATCAATGGAGCTAAGGCAGACAGGGTCAAGACCATCAAGTTCCTAAGTGAGATGTGTTATGGACCAGGTCAGACGTCCTCAAAAAATTTCAAGAAAGTAGCCCAGACCCTAATATTGCTAGTTGTTTTAAGTAGGTGTGTAGTGGATATTCCGGGAGAGATGCAGCTGGTCAGACCACTTAGTTTAAACAAAACAAGATTACTAAATGAAACACAAACAAAAGAGAACAGAATGCCAAATAACTTAATCTAGCCAAAAACACAACAGACTATCCCCACTTAATGATACTGTTCCAAATACTTGCAGCAATCTCCATAAACACTCCTTGGCACAAAAGGTAAAATCAAAAACAAGGTCTTACATGAAAGAAATCAAAGAGAAAGGTTCAGCATGCACCTGCTTCTTTGGGTCCAGCAGCTTCACAACTGCCTGATTTCAATGAATAGCCAGACCAAACCAAACCAGAGAAAAGTTGAGCTAGAGAACTGGCCACCCCTCTTCCATTGTACAATTGTTTTTGTTTTAAACTTGACAGGATTCTGTCTGAGGCAGTATCTGTTAGCTATAATCAAATTGGCCCTAAAACCTATCTAACCCCAGACTCTTCAGAGTCTGTGTCTTTTACGACCTCTCCGAAAAAAGCCAAGGACAACATAACCTTGTTAAAAGAACAGGAGGAAAATGAGGACTGCAGATGCTGGAGATCAGAGTCAACATTGATTCTCCTGCTCCTTGGAGTCTGCCTGACCTGCTGTACTTTTCCAGCACCACACTCTCTACCTTTTTAAAGGATCAGCATCATCACAAACAATAATGAACAATTTGTCCTAGTCTTCCCACATAGATGTGATGGTCAAGAATCATAGAAATGCCTCTTCCTCCTCAGGAGGCACAGGAAATTCGCATGTCCAGAAGGATACTCACCAACATTTACAGATGCATCATAGAAAACATTTTAACTGGGTGTATAATGGTCTGGTAGGGCAATTATTCTGCCTGACTCAGCAATGATCTATGGAAAGTTGTGTGCATAGCCCAGACCACCACGACTGGACTCCATCTTAATTTCTCATTGCCAACACCATCAAAGACCACTCCCGCCCCACTAACGCTCTCTTCCAACCTTGTCTGTCAGGCAGAAGATACAGAAGTTTGAACATGCATACTAACAGGTTCAAGCACAGCTTCTCCCCGTTTTCATTAGACTGCTGAAAGGATCTATCTAATTTCAAATCTACTGTTGATCTTCCTTTTGTGTACAGCCTTGTAACCTTGTAACCTTGTATACCTCGCTCTATATAAGCACCCTAGGATCTGAATGTCCTTCCATGTTATGATCTGCCTGTACTGTCCGCAAAACAAAGCTTTTCACTGTACTTAGGTACATGTAACAATACATCAAATTAAATAAAATCAAAATCCCTTCCCATACCATTACCACGTGATGATCTAAAATACCAAGATAAAGCCTATGCAGTTCTGTTGTGAATGGACAATTAAACAGCTAACCAGAGGAAGAGGCTCCATAAAAGTAGCTAGGGAAAGCAATGGCTTTGTCACTGGGTCATTAATCCAGAGACCCAGGTAATGTTCTCGGGCCTGGGTTCAAATAATGCTACAGCCGATGGTGAAATTTTAATTCAATAAATATCTGGTATTCAGTGTCTAATAGTAACCATAAATCTATCATCAATTGTCTGAAAAACCCATCTGGTTCACTACTGTCCTTTTGGGAAGGAAACCATCATCCTTACCTGCTCTGGCCTACATGCGACTCTAGACACAAAGCAATGTGGTTGACTCTGTGGGATATAGGTAAAGCAGTGTTGTTTCTGCAGCCATAATTGCTTCTGCAAGCTGATGAACTAACCTACACCATTGCTAATTGCTTCAGCCAATAGCTGAGTTAGCTAAAACGTGCATACAAAAATGAAATTATATGAAGGGAATACATAATTGCTTCTGCAAGGTAATTACACAATTGTATAATTGTTTCAGCAAAGAGCTGAATTAGCTAAAACATGCATGCAAACAATGGAATATGTTACAAACAAATAGATAAGGAGGAAAAGAACATTGAGTTATGCCAGCTCGGCATATTGCCTCCATGTAGGCACCAGAATGAAGGGCTTTTGCCCGAAACGTCGATTTCGCTGCTCGTTGGATGCTGCCTGAACTGCTGTGCTCTTCCAGCACCACTGATCCAGACTGAGCCAAGTTAGCTGCAAATAAGGGATAAAACAAATAAGAGTAAGTTTGCCAGGCTTAAAGTAGTGGGAGAAGTAAACAAGGGCAGAGCACAACTAGGCAGGGGCAGAATACAATAAGGAATAGTGATAGTTTGACACATAATATGCTAGGCCAATGAAGTAAATGGGGAAGTGCAGAGAGAGACTCAATTAAACTGTATAAATTGTGGAGTAATTTTTGGATCGGTGTGCCTACACATTAGACACCCGTCTTGCAAGAACATTTCAATAAAATTAGCTGCTTCAGAATTTGACTCTGACTGAAATTTATTGATACGTGAGCTTTTGTTTCTCTCAACTCTTAACTGCCCTCTGGACGATTCGGGATGAGCAATAAATGTTGGACTAGCCAGTGACGCCCCTTATCCTGTGAATGAATAGAAAAAATTCTCATCCTCAATGATGAGGGAAACTGAGCACAGCAGTGTAAAAGACAGGGCTGAAGTAAACTCATTCCCATTGTTTAAACTTTAAAATACAGGAATTATGATGTCATTGAGGTCTGCAGCACAGAAAAAGTTTATTCAGCCCATCGAGTCTGCACCAATCAAAAATAACCACCCAATTATTCTAATCCCATTTCGAACACTTGGCCCCTAGCTTTGTACACACATCTAAATGTTTTGAGGATTTCTGCCTCTACCTTTACGTTGGCAATTTTCAACATTGTTGGGAAAATGCTGGATTTCTAGCTGTACTAGAGCAGCTTGTCTAATGGTATAGATAATTAAGAAACACAAGTCCTCAATAATATTGCTGGGATATTGTCAGGCCCTTTTGCTTTTGCTGTCTCTAATAATTTCAGTCACGTTTTGATGTCACTTGGAGTGAATTAAATTGGTTGAAGACTGGCATTAGTAATGTAGTGGACACCATGAGAAAGCCAAAATGGATCACCCATTCAGCATTTCTGGCTAAATGCTTCAACATTGTAACTGTACTGATGTGCTAAGCTCCCCTATCTTTCAGAGCTGAAAATGTGTTGCTGGAAAAGTGCAGCAGGTCAGACAGCATCAAAGGAGCAGATGAGTCGACGTTTCGGGCATGAGCCCTTCTTCAGGAATGAGGAAAGTGTGTCCAGCAGGCTAAGATAAAAGGTAGGGAGGAGGGACTTGGGGAGAGGCATTGGAAATGCGATAGGTGGAAGGAGGTCAAGATGAGGGTGATAGGCCAGAGTGGGGGTGGGGGCGGAGAGGTCAGGAAGAAGATTGCAGGTTAGGAAGGCGGTGCTGAGTTCGAGGGATTTGACTGAGACAAGGTTGGGGAAGGAGAAATGAGGAAACTGGAGAAATCTAGGTTCATCATTTCTCCAGTTTCCTCATTTCTCCTTCCCCAACCTTGTCTCAGTCAAATCCCTCGAACTCAGCATCGCCTTCCTAACCTGCAATCTTCTTCCTGACCTCTCCGGCCCCACTCCCCACTCTGGCGTATCACCCTCACCTTGACCTCCTTTCACCTATCGCATTTCCAACACCCCTCCCCCAAGTCCCTCCTCCATACCTTTTATCTTAGCCTGCTGGACACACTTTCCTCATTCCTGAAGAAGGGCTCATGCCCAAAACATCGACTCTCCTGCTCCTTGGATGCTGTCTGACCTGCTGCGCTTTTCTAGCAACACATTTTCAGCTTTGATCTCCAGCATCTGCAGTCCTCACTTTCCTCTATCTTTCAAGACAGGCATGTTTGTGATACCGAGCATCTGAGGAGAATGAGAATCCACGTTTCCGGCATAAGATCCTGATGAAGGGCTAATGCCTGAAATATTGATTCTCCTACTCCTCGGATGCTACCTGAACTGCTGTGCTTTTCCAGCACCACACTCTCAACCCTGATCTCCAGCATCTGCTGTCCTCACTTTCTCCATGTTTGTGACACCACCTTCTCTAGTTAGTTGTTAATTTCTACCATTATTCATGACTGGATGTTGCAAGACTGCAGAAATTTTAACCAACCTGTTACTTATGGCTATAATTAAAGGGCGATAGCTTAAAGTAAAGGAATTATGAAACTTTGCTTGCACTAGCCAGCCTGCTTGATGTTTCAAAGCATCAATGCAGTCTGCAAAACACTGGTCCCAACTTTCACATACTTTATATCTACCATGTCAGAACAAATACTAAAGACAACTTTACCTCATCTAACAGTTTATGATTTAGAGGTGCCAGTGTCCGACTCGGGTGTACAAAATTAAAAATCACACAACACCAGGTTATAATCCAACAGATTTATTTGGGATGCACTAGCTTTTGGAGCACTCCATCTTCATCAGGTGGTTGTGGAACAGTTTATACAATTGTCATATTCTCCCTTCAATTCCTGCGTTATCACGGTGGGCAGCTCGGTGGCACATAGGCAGAATGGTGGCCCAGTGGCACAGTGGTTAGCACTGCTGCCTTACAGCACCAGAGAGCCGGGTTCAATTCCCACCTCAGGCAACTGTCTGTTTGGAGTTTGTACATTCTCCCTGTCTGTGTGGGTTTCCTCCGGGTGCTCCGGTTTCTTCCCACAGTCCAAAAATGTGCAGGTGAGGTGAATTGGCCATGCTAAATTGCTTGTAATGTTAGGTGAAGGAGTAAATGTAGGGGAATGGTCTGGGTGGGTTGCTCTTCGGAGGGTCAGTGTGGACTTGTTGGGCCGAAGGGCCTATTTCCACACTGTAAGTAATCTAATCAATAATAAGAAACTCGTGTTGTAAAATCTCTTTTGTTCCTAATGTATTAACTGCACAATTAAATTGATCAGCTATTAACATATTCATTATTATCACATTATTACGGCTCATTTCTGTATAAAGGGATAATCATTCTTACTAATGTTATCAACAATGATTAGAGCTATGGGAGAACCTCTTCATACAGCACTGCCTTTTTACAGAACATATCTTAGTAAGTGTTCCAAAATAACTTCTAATATCCAGAATACAATAAATGTTAACAAGCTAAAAGATTTATGTTTAGCTTTTAGAAACTTAAGAACTTTGGTTAATTAAGTCCTATACTTTGAGAAAATGTATAACAGTCATTGTTGAGCTGTAATGTAGCTCAACTCTCTATGAATTTATAATCCATTTTAATTTTAAAAAGTGACCAGAAAATGGTTATGTGCTATACATGGTTAGAATGAAACTTGTTTTCAAGTATGTCATCTATAATAAACATTAACAATGGAAAATAAATGGGAAATTTTTCATTTAACAAAACATACAGGAATATAGAGTTACATCATAGCTCCAAGAACAAGGATATTTGAAGCTATGAGTGTATGCTGGCTCCTCAGCACAAGCATTTTAGCTAGCCCCACTTTTATACTCTTCACTTACAGCTCTGCATTTTGTTTTTACCCTTTTCACTAGTTTATCCTTGGGACGTCATGATTGAATTTAACTTTCGGTAGGTCATTCCCGATCCCAACCATTCTACTCAGAAATAAAGCTTCCAGGTTTCCTCTTTATCCCTAAGAAACTAGAAACAAATTCCCCAGTATGTAAATCAGTGATGCCTGGAGGCTTCTGCTTGCTGTTTGTTTGTCCCAACTGTGATCCAATTGTGCGTTCACCGCAATGTTGCTACATGCTGCACAGTCACCATCCCCCTTGATGCCTCGTCTACACTAATCAACAAATAATGCATTGTTATACCTGTTCTCGAATCAACTCCCAGACCAATTCAGAACTAAGGGGACCCAGGACTTGCATGCTTCAACCATTTTGCACACAGGGATATGCATACATCCTATGCATCTTACAGCTCTTAGCTTGCTTTCTGAATGCTTGTGCCTATTTGGAGGTAGTCAGCTTTTTTTACTCGCATTTTTTTTTCAGTGTACAGGGACTTTGGTGCTCAGTTTTTTTAAAATTCTTGTTTGGGGTGTGGGAGCCACTGGTACAGATGATGTTGTTGCCTCTGCACTGATTGGCTCTCTCAAAGGGCAGTTTTAGAAAATCAACCACATTGCTGTGCGTCTCTGGTGTTACATAGAGGCAAGACCCAGTAAGTACACCCCATTTCATTCTTCTAAAGAACATTAGTAAACCAGACGGGTTTTAGAATAATTAACATTGTTGACATTGACCTAACGAGAAAATTAATGAAAGCCATAGAACCTGGCAGCCTGCAACTAAGGGAAGCTGATGGCAAAATGTGTCATATCACTGCGCTGGTAATCCAAATTTTATTGCACTTATATTTTACCATCGACCAAGGAGGCATACAAACTCATAATGCCAGAACCTCTGGATTACTTGTCCAATGATATGGCCACAATGCCACCAGCTCCCCTTAGTTCCAAGCTGGCATGCTGTCTGAGTTTCATTGAGTTTTAGCACAGACAGAGGGACAAGGCAGCTTGTTACAGTGGACAGCACTGAACAGACATAGGGTGAACATGTTGGTATGTGGCACTATGCTAGATCAACATCACACCTGCAACATTTGCCAGCTATTTATGCAGCAAACCCATTAAGTTTCACATGATCTTTTCTGAGAGTCAAAGGAGCCATCTTTAGGAGATTTAAGTCAGCATGAGGTTACTGCCAGTAAATGAAGAAGTGCTGGTATTGATGTTTGGTCCTATCAAAGTCCAGGATTCTTGTTGTTGCAGTCCACCTGCATGGTCAGTCCTGTAGATCGGTGGGTCAGTCTGGGTGCTACTGATACACTCTTTCAGGGACCAAAGTGTATCCAGGGTCCGAGCTGTATCCAGTCAGGGCTATCCTACAAATCAGTCCAAGGTTTGGTCATGCTCAGTACTGGGGAAATATACAGTCATGGTCAGGGAACGTACTGGGGGCAGTCCATAAAAAAAAGGTTCCTGATTAAGTCAGGCAACCCAAATCTGGAGATAGGATGCATTGCACTAGGTCACAGTGAATGGGGCAATTAAGATATCAGGATAAGATCTTGCAGACCAAAGAAGGGGTCTGTGATTTCTGGGAAATAGAGTGGGGGGTGTTCTCACAGGACACAGTCACTCTAGGCTTCATAGTGGAAGAGTGGTCAACAAGAACACGGCAATTTGCAAAACCATGGACTCCAGGAATAATGTGAGGACTCTAGGAATAATGTGATTCGACAGAAGATATAAAGGGGTTCAACCGAATTGGGGAGAAACTGAAAAGTCATTCAGGCCACAGGAACAGCAACATGAAAGGGAGCATGATGAATGGAAACGAAGGATGACTCAGGCAGAGGCTACAACTCGCTTACATGAATAGGAAGGTGGAACCTGGCCATGTTGGATTGAAAGTCAACTTTCTTTTGTATTAATTTATGTGGCATGAACAGCGCTGGGATTTACTGCCTTTCCATAACTGCCCAGGGGGTTTTATGAGTCTGGAGTCCAGGTGAAGACAGCAGATCTTCTTGTCTAAAGGACGCCAGTGAGCCAGGCCGGTTTTGACGGCAATAGACAACGGTCACATGGTTGATTCTTTGTTTCAAATTTTTATTGAACTCAGATTTCATTACCTAACCAAAGGCTAGCCAAGACAGCAATGCAGCACAGAGTGTGAAAGGCAAACAAATCCTATTTGACACCTTTCTCCAGAATGCATGAGCTGGATTGGGACTTTGTTCAATTGTTTGAGAATTGACCAGGAATCTGGGAAGCAACACATTCTAAGTCCAAATGACATGTGAATTTTGTTACTGTTGCAGTCCTGGACCTTTTCTGTTGCTGAACAGTGTCTCATTATCCATCTAATTGTATGTTCGGTATCCCACTTGCAAGTACTACACATCGTAGGTCTTATTGACTAGAAGGGATAAAGCAGAAGTCAATGAAACTGTGCACTAACATTGCATGACTTTAAAGTTAGGTAGCTCTTAATGGTTCAGTCAGGATATGATATCTGAATGCGGTGCAGTGATATCTCTCATGACAGGCAGCAAGCCGAGAGGGATCCTGAGAAATCTCCTCTTGACACTTCTATCACTGATAACCTTTCAATATTTCAGAGTGTGTAAAGGTTACTAAGCTGTCCTGAAAATCTTAAGCATCCTGTAGAATGGATAAGACAGGATTTTGTACAGCTTTTATCTGTAGATCACTGGACTATGAGAGAGATTAGAAATATGAACTGTCTCATGTATATCATCCAGCTTTGAATAAGAGATAGAATTAACCTTTCCCTCTGGAGATTTGTCGAATAACCACTGATTCCATTTTTCCACTCACAAGGTAAGTGTGAAATGATATTTGCAGGCCAGGTCCTAGCGCAATTACACATTGCATTTGGCTTTGGTGTTGTCCATGTTGGTTACAGTCCTGAATGTCATGGTTCAAGAGTCTCTGAAATCTGAGGTCATCTGCAGTCAAGCAGCAGATTGCTTTTGAGAGATTAGCCATAATTCCATCCTTAGAAAGTCTGAGGAGGGTGCTCATCCCTCACCTGCGTGCAACTTAACCAATTCCTACAGTGACAAAGACATTATAGCAGACATTTGAAGACTTCAAATGAAGATTTACACTGTATTGACAAAAGTGTAAGTTTGTTTACAATTATGTGTCACCCATGAACCCTCAGTATGCTTTACTCTTCCTCTCTCTCTCCCACTGAAGTGTCAGGGTGTGTAGGGGTGCTGCAGGAGTTGGTAAAGACAGACAGGGGAAGAGACAATGGAGATTGAGAGAGAAATGGAGTTAGGTGATCTGGATGGGGATTCATAAACAAATAGGGCATAACGGTAGATCTGAGTTTGAACTACCCTGTTCCACTTCAGTGGCAAATGGGAATAGGGCCTCTGGTGGCATCAGGCACTGGGTTACCACCGCCATCTTTATTGTCATGTGCCTTCGAATGAGTGAAAGGTTTACCCCTTGTGGCGTCACCAGAGGTACAAGGTACCTAAGTACAGCCACTGAAGTGTTTGGTATGAAATTGTATGGTATCACAGTGGGTCTGTAGTTTACACAGATTTGACTCCAGCCTCGGGCAGCCGATGATATAGACTTTGTACACTCTCCCTGTGGGTTTCCTTCGGGTATTCCATTTATTTTCCCACAGTCCAAGGATGTGCAGGTTAGGTTGATTGGTCATAGGAAATACAGGTTTAGGGGGTGCGTCTCTAAGGGATGCTCTTCGGAGGGTCAGTGTGGACTCGATTGGACGAATGGTCTTCTTCCACACAGGACAATGTCAGAAGTCACCTTAACAGCAATTCTGATTTTTGCTGCTAGAGGGCGTTGGCTCTATATTTAGCCCTGTCACCTTGGAAGACAAAAGGAAATCTGTCATCTCTATCTCTTCTGGCCTATGTGTGATGCCAGACCTATAACAATTTTGTTGATGCTATCTGTCCTCAGAAATAGCCATAGCAAAACATTCAGTTCATGGGTATGTAGAGATGGGCATAAAAGTTGGTCCAGCATGAAACACCCATATCCCATGAACAAATAAAAATATAGAATGCAAATCTATGCACATATCTAGCAAAAAAGAACTCTGTTGGATTTGGGTCTGCAAGTGTTACAATATGACAGTGAACCCTTCCATTAATTATACCAAACACCTCACCTCGTAATCTGTTAAACTATGAGTGACAGAGAACTTCCAAACTTGACTATTTAATGGAAATAATATAAATTTATTCCTTAGCTCTAAACATGAACATTAAACAGCAACTATTCACATCCCCAAGTCCCCCCTTTCTCTAAAGTGCTTAATATCTGCCTCCAACTCCATAAAAATATGTTATTTCAATTTCAAAAAATCATTAAAATTACGTCAGCTTAATTTCAAAACCACACAGTGGTTGTCATCTTCGGTGTCTGTCTTCTTCCATCTGAAGATCTCCCTGGGTCATCTTCTTTATTTTACCTGGAAGATATTTCATATGAAAAACATACTTTTGATAGAGATTGTTCAGGTCGGTCTCAATGACAGTTACTCTCTCGATGGCAGTTACTTTCTCAATGTCTGTTACTCTGTCTGACTTTTAAAATGCCTGCCTTTTTTACCGCCTCAACATTGGATCATCTCATTGGTTCGATGTTGGCAAAACAATAAATTCAAACTCATTTGGCTTCTCGATCCTGGGGCATAATTTAAACTGATTAGTTAGATTCAAATTGTTGTCAAAACAAAAACAACTCAGGGATTTATTTCACAGCCAAATATTACATATTTTCAATTTCCAGTACACTCGGAGTCTGCTGTCTAGTCATATCACAGGTGCTTTTCAGCTTTCAGTTCAAAACAGCAATCACTCTCTCTTAAACGTATGGTACATGCCTTCAATTTCATAACACAAGGCAGGGATCTTCATAACACAACACAACCTGTCCAGGGAGAGAAACAGATAGACCCAAGAATGCAGCGCTGATATGTGTTGATAACACGAATGGATGTCGCAATCCTTTGATGCAACTTACTGTCTGCTGCTGACAGATCTGTCTGCTTCTCCTCTGCCTGCCCATGCACTTTTATAAGACATGAATAACTGAAAACATAGGGTCATCTTCTGCTTAGGGCTGGACAGCCACTTGCTCTTCAGTATTCCACGCAATGCCAGAAACCTGGGGCATTTCTGCCATGACCAGCAGAGACATAGAGTCATAGAGATGTTCAGCATGGAAACAGACCCTTTGACCCAACCCGTCCATGCCGACCAGATATCCCAACCCAATCTAGTCCCCCCTGCCAGCGCCTGGACCATATCCCTCCAAGCCTTTCCTATTCATATACCCATCCAAATGCCTTACATGTTCCATTTGTACCAGCCTTCACCACATCCTCTGGCAGCTCATTCCATACATGTACCACCCTCTGTGTGAAAAAGTTGCCCCTTAGCTCTCTTTTATATCTTTCTCCTCTCACCCTAAACCTATGCCCTCTAAGTTCTGGACTCCCCGACCCCAGGAAAAAGACTTTGTCTATTTATCCTATCCATGCCCCTCATAATTTTGTGAACCTCTATAAGGTCACCCCTCAGCCTCCAACGCTCCAGGGAAAACAGCCCTAGCCTGTTCAGCCTCCTCCTGTAGCTCAGATCCTCCAACCCTGGCAACATCCTTGTAAATCTTTTCTGAACCATTTCAAGTTTCACAACATCTTTCCGATAGGAAGGAGACCAGAATTGCACACAATATTCCAACAGTGGCCTAACCAATGTCTTGTACAGCCACAACATGACCTCCCAACTCCTGTACTCAATACTCTGACCAATAAAGGAAAGCATGCCAAACGCCTTCTTCACTATCCTATCTACCTGCGACTCCACTTTCAAGGAGCTATGAACCTGCACTCCAACGTCTCTTTGTTCAGCAACACTCCCTTGGACCTTACCATTAAGTCCTGCTAAGATTTACTTTCCCAAAATGCAGCACTTTGCATTTATCTGAATTAAACTCCATCTGCCACTTCTCAGCCCATTGGCCCATCTGGTTACGATCCTGTTGTAATTTGAGGTAACCCTTTTCACTGTCCACTACACCTCCAATTTTGCTGTCATCTGCAAACTTACTTATTGTACCTCTTATGCTCACAACCAAATTATTTATGTAAATGACAAAAATTAGAGGGCCCAGCACAGATCCTTGTGGCACTCCACTGGTCACAGGCTTCCAGTCTGAAAAACAACTCTCCACCACCACCCTCTCTCTTCTACCTTTGAGCCAGTTCTGTATCCAAATTTCTCGTTCTCCCTGTATTCCATGAGATCTAACCTTGCTAATCAGTCTCCCACGGGGAACCTTGTCAACCGCCTTACTGAAGTCCATATAGATCACATCTACTGCTGTGCCCTCATCAATTTTCTTTGTTACTTTTTCAAAAAACTCATTCATGTTTGTGAGACATGATTTGCCACACTCAAAGCCATGTTGACTATCCTGAATCAGTCCTTGCCTTTCCAAATACATCCTGTCCCTCAGGATTCCCTCCAACAACTTGCCCACCACCGAGGTCAGGCTCACTAGTCTACAGTTCCCTGGCTTGTCTTTTCTGCCCTTCTTAAACAGTGGCACCACGTTTGCCAAACTCCAGTCTTCCAGCACCTCACCTGTGACTATCGATGAGACAAATATCTCAGAAAGAGCCCAGCAATCACTTCTCTAGCTTCCCACAGAGTTCTCGGGTACACCTGGTCAGGTCCTGGGTGTTTATCCACCTTTAACCTTTTCAAGACATCCAGCACTTCCTCCTCTGTAATCTGGAATTTTGCAAGATGTCACCATCTATTTTCCTACAGTCTATATCTTCCATATCCTTTTCCACAGTAAATACATTTTAGTAATATGTTCAACAGATTGTGTTACTGGGTCTTAGCTAGATAGAATAGCTATCCAGATGAATGGCTTTATCGAGGCAGGCGGTGGTGAGATTGAGAACAGGCAGCTCAGGGCGAGGGCAGGAGTAGATAGCCTGAGGCAGTGACAATGATAGCTTGAGTAGGCAGCCTAAGGCAGTGGTAATGAGAACTGGAGCAGGCAGCCTGAGAAAGTGATAATGAGAGCTGGAGTAAGCAGCCTGAGACAGTGGTGCTGAGAGCAGGAGTAGGCAGCCTGTGGCAGTGGTGATGAGAGCAGGAGAAGGCAGCCTGAGGCAGTGGCGACGAGAGCAGGAGTAGGCAGCCTGAGACAGTGGTGCTGAGAGCAGGAGTAGGCAGCCTGTGGCAGTGGTGATGAGAGCAGGAGTAGGCAGCCTGAGGCAGTGATGATGAGAGTAGGAGAAGGCAGCCTGAGGCAGTGGTGATGAGAGCAGGAGTAGGCAGCCTGAGACAGTGGTAATAAGAGCTGGAGTAGGCCCCTGAGACAATGGCGATGAGAGCAGGAGTAGGCAGCCTGAGACAGAGGTAATGAGAGCTGGAGTAGGCAGCCTGTGGCAGTGGCAATGAGAGCAGGAGTAGACATCCTGAGGCAGTGGTAATGAGAGCAGGAGTAGGCCCCTGAGACAATGGCGACGAGAGCAGAAGTAGGCAGCCTGAAACAATGGCGATGAAAGCAGGAGTAGGCAGCCTGTGGCAGTGGCAATGAGAGTAGGAGTAGGCAGCCTGTGGCAGTGGCAATGAGAGTAGGAGTAGGCAGCCTGTGGCAGTGACGATGAGAGCTGGAGTAGGCAGCCTGAGACAGTGGTAATGTGATCAGGAGTAGGCCCCTGAGACAATGGCGATGAGAGCAGGAGTAGGCAGCCTGAGGCAGTGACGATGAGAGCTGGAGTAGGCCCCTGAGACAATGACGACGAGAGCTGGAATAGGCAGCCTGTGGCAGCCTGTAGCCAGAGCAGGAACAGGTTGCATGGCAGTGGGACCAGGCTGGCTGGGGGCGTCAGTGGGGGTGAAGTTGAACCTGAAGCAGGACAGGTCAAGCCCTTGTGAGGAGTGCTAGGTGCTTGTGAACTATGGTACTGAATTGTTAACTGTGATTATTTGTTGTTCCATCTTTTAGTAAGAAAGGCTATGATGTTTAACGTGTTAAACTTTGTTCTGCTTACTTTTCTGCTTTGTACCTAAGATTCTGTACCTATGCACCTTGTACCTAAGATGGCACCATAAGTAGCAATCTGTAAACCTTTCACTGTGGTCCTGTGAGTCCATGTGGCAATTCAATTCTGAGCTGCTGGAAGCTGCAGGTGAGAGCATTACCAATCCATCCCTGAAGGATCAGTGGCTACTTCCTGAGAAGAGGAGTGGAGCTGAGGATCTCTCTGTCACTCACCTCTTCCTGGTAGAGATTTGCTGAGTACCACAGCTTGCATAGGAGAAGAGAGAGAATTAGTGGTGTAACAGGGTCAGGGGGAGAGGCTGTGTGGATTATGAGTGAGTTAGCACTGGTGGTATTGGGAGAGTAACAGAGCAAAATGAAGCTTATGGGATTGTTTGGCTGTTGAGGCAGGTTTGCCTTCCTCCAGACAAATTGTGAATTCTCTTCTCGTGTGGAAATCAATCAACCTACCATTTTCAATGCTCCATGCAAATATACCCCATGGATCTTTCTGTACTTCCATTAGATCATACCATTCATTTCATAAAGCCAGCTAAATACAAGTAAAATAGTTCGATTTTATTATGATTTAAAAGTTCTCAGTACAAACCACTTTACATGCATCATTCCTTTAACAATAACCTACAATATTCCCTCACAATTACTTTCCTGATCGTCCCCAGGCACCTCAGCCTAAATCAGTCACAATGCAATTCTCTTCCTCTGGCCTGAGTCCATTTGGATTTTCAGGTACAGCATTGGAGCACAGAAATGTGAAGTGTCCAGAAATAATGTACCTCAATATCCAATTTCCAGCCTGGATAAATAAAATTTTATTCCCCGTACCTGCCTTCTGCTTGAGCTATTTGGATCCATCAATCTAGAGAGTAAGAGGAGGCCAGATTGTTGAACTGGGAGAACACAGCATTATATCTCAGTCCCCTCCCTCCTTATTTCGATTACTGGCCAACACTGAGATGTGTTCTAAATGTAAATGCCTTTCCAGAATTCCACAAAGCAATTAGCAGTAACCCTTTATGTGGTTTCTTGTAAGAAATATCTTCAGGCCCATTCGCAAGACAGTATGGTGGCTGCAATTGCCAAAGTCTAAACCCCACAACATGCCAAAGTTAACATTGATACATTAGTTTTATGAAGAGGATTAAAATTCTACTCTTAAAAATCTGGCTGGCTTTGCATCAGTCTCAGAGTCGAGTGCGGGGTGCAGGAAAAGCAGGTCAGGCAGCATCCAAGGGGCGGGAGAATCAACATTTCCAGCAAAAGCCCTTCATCAGCCCCGCATTCCTGATGGAGGGCTTTGGCCCGAAATGTCGATTCTCAAGCTCCTCAGATACTGCCTGACCTGCTGTGCTTTCCCGCACCCCGCCCTCGGCTCTGATCTCCAGCATCTGCAGTCCTCACTTTTTCCCTTGTATCAGCCTCAGCCAATTTTTAAAACTTGTTTATGGAATATGATAACATTAACAAGACAGTATCTGTTGTGCATTTCTAATCTCCTGGAGGTTCACACAGCCATTTATCAAATACTATGACTACTTCTATCAATAAGTTAGATTATTTATGCTTCTCTCTCATTCTCCACTGACTTCAGTCTCATTTTTCAACCCGTCTCACTGCAAAGATTCCCATCAATAAATAAAGAGGAAGTGCAGCACAAAGCAGGCCTAGGTAATCCCAGATATTTTCAAGATGCTGTATGGACACCAACTGATCTTGCTAGACACCAGCAGAACAATTTCAACATATCAGTCCTGTCATCAATTTGGATGAAGACTTTGATCTCATTGTAGTTCTGCTCTGCCTGTGTGAAGCCATGATTGATATTATCCATGTATCCTCCTGCTTTCCAGTGTTGTGGCCTGATGTAAGATAAAATAATTTGTCTATTTCTTTGAACACAAGGTGTCCCACTGTAGGGTTCTGGTTTGCAATCAGTAATTAGGTGGTTCACATCACCCCCACATCCCTAGTTCGAGACACTGGACTTATTTAGGGAATGTGAAATGAAGAAGGCAGTAGACAGGGGTTTCACAGCAATAGAATCTCTGCATTTATTTACAATACAAAAAGTTAGGTATGATACATGAAATAAAGGTAAGTACAAGAAACAGAGAAATCAACACAATCAATTATAGAGAAGACAGTAACAAAATACACTATTTAAAAAAACACAGATTAAACACTATTAGAATCTAAAACAATAGTTTTAATAAAATGAACCTTATTCAGGCTTCCACCTTGGAGTCTCATGCACCATCACCACCTGCCTTCCCCCCATCCCTGCTAGCTAGGTTGAAAACTTTGGGATCTTGGAAATTTAAGCTCAGCGGTGAGGAAAACGTGGTTTTAAACTGCATCCTGTTGCTGTGGTTCTTGCCATAAATTCTCTTGGTTCGGAACAGGCCAGGATCTGGAAGCTCTTGTTTGGATAGTTTGGTTGGCTCCGCCCTCTTGGAAGTCCTTTCATTCGATGATGCTGTTGGCTTGGCTTCCTGATTCTGCTTTGCTTTTCGGCCTCTGTGTTCTGCTTCTGAAGCTGCTTGTTGGTGGTGGGAGCCTGTGGGGAAGGTGTTCACCCAGAAGCTTGTTGTTGAAAAAAAAAGGCTCTCCCTCAAGTGAGATCAGGGTAGTAGTTATACAGAACATGTGCCCCTTGCCTCCTCGCTAGTCTGTGCTGCCCATTGTGTTTCTGGTGTTTCCTTCTGGAGTCAATTGGGTTCTCGATAGTTAAGAGTACATGTAAATGGATTTTGATTGAAGTTCAATGTATCTGTGCACACCCCATACTGTCTATGCTGGGTAACCCAAGGTGTGAAAGATATAGAGTGTTAGATTTGGCTGATGATTCTCTGAAAGTTGAGGTGTAAATTTGAATTCCAGGCTGAACAATAGTCCCAGACTGAAATCATTCTGGCTCTGAGTGTATTAGTTACAGCCTAAACTCAGCATTTTTTGTCCAGTATTGTACATTTGAGTTCAGGGTCTTATCAAGTATTTTAGATGATGGGGATTTTTGGTCAATCCTACACCACATTTTGGAAGAAGCATTACAACCAAGACCATTCCTTCCTGTTGAACCGGAGATAAACAACCTCTTAACACTATTTAATAAAAATAGATATTAACTTTTTCAGATATCCTGATCAGAATTCTTCCTTCAGCCAAGACACCTTACGCAGATTAAGTAGTCACTCATTATATTTAGTGTTTGAAAGAATTTGCTGTGCACAGATTGGCATTTCCCTACATGAATACATTGAATTGGATAATTAGAACTTTGGGATATATGATGAAGCTGTACAGAAACACATTTATCTTTATTTTCAGAATGCAGTTATTCTCAGGTTTAAATATTTGACATTGTTAAATGTTTCAGCCACAATTATATTTTGTAAATGAAGAGTTGATTTGTCTTCAGTTCAGCTTCTAAGTATATACCACTGGCAATCAGCATGACCCATGAAGGCCTTTAGAGTTTTGAAGTTCCTTTCTGGAATTACAACCTGGAGGTATCTAACTCCCTCCAACGAAATGCCAGTAAAACTAAAAGAACTCAAATCCTCTTCAAGCTGGTTTCCCTTCACTCATCAAGTAAAATGAGGACAGTTTCCCAATCATGGGGCACATGGTCCACATGCAGTATCTGTTGTAAAACCAAAGAGACTGATATCATAGAAGCTCCAAATTTGTAACACGTGGTAACATATTTAGTATCATCAAGCGTATCGCAGGGAATAAAATCTCTTCAACGATAGGTGGAGGTGGGTTTAGAGCTATGTATTTGAAAGCGAGGTGCAGGGCATACAAGCCTCTGCCTTCCCACTTTCTTCTGATCAAAGTCCCCAGGGCTGAAAGTGTGCAGCTGACTTTCCCACCTGAAGACTAACTGAGGCCTTTAATTGGAGGGCAGGGGTCTTGCCATCCAAGGAGACTGCTAAGCAAATGGATTTGCCAACAGTTTATTGAAGGGTACCCCATTCACCCTGTGCTCAATCAAGGCATGTAGCATTAGGTAGGGTGTCCAGATAGAAACCCAGCCCTGCTTTCAAATTGCCTCAGTCTCCCGCTTGAAGATGACACATCCTGCCCCATGACCCCAATCCAATCCAGACATCTTTCTTGCTGGCAGTCCACTGGCAACCTTCATTGGAGGCCCCAGTGTAGTAGCAGCAGTGGCTGTTATTCCCAGTTATTTTACTTGTCATGGAGATCTGTTGGCCTAAGTTTGGCTCGCCATTGCTGGGGGCAGAGGTTCTGCCTAATACATGGTATTTGATCAGACAGGGGGCTAAAGGCTGCCCAGGTAAGTGCCAGGAATCCCAGTTTACATGGGCTCTGTGGAAAAATTTCATAGTGCCTTTTCAAGAGAAACTTAAGACACATATTTTTTCCAAAAATCACTAACCCTAATTTGAATTGTTTCAAACAACCCGTTCCTTTGTAGTATTGCTTGGGTAGATCTCAAGCTGCTGTGGCTAGAAGCTAGCTGTTTCATCAGCAGTTTTATTAACCTCTTCTCTTCCAGACTCAATCCAGCCCATCCGAGTTAAAATCTCTCCAAATTGCTGCTACTCCAGTTACAACATCAAATTCAAACATCTCTTCTCTCATTTCACCATAGATCTGACAAAAGTCATCAATTCAATAAAAGGGGGTTCCAGTGTGCTGGCTCGTAATGAATGTGGGTTCAAGTTTGGGCTAAGTGACAGTTTTGTGCCCTGCACACATGTTAAGTGAGATTTTATGCTGGAGTACCTTTGTGATATTTGTCCTTCTATGCTAACTGTTAGAAGTAACTATTTGGCAAAGAAGAGTTAAGTGTTAAAAAAAATGCCATAAACAATATTTGCTGGTATGAGAATCAAGGAATATGTGAAGATTGAACAGGAAAGTAGATCTGAAGTGAAGAATTAGTCATGGTCTTATTAAATGGTTGAGTAGGTTCAAGAACCTTATAGCCTAATCCTATTTCTTACATTCTTAGGTAACCAACATTAGAAAATGGGAGCAGATCTAGGTCATTTAGCCCATCAAGGCCATTCTGATATTCTAAATTATTATGGGTGATCCTCTTTCTCAATGTCATACTCGCCATGACTCTCCCCATTCACCTTGACGCCTTGAGCCTCTAGAAATCTATTGATTTATTTCCAAAATATATTAATTGACTTGCTTTCACAACCTTCTGCAGTAATCTCACAGCTTTACCATCCTTTAAGTGAAAACATTTCTCCTCATCTCAGATCAAACTGCTTCACTGTGTATCCTGAGACCATGATCCAAAATTCTGGACCTCCTGTTAACCGGAAGCATTTTCTTTGCATCCAGTCTGTCCAGCCCTGTTAAGAGTTTTACCATTTTTCCAGGGATATGGATACTATCACAAGAGGGTTGGAAAATTTGTTTAATTAAATCCTTTCTTGTTCTTCCAACTCCAGTGAAAACAGGCCCAGTCAATGTAAACTCTCCTCATTCCTGGCATCCTAGGAATCAGTCTGGTGAACCTTCCCTGAACTCCCTCAAAGACAAGTATATCTTTTCTGAGGTAAGGAGACCAAACCTGCACATATACTCCGAGTGTGATCCATCCAAGGCATGTCCAGTTGCAATACAATGTTCTAGCGCAGTACTCAAATTCTGTTGCAGCAACATCCAAAATACCACTTGTTTTCTTAACTGCTTGTTACAGCACAAGCAGTTGCACAAGGACACCCAGGTTCCTCGGTCCATCACCATTTTCCAATCTATCAATATTTAAATAATGCTCCACCATTCTGTTTTGCCCACCCAAGAGGGCAACTTCATGTTTATCCATTTTATGCTGCATCTGCCATGTATTTGCCCACTTCTTCAATTTATTCAAATCTCCTTGGAGCCTCTTTACATCTTCCTCATGAGTCATACACCCACCGAGTTTTGTGTCATCAGCAAACTTGGAAATATTGCATTTGATTCCCTCATCCAAATCACTGATATATTTTTAAAAATATATAGTGACTAGCTGGGCTGAAGCTTGTATCCATGCGACCATCCATTCCTTAAACAATATATTTATTCAAACTCTCTGTTTCCTGTTTGCTAACCATTTCTCATTCCATACTTATATTACTCTTGATCACACGTGCTTTGATTTTGATTCTTCATGAACAAATCTTGATGCCAAAAGCCAAAAGCTGTTTCTCAGTGACTCGGTACTCCAGCTCTGTCAATTCAGTGCTATGTTCAACATGTACGTTGGAAATGCTAACATACTGTGATTTTCACAAAAAAAAACGAAAATCAAATAGGATTTTCAACCAGAGCCAAAGGGTATAACTTCAAAAGCACTTCGAAATAGGCACAATGACTGCAATTATGATTAACCAGCCCATTGACGGTAATGCAGATAGAACACCAACATTACATCAACAGGTCGCCTGCTCATTTCAATCATTTATGAATCAAGTCAGTGTCAATCATTCATTAGATGCACCAGCAGGTATCCAACATCAGAGATTGCCAAAAACGGAAAGAAATGTGGATGCTGTAAATCAGAAACAAAAACAGAGGTTGCTGGAAAAGTTCAGAGAAGAGAAATCAGACATAATGTTTTGGGTCCAGCGACCCTTCCTCAGAAGTTGCTAGCATTACTTAAATTTAGCTGGAGCTGCTGAATCCGAACCTGTACACTATGACCAATGTGAGTACTGGTAACAGTGCAGCGATTGTTCGACTTAGAAACAGTTAAACATAGCACATGGACTCATACCTGATATTCATATGCTGTACCATACTCTAACTACAATAGCTGTGCTGCAAACCTGATATCTCACGACTTGCATACACTGCTAGCTACCCAGCCATGACAGCCACATCATCCCTCCAGCCTGGAACATTTCCCTCTCTATTGCAGGTCAGAGAGCACACTGCATGAGGTATCAGAAGTTAATGATCAGCCTGCATGTCCTGTTGCTCCAAAGAGGATTTGGTGCTGGTCATTTTTAGGATGGCCATTGCTATGTACATGTCAAGTGGCGAGGCTGAAAACATCAAACAGCATCCTCATACCTAAGCCTACTTGTCACTTCCTCCTTTCTCTTATGCCACACAAACACTGCAGTTGATGTAATGTGATGATATGTAGTTAACTCACAATCAGTGCAGAGTCTCAGAGTGCAGAGTGATCCCCCCACATACAATAATTGATAGGAATCTAAAAGTGTGGCGCTGGAAAAGCACAGCCAGTCGGCAGCATCTGAGGAGCAGGAGAGTCGACATTTCGGGCATAAACCCTTCATCAGGATTCTCCTGCACCTTGGACGCTTCCTGACCTGCTGTGCTTTTCCAGTGCCACACTTTTTGACTCTGATCTCTAGCATCTGCGGTCCTCACTTTCTCCTAGTGTATAGTAATCTGCCAGATATTGTAAAATTCTCCAGGTTCAACCTGTAAAAGTTATTCACCAGGGTCACTTTCTCATTCACTGGAAGTGCAGTCCTTGTCCATCTCTCAGGCAACAGTTGTTGCAGATTTCAAATAGGACATCCTCCATGAAGAATGGACAGAGAAACAAAGGGGAAGGAACAGGAGGAAGTTGTTTGGCACTTCAAATCAGCGCCACCATTCAATAAGGTCATTGCTAATCTGATTGCCTTCTGCTCTACTCTTTGTGACCTTGACTCTCTTGTTATCACTCCATGCTTCCAGCTCTCTGCCTTTATTCCTGATGAAGGGCTTTTGCCCGAAAGGTTGATTTCACTGCTCGTTGCTGTACTCTTCCAGCACCACTGATCCAGAATCTGGCTTCCAGTATCTGCAGTCATTGTTTTTACCTAGCGAAGGTTTGTCAAACTCAGCTTTGAACAAATTTAAAGACCAGGTTCTCCAACCATCAAAGGAAGAGAAATCAGCAATATAACAACTCCTCAGAGGAAACAAAGTTTCATCATCTCTATCTAAAAGGGAAACTTATTTGTAAATTATGTCTCCTCATTTTTGTCCCACTAACAAGAGGCAACATCCTCCTGGTAGCTATCATGTCCAGTCCCCTCAAGGTCTTACGTGTTCCAATAAATTCACCTCTCATTCTTTTAAACACCTTGTAGATATTTTGTGCACTTGTACATGTATGACTTGTATAAACATCTTGCTCCTTCCTGAAGTCCAGAAAGGAAAATCGCTCTCTGAACAACCTGGGCAGATGCCTTCCGACAGACCCATTCCCCACCAACTCCCTGTCACCTTGCAGCAGCTTGTTCTGTTTGGGTTGCATTCTTTTCATTATGTTCCATTTCAGGGACAATGAACCTAGGGTTGAGGGCAACTGCTTTAAGCTGAAGTCTTGAAGCCAGTTAAGCTTCTGACCCCATTCCTTTCACAATACCATTTGCATGTTTAAACAGCAAGCCAAAGCATCAACAACTTGTGGAATCAAAACAGAAACCAGAAGATATCAACCAACAAACAAATGCAAGCAATTGATAATCCCTTAACTAGTGCTGGCAGAAGGCCCTTTCTATTGCTGAATCCATGTTTAGCCATATTAAAAGGAGGCATTTGCTGGAGTGGTAAAGCTTCAAAATAGCAGTGTTGCTTCAAATCACTATTGAACATGATTGATGCAGTAATCTCCCTGATCTGTAGACTTCAGATTAGAGTGGTGCTGGAAAAGCACAGCAGATCAGTCAGCATGCGAGGAGCAGGAAAAACAACGTTTCAGGCAAAAGCCCTTCATCAGCCCTTCATTCCTGATGATAGGCTTTTGCCTGAAACGTCGTTTTTCCTGCTTCTTACATACTGCCTGTCCTGCTGTGCTCTTCTAGCCCCATTCTAATCTAGACTCTGATCTCCAGCATCTGCAGTCCTCATTTTCACCCTGTAGACTTCAGATGCCCATTCACAGTGTATGTACTTACTTCCTCACTAATATGGTGACCAGTGTGATTGGCATACTGCAGATCCCATTTTGGAACAATAAGAGCAGTCAACGCATCCAAAAAATAGCATGCAAAGGATCTAAATGTCTTGTCCGAATTATCTAATGTTCTATTTGAATTATATTCAAGGTTGAATCTTATATTTTTGGCTAAGTGCTGGTTGCATCAAATTTTTTGGAGGAATTCCTACAACAACCAGCAAGAATCCTCACGCACCTTACCAAAAGTGCCTCGTCAACAACCAATGGTAGCCTCAAATTCCGTTCTATCATGATCCTACCATATGCCATTTCTGGGACAACCTGCCACTGATCAAATATCTGTCAGAAGATCAGGATTCCTAGTGCCGACATTATTTCAAGCAGGCCACTGTGCACCCAGGTGAGCAATGATAGTCTAATATTCTCCTGCTCATTGAAGGACAGAACCTGATCATGGCAGAGGACTTTGGTGCTGTAATTGTCCGACTGGGATCTGAATGCTCTTTGCTACCTTCTCCCCAGCCCCACCACCCCCATTTATCTCTCCACATTGGAGGCTAACTGCCTCTATTCCTGATGAAGGGCTTTTGCCGAAAATGTTGATTTTCCTGCTCCTCAGATGCTGCCTGCTCTGCTGTGCTTTTCCAACACTACTCTGATCTAAACCCTGAATGCTCCAGTCAAGGGAAGGTACAAAGAGGACTGACAGCAAAGGCCACTTATGACCCTGCAGCCAGAGGAGGCATAATTTGTGAATAAGTCTCCCTTTGAAGACAGAGATGCTGAGATTGTCACTTGGGTTAGTGTCATCTCGACAGTGCAAGGAATGGCCAGCAGTGTCGTAAAAAGGTCAATAACCTTCTCTGCCCTACCAGAGGAAGTGCTGCCCTTTTCTACCTGCTAACTCTCACACTCATTCACTCTCTGCTACAGCACCCATCTGCCAACATAGTTCATGCCCACTAATTTCTGGAACATCTTCCCTCAGTTGTTTTCCCACCTCTCCGAACGTCTTACACCACTGACTCCTGCATGGCCTCTGAGATGCTTCCTCATTCACCCAGGACGTCTCACTACCTCATGACCACCTGCACCAGCGTTAATGACTGTGCCACCCACTTTCATTCCATGAACCCCTCCCTGTATCTCAGTACAAGAGGAGAAGGTGGAAAGGGGAGGAGGAGGTGGTGTCCAGCATTCGGTTCCTCAGCCACTGTGAAGAGAATCCTGGACCTTGCAGGAGAAGGCTGGGATTGTTGCTTTTGGGATGCAGATACATCTACATCTCACCAACTGAGTTAGTCTCGCTCTTCACTCTGCTGCAGTTCTGATAGGAAGCCCATTGTCAATATCATTCAATGCATGCCACGTCTAACCATTGGCAGCAGCACCTTCTCTCCCTCATGTATCAGTGACTTATCCACCAGCTCTGTGGAGAAATGGCCTTCTCAGTCAGAAGCCAACTCCTCGATCCCAGAGTAGTCAGAAGAAGCATTGGCAAGGCTGCCCCCAGCACCCTAGACCAACTCAGATAACGATACTTTGTGGGAACATTACAAAGAGTGGGAGTAGAATCTTGTGAGAACTCTAAAGTTAGCCAAGGAAGGTAAAAACAATGACTGCATCTGAGACATCAAGTGTGTGTGTGTGTGTGTGTGTGTGTGTGTGAGAGAGAGAGAGAGAAAGAGGAAGAAGAAACCCTATTAAGGTCACTTTGGTGGCACAGGTGACAGTGAATTGAATACAAATTCTCCTGTTTGTATAAATTTCATTGCTTTGGCCACACATCTGTTTGTTTAACTGTCCACATTGGACCTAAATGTGACTCTGCCAGCATAATGCCCATGTAGGCTGTCCTATGGATGGATGTCTGCCTTGCGACCCTGCTGCTGCTGCATTTGGAAGCAAGGTGGCACGGTCATGCGGGCCCTCATCAAACGTCATTCTGATTCTCCCTCCTGAACCTTTGTGTCGAAAAATGTTGGAGTGAATGACGTATTCAGGATTGTCTGGGACAGGCAGGTGTACAGCAAATAGGAACCATTGCTTTAGGATCACCAAAGATTAGGGACCCTTCGGGTTTGTGTCCTGTCTGAGTCTGATGTTGTCAAGCTTGAAAGGGCTTCACATCAGTGGGTCCTGTAACCCCTTCCCTCAACTTTTGAGATCCTTAGCCCCCACCCACACTGGGTGACCCCCTCACAATTATCATCTCCCTACCCTCCCCAGCCCTGCACTGATCCTGCAACACAAAATTCCAAAGCCTGCAGCAGCAGTCTCTCTGATGTCCCCAAGAACCTTTCCCCTTAGGGTCTGTGGCCAGACACAGCAGACTGACCATGACCCACTTCCTTGAGCGACTAATCAGAGAGCCCTGGATGAGAAATGCCCTGACCCTTGACTGCCTCATGCCTTAAAGGCTGAAGTCACCAGGTACATACTCTGACTTCGATGTTAAGAATTGTCAGTATCTAGTCTGATCAGAGCAATTGGTAAAAAAAAGGAGCTGAATGGTGCTGAGGTAAGATACTCCATTAATAAAGCATTTAATAAGATAGAGCCCACCCTTAATTGACAACTCACTGGTGGCTAGTGAGAAACTAGCTTCCCATTTGGCAAAAACTTCAAGGATGGAACACCTCAAATCTCACCATAGCTCATACCACTCAGATCCCTTAGTGTTTATTTTGACTTTCATGTTTGGTAATAATGATTAACACAAGAAGATATTGAAGACCAAGGAACTTCCAGTATTCGAATTAACAAAATCAAAGCTAGGATTGATGAACGCAGAGCAGTAGATGTAATCTATATGGATTTCAGTAAGGCCTTCGACAAGGTTCTACATGGGAGACTGGTTAGCAAAGTTATATCTCACGGAATACAGATATAACAAGCCATTTGGATACACAACTGGCTCAAAGGTAGAAGACAGAGGGTTGTGGTGGAGGGTTGTTTTTCAGACTGGAGATCTGTGACCAATGGAGTGCCATAAGGATCGGTGCTGGGTCCACTACTTTTTGTCATTTACATAAATGATTTGGATGTGAGCATAAGAGACACAGTTAGTAAGTTTGCAGATGACACCAAAATTGGAGGTGTAGTGGACAGTGAAGAGAGTTACCTCTGATTACAACAGGATCTTGATCAGATGGGCAAATGGGCTGTGAAGTGGCAGATGAGTTTAATTCAGATAAATGCGAGGTGCTGCATTTTGGGAAAGCAAATTTTAACAGGACTTATACGCTTAATAGTAAGGTCCTAGTGAGTGTTGCTGAACAAAGAGACCTTGGAGTGCAGGTTCATAGCTCCTTGAAAGTGGAGTCGCAGGCAGATAGGATAGTGAAGGTGGCATTTGGTGCCATTTCCTTTATCGGTCTGAGGATTGTGTATAGGAGTTGGAACGTCATGTTGCGGCTGTACAGGACATTGGTTAGGCCACTGTTGGAATATTGCATGCAATTCTGGTATCTTTGCTATTGGAAAGATGTTGTGAAACTTGAAAGGGTTTGGAAAAAATTTACAAGGATGTTACCAGGATTGGAGGGTTTGAGCTATAGGGAGAGGCTGAACAGGCTGGGGCTGTTTTTCCTGGAGTGTCGGAGACTGAGGGGCAACCTTATAGAGGTTTATAAAATCGCGACGGGCATGGATAGGGTAAATAGACAAGATGTTTTCCCTGGGGTCAGGAAGTCCAGAACTAGAAGACATTGGTTTAAGATGAGGGGGGAAAGATATAAGAGAGCCGTAAGGGACAGCTTTTTCACGCAGAGAGTGGTATGTGTATGGGATGAACTGCTAAGAGGAAGTAGTGGAGGCTGATACAATTGCAACATTTAAAAGGCATTTGGATGGGTATATGAATAGGAATGGTTTGGAGGGATATGGGCCAGGTGCTAGCAGGTGGGACTAGATTGGGTTAGGATATCTGGTCAGTATGGACACGTTGGACTTTAGGGTCTATTTCCATGCTGTACATCTCTATGACTCTATTATTCTATCCTTGAGGAATTTTGAAAATGTGGGTAATAGGTCTGTTATGACATTAATAGAATGACTAATTTAAATACAGAATTCTCTTTTACACAGTTCAGCAAGAAAATCTTCTGCTATCTTAGCCACAATCCCTTTGGACCATCTGTTCAAAACCACACTGTCCCAATTCAATTTTGTTAAACTTTAACCACTTTGATTCTGCATTGTACTTCATTGGTTTTCAAAAGTTGACTTCTAGTTTCAAAGAACCTAGAGATTTCACAATTATCTTCATTATCATCACAGAGCCAGTTGTGTAGTTCTAGCCAGGAACAGAGGATTCAGACAAAGGACCAGATTTTAACTTTTCATCTTATAATTAAAGATCATCTCTTAACTGTAAGTTATGTGTCCTTCTAGCTAGCTCAACTGGGAGCTTATGAAAAGAGTGAAGGAGTGATGTAGTACAGAATTGTAACCCTTTAAATAATGCTAGTAAAACTGAAAGAAAGGTGGTTGCTTGAAGGGTGAAGATAATTTTCAACTACTTGTCAGTATTTGCAAAGTTTGCTTGGAAGGAATTAGTTACAGGGAAAAACATGACAAAGCAAACCAACCTAAGTATAAGAAGCCCGGTCAAGTGACAACGTGGGACAGCACTCCTCTGTTTGTTTTCTGGTGTAATGAACAGACTGCTGCATCAGTTGAATACAAGGAGGGTAACCCTGCTTGGAGCTCGAGGGTATTGTCCCGCACTATTGAAATGCACAATATTAAACAAAGTGTGGTCAACACATTTAGTGCCATGCAATACATCTATAGGGTCTGAAAACAGTTACATAAGGCAGTACAATTTGTCAAGTCCAGAATAGCCAGATTACTAAAAGGTACCCTGTCTCAAGTAGACAGCCTAAGAACACCATTATCTTACATTTCAAGAATGGTTCTCAGCGCAGATCTAATAAACCACTACCTTTCAGTCGTTTAAAGCATTTGTTTGCATATAACACCTCGAGGTGGAACAGTGCACTTTTCCCATACATACCAGGATAATCAAAAAAAGTATATACTATGATGAAAACAATCATAAATATTAATGAGATGAATGGAATGAACAGATTAAAAGTTGAAGCAGAAACCTTCAAGACTTTCCTTTTTGCCCCAACTTGAGGGAATAAAGCTAAAAACAGAGAAAAAGCTGTGATGCATTCTTGTGTAAATATTCATTGCATTTTCATACACCTTCATCCTCAATAAAGACATGGCAAAAAAAAGGATAAATATTCCTCCTTAGTGTGGCTGATGTGAATTGAGACAAAGCCAGTTTCAGGCCTGCTCAACTAATTTTCTAGATGCTGATGCCCATTAGGCATTTGAACATCAAGCCCTGCTGATCAAAACATCTACTCCTCTAAACAAACCCATCCTGACACAATCAACAGAACGTGACGTCTAACATCTTATGGAAGCTTTTATTTTTATGAAGAAAAATAAAGTAAACCAACTGATTGAAAACAGACAGTCTACTGTTTGTTCACTGAGCAAGCTTTGTTTTCACATTCTTTTAAACCTGTGTTAAGGCTGAGAGAAAGTAATTCAGTTGAGACAAAAAGAAGTTAAAAGCTTTCATAAAAATGCATGTACAATAGTATATATCTAGCTTAAAGCAGAAGTGTCCTGAATTCCAAGGAAATTCTGTATAAAGTGAATGCACGAGCATAGAGTTTCTGTTCATAACAGAGTTTTTACACTCGCTTAGCTGAATCTTTTATTTTGGAATTGGGCATTTAACTGGAAAGTAGAAAAATATTGCAGGTTCTGTGATGACATGTATTAATGATAAGTGGCAAAACAAATGACATGAGTTTCAAAAATATGAATAAAGCTCAAATGGAATGAGACCATAGGTAAAACCTAACCTTTAAATTCTAGGGAAAGGAGGCAGCAATCGTCTATTTTTTCAGTGACAACTGCACTATTAAGTATTTCTTTATTATTTCAAGCCACGTTTACGCATATGCATACAATGCCAAAAATCTGGAATACGCAATTTGATATATATTCTGGCTGCATGAGAGCAGGCAAAAAAAATTAAATTGCATTTTTTTTTGGTTTTCAAGAGCTGCACATTATATAGGATTCTGAATCCATTAATTTTAAGTCAAATATAAAGAAGCAATCTACGATATCACTCGTGATGATTAAGTAAATGACTGATCCACATAAATCTTGAACACAGAGTTGATCACAGATTACTAAACAATTAGATCAATTTGTAGCCAATCAAAATGATATAATCCAAGTCCTCGTTCTTCTGCGACTTATATGCTACTGAAGATTTTATCAATGATTTTTCATGAAGTTGTAGCTTTAGATTGGATTTTCAGATTCACTCAGGACAGTTGACTCATCTGCAAATCACATCAAATAATTTTAAAGTGGCAAACATCCTTGGTGGGAAGAATTGCACAGATATTCCTTTAATTACAAGATAGCATGCAAGATTCAATAAAGCTGTTTTTATATTAACACAATTTTTCCTCAGTAGAGTCAAGCTGTTCTATATTTACTTGCAAAGAAACCTCAGTAAAGGCATCAAATACTTTCATCTCTATTCAAACCATCTTTTTTACTTATTCATCAAATGGTTGTTTCTCAAAGCACCAACAATGTGGTTATGCGCCGCCCTTGGCTGTCCAAAGAGTTCCACGTAGCAGCAAAGCAAGTGGAGTTTTGAAGATAGCAAAATCGTTTTGGTCTCAGTCAATTATCGTCCATCATTGGACAGCACAAGGCACTCAGAACAGAGTAAACCTGGCAGAAAATTCAGAAATACTGGTTGGCAAACGACATTGACTGGACTGTGAATATTGAAGTAGTAACAGTTTTTAACCAAACATTTGAGGATAAGCATGAGAATTAGAAAGGGTAATTTATTTTAACAAGAGGTTCTTGGCTCGTGAATCATTCTGTCCTTCACAGGAATTAATGTTTTGCTAGATTGTCAATTATCACAAGATTTTGGCTCCAATATATGAGACAGATCCATGATTTTTATGCCAACCCACATATGTTGCTTTAAATACTGTATATCATAGTTTGAAAACCGCAGCTATTCTGATATAAAATAACAATGAATGAACTGAAATACACTCTTAATGTTCTAATTATGTCACCATGGATCCCGTCCTGTGACCATCCAATCTTCAAAAACCTTGGCAGCGCCCTTTTGTGTCATTCCTTACCAATGTTTTCCTCTCATTCTCTCTCCCTCTGCACAAATCCTGATGTTTATACTGACAGTTTTCCACTCACAAGTTACATTTCAAAGAAAGATTGTTTTAACAATTTATTTTCCAATGTTATTCCTTTTTTTATGATAACTCAATAATTTGCAGTTTGGAAATTCCTTTTAATGTATAGTAACAGAACCCAATGACAAATTAGTAGAGAACATAGCCCCATACTGTAAAGTGTATCATAAATCAATACAGGCAATATTGAATGAATATTAGATTAGATTACTTACAGTGTGGAAACAGGCCCTTCGGCCCAATAAGTCCACACCGACCCGCCGAAGAGCAACCCACCCATACCCCTACATTTACCCCTTACCTAACACTACGGGCAATTTAGCATGGCCAATTCACCTGACGTGTACATCTTTGGACTGTGGGAGGAAACCGGAGCACTCGGAGGAAACCCACGCAGACACGGGGAGAACGTACAAACTCCACACAGTCAGTTGCCTGAGTCAGGAATTGAACCCTGGTCTCAGGCGCTGTGAGGCAGCAGTGCTAACCACTGTGCCACCGTGCCGCCCACAGGATGCATACAGGCTTTAAAATATTTAGTTCTGCTAAATATTTAGTAAAAATGTATATATCTACCAGGACATTACAAAAACCCTTCAAAGAGCAAAGTGCTCTTCAGCTCTTCATGCAGTCTGTACTCCTACAATTTGCAGTCTACATTTGTACAACAGAAAAAAAATGATAGATTGGATTTCATAATCACAATAAACAAAGAATTGTGGATGCTGGAGTTAAAGTTTTGAGTCTAGTAACTTCATAAGAACTGTTAGAAGCTAGGAAAACTGCTATTTATGCAAAAGGCAAAATGATGGGGTGTGTGGACATGTGTCTGTGCATGTGAGACCAGGACTGTCATAGTGTTCAGGGTTTAGATGGAGAGGAAATTTGTAAGCGTGTACAAGGAAACTTTCTGATTCAGTATGTGAATGTACCTACTAGAGAAGGTGCAAAACTTGACTTATCCTTGGGAAATAAGGCAGGGCAGGTGACTGAGGTGTCAACGGAGGAGCACTTTGGGGCCAGCGACCATAATTCTACTAGATTTAAAATAGTGATAAAAGGATAGACCAGATCTATTAGGTCAAGTTCTAAATTGGAGGAAGCCTAATTTTGACAATATTAGGCAAGAATTTTCAAAAGTTTATTGAGGGCAGATGTTCACAGGTAAAGGGACAGCTGGAAAATGGAAAGCCCTCAGAAATGAGATAATGAGAATCCAGAGACAGTATATTGCTATTAGGGTGAAAGGAAAGGCTGGTAGGTGTAGGGAATGCTGCATGACAAGAGAAATTGAGGGTCTGTTTAAGAAAAAGAAGGAAGCATATGTCAGGCATAGACAGGAGAGATCGAGTTAATCCTTAGAAGAATATAAATGTAGGAGGAGTATATTTAAGAGGGAAATCCGGAAGGCAAAAAGGGGACTGAGATAGCTTTGACAATTAGAGTTAAGGAGAATCCAAAAAGGTTTTACAAATACGTAAGGACAAAAGGGTAGAGAGCAAATAGGACCCCTCAAAGATCAGCAAGGTGGCCTTAGTGTGGAGCTGCAGGCAATGGGGGAGATACTAAGCAAGTATTTTTCATCCATGTTTATTGTGGAGAAAGACATGGAAGATATAAAATGTGCGAAAATAAATGGTGACACTTTGAAAATTGTCCACATTACAGAGGAGGAAGTGCTGGATATCTTGAAACGCATAAAGGTGGATACATTCCATGGACCTGATCAGGTGTGCCCTAGACCTCTGTGGGAAGCTAGGGAAGTGATTGCTGGGCCCTTACTGAGATATTTGTACCATCGATACTCACAGGTGAAGTGTTAGAAGACTGGTACTATTATTTAAGAAAGGTGATAAGGACAAACCAAAAATCTATAGACCAGTGAGCCTGATGTCGGTGGTGGGCAAGTTGTGGACAGAATCCTGAGGGACAGGATGTACATGTATTTGGGAAGCCAAGGACTGATTAGGGATAGTCAACATGGCTTTGCGATAAGGAAATCATGTCTCACAAACTTGATTGAGTTTTTTGAAGAAGTAACAAAGAGAATTGCTGAGGGCAGAGCAGTGGACGTGATCGATACGGACATCAGCAAGGGTTGGGTTGGGATATCTGGTCGGCATGGTCAGGTTGGACCGAAGGTGCTGTTTCCATGCTGTACATCTTCATGATTATGACTATGATATTTATACTTAATGGTGATGTCCTAGGGAGTGTTGCTGAACAAAGAGACATTGGAGTGCAGGTTCATACCTCCTTGAAAGTGGAGTCGCAGGTAGGTGGATAGTGAAGAAGGCTTTGGTATACTTTCCTTTATTGGTCAGAGTACTGAGTACAGGAGTTGGGAGGTCATGATGCAGCTGTACAGGACATTGGTTAGGCCACTGTTGGAATATTGCATGCTAGTCTGGTCTTCTTCCTACCAGAAGGACGTTGTGAAACTTGAAAGGGTTCAGTAAAGATTTACAAGGGTGTTTCCAGGGTTGGAGGATTTGAGCTATAAGGAATGGTTAAATAGGCTGGGGCTGTTTTCCCTGGAGTGTCAGAGGCTGAGAGATGACCTTATAGAGGTTTACAAAATTATGAGGGGCATGGATAGAGTAAATAGGCAAAGTCTTTCCCCTGGGGTCGGGGAGTCCAGAACTAGAGGGCATAGGTTTAGAATGAGAGGGAAAAGATATAAAAGAGACCTAAGGGGCGACTTTTTTCATGCAGAAGGTGGTGCATGTATGGAATGAGCTGCCAGAGGAAGTGGTGGAGGCTGATATAATTGCAACATTTAAAAATTATTTGGATGGGCATATATGAATAGGAGGGGTTTAGAGGAATATGGGCTGGGTGCTGGCAAATGGGATGAGATTGGGTAGGGATATCTGGTCGGCATGGACTAGTTGGAACGAAGGGTCTGTTTCCACGCTGTATATCTCTATGACTCGGAGTCTATGGTTTGTCTGTGTGCATGCATGCACGTGTATATGTGCATGTATGTGGCGATGGACCCAGTGTGAGAGAGAGAGAGAGAGAGAGAGAGAGCCTATGAAAGTTCTTGGTAAACAAGAAGATTGTGGATAGCAGGCCAAGGCAAAAGAAAAGCTGAATAAGGAGAAAATGGGTGAGTTGTACCAAATGCAACGGATGTAATGTGATAATGGGCCTCAGAGCAGGAGATAATGGGTGACGATGCTGAAAGCAACCCATGTCACAACAGGGCAAGAGGTAGGGTTGGGGAGTGTAAAAAACATGGAAGGATGAAATCAGGCTCGAAAGTAATTGAAATCGATGTTGAGTGTTGGAGGCTACAGGGTTGCCAAGTGCAAAAGTGGATGTTGTTCTTCGAGCCTACTCTGAGCCTCACTAGAACACTGCAGTGTGTCTATGACAGAACTGTTAGCCAGGGAACACGCTGTTGGGTTAAAGTGGCAGGCAACTGGAAGTTCAGGGTCATGTTTGCAGACAGCACATAAGTGTCCTGCAAAGCGGTCACCTCATCTGCGTTTCATCTCCTTAATGTAAACTGACCACGTTGTGAATAACAAATACAGTGGATTAGATTGAGGGAAGTCAAGGTAAATTACTGCTTCACTTGGAAGGCATGCTTGGGGTCTTGGATAGTGAGGAGGAAAGAGGTAAATGGGCAAGTGTTACACATTCTACAATTGCATTGGAAAGTGCAATGGAGGTCTGAAGAGATGTTGGGAATAGAGGAGAAGTGCACAGGAATGCCCCAGAGGAATAGCCCCTGCAGAAATTTGACAAGGGAGGGAGGGGGATTACATGTCTGGTCATGACATCCCATTAGACATGATAGAAATGGGGACTTACAACCCTTTGGAGGCAGAGACTGTTGGGTTGGAAAGTGAGGACGAAGAGGACCCTGTCATTATTGTGGGTGGGAGAAAATGGCTGAGAGCATAAGTGTGGGAGATGGGTCGAACATGGCTAAAGGGCCTATCAACCACAGTAGCAGGAAGTCCATGTAACCAAGACAGCATTGATAAATTTATTTCATGTAATAAATCAAAAATTCAAATGGTGCTGTCAATGATAACTATAATAACTAGTGTCAGGGACATGTGGAGTGGAGCATTATTTAGTGCATTTTCCATGTAAGAAGTTTTGATGAACAAACTTCTAATGACAAGCATGAGCCTCAGTTACCTAATAAACCTTAATTTCCCCTATAATGCAGGAGAGATAGTAGCAGATTAGTAATAGCATTAGACTAGTAATTCTGCAGCCTATGTTAGTGCTCCAGGGATATGAGTTCAACTCTCACCACCATAACTGATGAAATTTAAATTTAATTAATAAACCTGCAAGATGAAGCCAGTCTTGGTGATAGTGGCCATGACAGCTAACATGGATTTTTGTACAAATCAACCTAGCCTTTAGGAAAGGAAATCACTGACCTGTGAATTCAATCTGACAACAATGTGCTTGACTCAACTGCTCTCAAGAGCGATTACGATGAGCAAATACTGATGGCCTGACCATGAGAGAATGAATAATTCAGTTCTTCATTTGTGTCAGCATTAATTAACTTGCCATTCCAACCAATGTACAAGAATTTCCTGGAGAAATTCTTGATGTTTAACTGAGTCTGGACGTAATGTCTGCCCTGCATGTAAGAATTAATTCAATGTTTAATGTTTCACTTGATTGGCTTAATCGAGCTTTTTATAAGTAACAAAAAAGTTCAATTAGCAGACAGTTTGCATATTATTTTCTAGATTAGGCCAAAGATATCTATAACACTTATGGCTAAAGGTTATGTTAATTATGAATCAAACAGTTCATTGGAGAATTTGGTTGTAGCCCCCAAATCTCATCATCTGAAGCATAATCATCTGATAAAAGACGACTACACTGAAATGTGTGACTGAGTTCACAGTGGGAATTCAACCCTCAACTTTCTAAGTTAGAGGTGAGAATTCTGCTGATAGAGTAAAGCTGATGTCCCAAGCTAAGTTTTAAAAGTCTGAGAATTCTATACATGGTTGAACTACTGGCCATTGGTCGGTGGAATTTCGAAGTACACTTACATGAAGATCAATATTCTTGTTTTTAAAAGGAGAACAATAATGCCAATGGTGACTGTTGTTAAAATGAAGTTGGCTATAACTTCATAGAGTTAAACAAACTTTGTGGAAGGGTAAAGGAAGTGACTGAGCCCTTTACCAGGATGCTTGTCCTATTTTCTAAGTTCCAACTTCCACGTAGAGTCTACTACTGTTGCAGGCAGGGCATTCCACGTCCTTACTACTCTCTGAGTTAAGAACCTAGCTCTGACATCTGTCATATATATCACCCCTCAATTTAAAGCTATGTCCCCTCATGCTAGCCTTCACCATCGAGGAAAAAGGCTCTTTCACTGTACATCCTATCTAATCCTCTGAGCATATTGTATGCCTCTATTAAATCACCTCTTACCTTCTTCTCTCTAACAAATCAGCCTCAAGTCCCCCAGCCTTTCCTCACAAGACCTTCCCTCCATACCAGGCAACAATTCCTCTGCATGCTTTCCAATGCCTCCACATCCTTCCTAAATGCAGCAACCAGAACTATATGCAATACTCCAAGTGCGGCCGCACAAGAGTTTTGTACAGCTGCAACATGACCTCATGGCTCTGAAACTCAATCACTCTACCATTAAAAGCTAACACACCAAATGCCCTCTTAACAACCCTAACAATCTGAGTGGCAACTTCCAGGGATCTCATCCATGGACACCGTGATCTCTCTGCTCATCTGCACTATCAAGATTCTTACCATACACAGTACTCTGCATTCCTGTTACTCCTTCCAAAGTGAATCACCTCATACTTTTCCACATTTGCCACCTCTCAGCCCAGCTCTACAGCTTATCTATGTCCCTTTGTAACCTGCAACATCCTTCCACACTGTCCACAACTCCACCAACTTTAGTGCCATCTGCAAGTTTAATGCCCATCCTCCTATGCCCTATTAACAGCAGAAATTGCAAGCACTTGAAACCTATTTGTCTTGTTTAAAGAAAACCCATTGTGAAACTGAACACATAGTCTGAAATTTCAATTAAACACTGTTTTCCCTGTGACATGAGTGCTTCAACAGCTTTTATTTATTATACCTTACAGTCATAGAGTCAGAGAGATGTACATTAAGGAAACAAACCCTTCGGTTAACCAGTCCATGCTGATCAGATATCCCAACCCAATCTAGTTCCACCTGCCAGCACCCGGTCCACATCCCTCCAAACCCTTCCTATTCATATACCCATCCAAATGCCTCTTAAATGTTGCAATTATACCAGCCTCCACAACTTCCTCTGGCACTCATTCCATTCATGTACCACTCTCTGTGTGAAAAAGATCTTTCCCCTCTCACCCTAAACCTATGCCTTCTTGCTCTGGACTCCCCGACCCCAGGGAAAAGACTTTGCCTATTTACCCTATCCATGCCCCTCATAATTTTGTAAACCTCTATAAGGTCACCCCTCAGCCTCCAACGCTCCAGGGAAAACAGCCCCAGCCAATTCAGCCTCTCCCTACAGCTCAAATCCTCCAACCCTGGCAACATCCTTGTAAATCTTTTCTGAACCATTTCAAGTTTCACAACATCTTTCTGATAGGAAGAAGACCAGAATTGCACACAATATTCCAACAGTGGCCTAACCAATGTCCTGTACAGTAACAACATGACCTCCCATCTCCTGTACTCAATATTCTGACCAATAAAGGAAAGCATACCAAATGCCTTCTTCACTATCCTATCTACCTGCGACTCCACTTTCAAGGAGCTATGAACCTGCACTTCAATGTCTCTTTGTTCAGCAGCCCTCCCTAGGACCTTACCATTAAGTGTATAAGTCCTGCTAAGATTTGCTTGCACAAAATGCAGAACCTCGCATTTATCTGAATTAAACTCCCATCTGCCACTTCTCTGCCCGTTGGCCCAACTGGTCAAGATCCTGTTGTAATCTGAGGTAACCCTCTTTGCTGCTCACTACACCTCCAATTTTGGTGTCATCTGCAAACTTACTAACTGTACCTCTTATGCTCGCATCCAAATCATTTATGTAAATGACAAAAATTCGAGGACTCAGCACCGATCCTTGTGGCACTCCACTGGTCACAGGCCTCCAGTCTGAAAAATAACCCTCCACTACCACCCTCTGACTTCTACCTTTGAGCCAGTTCTGATTCCAAATGGCTGGTTCTCTCTGTATTCCATGAGATCTAACCTTGCTAATCAGTCTCCCATGGGAAACCTTGTTGAGCGCCTTACTGAAATCCATATAGATCACATCTATGTCTTTGCCCTCATCAATCCTCTTTGTTAATTCCTCAAAAAACTCAATCAAGTATGTGAGACATGATTTCCCACACACAAAGTCATGTTGACTATCCCTAATCAGTCCTTGCCTTTCTAAATACATGTACATCCTGTCCCTCAGGATTCCCTCCAACAACTTGCCCACCACTGACGTCAGGCTCACTGGTCTATAGTTCCCTGGCTTGTCCTTACTATCTTCTTAAACAGTGGCACCACGTTAGCCAACCTTCAGTCTTCCAGCACCTCATCTGTGACTATCGATGACACAAATATCTCAGCAAGAGGCCCAGCAATCACTTCTCTAGCTTCCCACAGAATTCTAGGGTACACCTGATCAGGATTTATCCACCTTTACCCATTTCAAGACATCCAGCACTTCTTCCTCTGTAATCTGGACATTTTGCAAGATGTCACCATCTATTTCCCTACAGTCTATAACTTCCATATCCTTTTCCACAGTAAATACTGATGCAAAATATTCATTTAGTATCTCCCCCATTTTCTGCAGCACCACACAAAGGCCGCTTGTTGATCTTTGAGGGGCCCTATTCTTTCCCGAATTACCTTTCTGTACTTAATGTATTTGTAAAAACTCTTTGGATTCTCCTTAATTCTATTTGCCAAAGCTATGTCCCCTTTTTGCCCTCCTGATTTCTCACTTAAGTATACTCCTACTTCCTTTATACTCTTCTAGGGATTCACTCGATCTATCCTGTCTATACCTTACATATGCTTCCTTCTTTTTCTTAACCAAACCCTAAATTTCTTTAGTCATCCAGCATTCCCTATACCTACCAGCCTTTTCTTTCACCCGAACAGGAATATATTTTCTCTGGATTCTTGTTATCTCATTTCTGAAGGCTTCCCATTTTCCAGCCTTTACCTGCAAACATCTGCCCCCAATCAGCTTTCGAAAGTTCTTTCCTAATATTGTCAAAATCTGCCTTTCTCCAATTTAGAACTGTACCAGCCTCAGATTGACCTCTTTCCTCACTTTCTCCCTGAGTCCCACCCCCCACCTTACTAGTTTAAATCCTCCCAGCAGCTCTAGCAAATTTCCCTGCCAGTATATTAGTCTCCTTCCAATTTAGGTGCAATCCATCCTTCTTGTACAGGTCACTTCTACCATAAAAGAGATTCCAATAATCCAAAAATGTGAATCCTTCTCCCATACACCAGCTCCTCAGCCATGCATTCATCTGCTCTATCCTCCTATTCCTGCCCTCACTAACTCGTAGCACCGGGAGTAATCCAGATATTACTACTCTCAAGGATCTCCCTATTAAATTTCTGCCTAACTCTCTGTAATCTCCCTTCAGAATCTCATTATGTCCTTCTGGCTGAGTGCTCAGGTAAAGAGAAGAGGGTGCTTTTTGCTCAGTACATTAATTCTGATTGCCAAAGTATTGCTATGGAGATTGCAATGGAGAACTAAAAATTCTCTTCTGGCTAATTCAAAAACAAATGCAAGATGGGAGCATACTTTCTTAATTTCCAGCGAACAGTTTGTTGCATTTCAATGTGTATCACTAAGCAACATCCTTTTCTCTTGAAATATAACATACTATGATTGTTTGAATTTTTTGTTCTTGTGTTTGTCACGATGAGCATAAGACAAAAAGCTTTAATAACATTTGTCTTTTCCATTCCTGATGAAGGGCTCTTGCCTGAAATTTCAATTCTCCTGCTCCTCGGATGCTGCCTGACCTGCTGTGTTTTTCCCGCTCCACCCTCTCAATGGTGTCTTTTTCCATCAATATTCAAGTTCTGAGCTACTATTTGACAATGTGACTATAGAACTTTATATAGATAGGTGATGGGAGGAAAGTGGAGGGATGGACTAAATATGAACAAAACAAAAAAGTCCACATCTCAGTAAATGCCATGGCAGAGGTATTAAATGAGTGTTTTGTATCTGACTTCACCATGGAAGAAAATGTTGTCAAAATTATTTTGAAAGAAGCTATAACTGAGATATGGAATGGGCTCAAAATTGATGAAGAGGCGGGTTTAGAAAGATTGATTTTAAGTAAAGGTGACAGCTAACTGAAGCCACATGGAATGCATCAGAGGATGGTGAAGATGGTAGAGGTGTAAATTTTGGGAGATAATGGCCAAACGCTTCCAATCTCTCTTAGATAAAGGCATAATGTCACAAGTCAGTTCAGACTCGATGGGCCAAAGGGCCTTTTCTGCATTGTAAAACTCTATGACACAATGACCACTTAGACAATAGCAATATTTTAAACCTTTATTACAAACAAACCAGATAAGGACAAATCCAACAATTTCACTCCAATCAGTTTAACTTTGGTGGTGAGAAAATGTTTAAAACTTTAACTCTAAGACACCATTAACAGTGATTTGAAGAAGCGTAGATTAATTAAGAAAGGTGAGCACAAAAAACACAAATTCAGTTTAACTAGTTTGATAGAGATTTTTGATGAAGTAATCAAGGCAGTTTATGTGGATAATGCAGATGATGTCAATATGGATTTCCAAAAGGTGTTTGATTAAGTGCCACATAATATTTTTTCCCAGCAAAGTTAAGGCACATGGAATTAAAGCAAAAATAGCAGCATGGATACTAAGTTGGCCAATCGTAAATTTCATAGCTAACCTAAATTACCCAATAAAAATTGGAATTGCAGCAGTAAGGGAAGCTAATGAGGCTGGTTAATAAACAGTATTGCAGCCAAGAACTAAACCATGTGTGATAAGGATTGCTGGGCCATAGCAATTTGATCAATAAACTGTTAGTTTAGCTTTTTAAGTGTTTTGAAGGCAGTAAACTTAACAGAGGACCATCTAAACTGTATTTCAATCTTGATTACTTATTACATAATATACACTTACATTGTTCACTGTAGAGAAATACTGGGTTCAGTTGCAAGCAACACCTCAGAATCATGGTGGCACATATACCACAAATTCTTATAAACATCAGGAGTAAACATCTAAAGTGAGAAGGTTGTGGTTGTAGATGACCTAATCAGACCTAAACTAGAAGACATAAGTGTGACTACCACACTTCTTTTCCAATAATTTTATCATATGTTTCTAGGGACAAATTGAATTACGATGAATTCTATGACATGTGTCTCTCGATACACACGGCTGGATTATATCTGTTCGCTGGGGAAGGGCTAAGAAATGTAAAGTAATGTGGGACCATAAAATGGTCCCAAAGTTACATCCAAAGTTACAATTCAGGGTTCATAGGATTGCTGCATTTTGGAACTGTCTTTAATTAAAAGTAAAATGAAAGTGTTCATTGCTGTCTTATTTCACAGATCTAAGAAAAGCACAACACTTTTAAAACAGCCAAATGAAATCACAACATGCAACCTTCATCTTTCTCTTTGTTCAGTCAGCAATAAGTCAGCAGAGATTCGACGAGCTAATCAGTCAGTTTAATCAGTTAGGCAGTCAGTCAGTTAGCTAGGAATGCAATACAATAGTAATCTAACAAAGTATATAACCTAGACTGTATTGATGGAGGTAATGGATCAATATTTCAGAGACCAGGTAATTCTCTGGTTAGTATTCAACCACATAAAATCCTCTCACTCTTCCTTTGAAGTAAATGGCTTGGGTTCAAGTCTCACTTGTGTCACAAATTGATTCAAAGAACCCAAGCTGTGTATGTAAGACTGAGAAGAAATATTGGTATACGCAGTTTGTTGTTAATAAGGTTCCAGATATCTGTCTCAATAACAACATAACTATCAGTGGTATATTTTACATGGGTTAACATATGGAAAACCACAAGTACATAATTGTGTCAGAAATAGCAGCAGGTAAGTACCAGAAGATAGTGAAAAGTGGGCACTAGGAGCTGGTGAAAGCAACTTAGTACCAAAGGTTGAAAACATTTTAGGAATTGTGAAATATTATCTTTCCCAATGGTCACTTATTATTTATCCAAATACAGAGGTGAAGTTTATATTTAACAACCAAGACCACAACTGTCCTGAAGCAAAAATCATTTGTAGCTACTCCCCATCTCTTGAAAATATATGGGAGGCCAGGTCTAACCAAATCTTAAAAATGGCAATTCAAACTTTCTGCAGAACAGCTCCAATTATTAAAGCAATCATGGACAAAATAGAGGAAAGCACATGAGAAATATATATTTTCTAAATTCAAAAAAGCCTTACCTGCACCCAGAGATCAGTTGATTCCACATTCATGCTTCTCAGATAAAACACAACAACAAAGAAGAGTCATACATTTTGCCATAACTCTCTCTTTGGTACAAATACCACCTGTAGGCACAGACCTACTACTCTTAAAGTAGCTACTTCTTAAGTTACAGCAGGAAAAAGAAAAGAGAAAATTCCAATGCAAAAATAAAATAATCATTATACTTCAGCACATATGCTCTGTATATCCTCTATGATCTTTAAAGAGTACAAACCAAAACAGTAAGAATGGAAAGCAAACATCTGAACATGGATTGACATTCTAATGATATTGTGTCTGAGTTTCAGTTATTCAAAGAGGGAATTAACGTTCTCTTCATAGTTCAACAGACGAAGAAAGAAACCAGTGAAATATTTTATCACCTTGGAAAAGAAATGACTGCGAAGAAGATGACCTCTGGTGTACCAAATAATGACAGTACAGATCATAGTAAAATATTCATTTTTTTTTTAAATAAGTTTGAGTTCATTTCACCCTGACAACTGAAACAATCAACTAATTTGTAGGCATATGTCACTCCAAAAAGTTTATAATCTAATTTTACAAATGCTAACTTAGCTGAAAGGCTAATAGAACTATCAGCTGGAGGCCTCTACACCTATCAAATCTTTCGAAAAGACACTTTTGGATAAAACTAAATATTTTAACAATAAAAATGCAGGTAATTGCTACAGGACACCTGCATCTGCTTAAGTCTGCAACTCTTGCAGCTGTCAACATGGTCAGTAAAACATCTAAATCTTGTATGAAATGTGGATTCTCTCATCCACTAAAACATTGTCACCGGTTCATGACACAAGCAAGCTACGTTCAACAAGAGAATATTGGACTAAAATTAGCAAATATAGAGGCAGGAAAAAGTGTCAATGTACTGCTTATAAGAATTCTGCACATAATGAACCCATAGAAAAAACCATGGTGAAACCCACCACCATGAAACTTTTGGCATATAATGCCTCGGTCATTCCATAATAGGATCCGTCATGTTCATGTGCAAGAACAACCATTTATCCTGTGTATCAGTAGAAACTTAGCAGAAACAAACAGCTAAGTAATTAAGCGGTCATAATTGTGTAATTATAATATTGTATAATTTATAAAGAAGGCTAAATTTGATTGTCTAAATAAAATACTCAACAAATAAAAAATGGCTAACAGTCAGACAAGTGTCCCCAGTGATTTACTTCTGCCAGACAAAACACATACAGACTGGTGTGTTATCTCAAAAGCAGCCACAAAGGAAGTTGAAAGTTGATTACCCTTTTGGGTGTATAATGGAATTTTGCATGTATGAAAATTTAAAGCTGAGACAACAGACAAAAAAGGCAGGATACTGTAAGAATCTTCTCCCATCCAACCCCTGACTACACCACCCCCCTGCACTCCCAACCCATCCATGGATTTAAGAAACATTGACTTTGCTTTGTGAGACTACAACCCATCAAATTTCATCATTTGATTTGTACAAAACCGTGAAACTCTATCTTTAAAATCAGAACTCCCCAGGAAGGTCTTGACAGGCCATATTTTCAGAGAAGAGAGCTTTCAGTCAAAGAAGGAATAAACTGTAATTTCTCCAGTAAGTCGAGGCTATCTACAAAAGCCATAACCACAGAACTAGTAAGGAAGAAGAAACCTTCAATCTCTCTCAAAGGCTGCTGTACTTACTGAACCTAACTCAGTAAGCAACCTCCAACTATTTCATTTCAGAAAACGTCACAGCTTTTGAAGTTGAATTTATTCTTTCATTTCAGCCAAGGTTGAATCAATTGTATCAAACCACTAAAAAATCTAAAAAAGGAATGAAATCATATGCACAACCCAAGATCAATGTTGGGACTTCTGATTAAGCAAGTCAGCACCTCAGGGATTTAACTGTTGGACTGGGTCTGCAGCAGGTGACAAGGGAACAAAGAGGAAGGAAAAGCATCTTTGACCTCATCCTCATCAGCCTATCTGCCTCAGATGCATCAGACAATGACAGCATCAGTAGAAGTAACTGCTACACAGTCTTTGTCGAGATGAAGTCCCATCATTCAGAGTGAGGGTACCCTCCATCATGTGATGTGGTACTATGACTGTGCTAAATGGGATACATTTCAAAGAGATTTAGCAAGTCATGACTGGTTATCCATGCAATCTTATTGTCATCAGTAGCTGCAGAATTGTACTCAAACATAATCTGCAATCTTCTGGCACTCCATAACCATGAGTACCATCAAGCCAGGGAATCAACCCAGCTTCAATGAAGAGTGCATGTCTGGAACAGCACTAAGCACACCTAAAAATGGAGCTCCACATAAAGTTCCCTGCATAGCAAACAGCATGTGCAGCAAATTAAAAAGAGGGCTAAACAATTCTACAACCAACAAATCATATCTAAACTCTGCATTCCTTCAACATCCAATTATGAAGGTAATGGACAATTAAACAATTTACTAAAGGAGGCAACACCACAAGTATCCACATCCTCAATGATTGGGAGCTTGGTACATCAGTACAAACATGAAAGTATTTGCAACATTCCTCAGCCAATGTGTCATGTAGATGATTAATTGCAGCCTCCTCTGGATGGTCCCAACATCACAGATGCTTGTTTGCCAATTTTCAGCCAATTCAATCCATTTCAGGTGATATCAAGAAACAACTAAAAGAACTAGACACTGGAAAGACTACAGATCTGATGATATTGCAGCAATTGTACTGAAGACACGTGCTCCAGAACTTGCTGTGCTCCTAGCCAAGCTGTTCTAGTACAGCTTAAATTCTGACATCTACTCAACAATGCAAAAAAATTGCCCAGGTATGTCTTTACACAAAAACAAGATAAATCCAACCCAACAAATTACCATCCTGCCAGTCTCCTCTCCATTGTCAGTAAAGTACTGTCATCAACAAATACTATTAAGCAGCACTTGCTCAGCAATAACCTGCATAGTGACGCTCAGTTTGAGTGTCCAGAGCCACTCAGCTCCTGACCCCATTACAGTCTTGGTGAAAACATGGACAAAACAGCTGAAATCCAGTGGTAAAAGTGATAGCCATTGACATCAAGGTTCTAAAAAAAATTGAATCGATCATGGTTGAGGTCATACCTGGCGCAGAGAAAGATGGCTGTAGTTATTGAAGGTCAGTCATTTAAACTTCACACAATCTCCACTTCAGGAGCCAGAGAAGAAGTTAATAGAATATAGGGGAGGATGATTAGGTCTATCTCAAAAAGCAGGGAAAGAGTTGTTAGTTTATATATAAATTCAAATTCAAATTCAGCACCTCACAGTTAGTTTGTGGTAACCAACTAAAGTGGCAAACATTGGACTGAGGTTATACACAGTTATCACAACCTATAGAGCAACTGTGAGATAATCAGACAACAAATCAAGGAAGTACTAAATTCCCAAATATACTCTAGTCCATTACATCCAAGATGAGATCCAAGAACAAAGCTAAAGCAACATCTAAGAGAGATAATCCCAAGGACAACTGAGAATATCCAACAATCTCAAACTCATATGAGTTACCAAGTTAAGTAGTATAAGCAAACTACCACTCTGATCTCATGTTTGTAATGAGTTCCTCAGTTAGCAACTCTTCATTGTGTAAATAAATAATTCCATGCATTGTAAATAGTTATGGATATTCATAAGGGTGAGTTATTTACTTGAGGAGAGGAGAATCCTTTGATAGACCTTTAAATGCATGACGTTATATTTTCTCCAGACATCACAAGAGGGGAAATTATGCATTGTATCATGTAATTCAGACTTAGTTTTTGTCCTGAGGAAGCTATTATATCAAACAACTTCCTAATTGTTGCAAAACAGCTACCAACTTCTCAGATTTTTAAGCTGAAGTATTTTGCGTTAACATTTTTATTATTATCTAATTATTAATACTAACACCAGCCCTTATGCGTGGCTGGTGCCTTGAGGTTTATCGACTAATTAAGCGTAGGGTGAAGAAAAACTGAAATCATCCAATAACTCAAAGTTTGAATTTCTTTTTAAAAGTGATCAGTTTCTGTGAAGATCAGAACAGAATAAGGGACCTTGTACGATATTTCAAATCCAGAGACGAGTATACTCAGTTTGGCAAAAGTTTAAACAGACAAAATTTTACCATGGTTTAATTATTGAAATGTTAAAGTAGCTGTGAATTGCTGAAGTATTTCTCGAAAGAGAGGACTTGAGTTTGAATGCCTTTAAAAAATTAGCATATATTATTTTTAAAACGGTGGGGCATAAATTGAAAGTAGACACATTAGTAAGTGCTAAGAGGTCAGAAATAATAGAAATGATGGCTTAATGCTTGAACCTGGAGGAAGAAAAACATAAAATTCAGCTATAAATGAAGCAACTTAGAATGAAAAGATAAAATTAAAAACATTGAAGTCAGAAAAAAGGGTAAAGAGAGAAATAATGTGAAAAACAATGAGACATGTAAAACTTTGAATTCAAAATAGAAAAATTAGTAAGTGAGTAAAGGAATAGGGAATGAGATCAAGAATTGCAAAGAGAAAAAGAAGCCAGAGAAAAGTTTTCAATTATGTGAACAGGGAGTAGCATGCAGGTTTGACAAGAATCTGATTTAACTTCTGGTTTTGATTTGGTAGCGAATATTTGCCTTGTATCTGTATTCACTGAGAAACAAGTAGAAATGTGTTTTGTCTCATTTGAGAAAATTGCAATAAAGTTACAATGGCCAAGAAGAAGTTGGAGAATTTTATTATGAAATATTTGAGGAGGGAAAGCACTAGGGGTTTATGCAACATTTTTAGATGAACAGTCTGCAGATTATGATATGATTAGGTCTGTGTGCTTAATGCATCTGAGTTAGCTCCAGAAGCCTTAAGGCAAAAGTTTAGAAAATTGAGGAAGAGACAAAATCAGACTTTGTGGAACATAGAACATAGAACATAGAACATAGAACATAGAAGGATACAGCGCAGTACAGGCCCTTCGGCCCTCGATGTTGCGCCGACCGAATCCTACCTAACCTATACTAGCCCAATAACTTCCAAATGCCTATCCAATGCCCGCTTAAATGACCATAAAGAAGGAGAGTTCACCACTGATACGGGCAGGGCATTCCATGAACTCACAACCCGCTGTGTGAAGAATCTACCCCTAACATCTGTCCTATACCTACCACCCCTTAATTTAAAGCTATGTCCCCTAGTAACACCTGACTCCATTAGCGGTAAAAGGTTCTTAGTATCTACCCTATCTAAACCCCTAATCATCTTATACACTTCTATCAGATCTCCCCTAAACCTTCTCTTCTCCAATGAGAACAGCCCCAAGTGCCTCAGCCTTTCCTCATAAGATTTTCCTACCATTCCAGGCAACATCCTGGTAAACCTCCTCTGCACTCGTTCTAAAGCTTCCACATCCTTCCTATAGTATGGCGACCAAAACTGCACACAATACTCCAGATGAGGCCGCACCAGAGTCTTATACAACTGCAACATGACCTCAGGACTCCGGAACTCAATTCCTCTGCCAATAAAGCCCAGTACACCATATGCCTTCCTCACAGCACTATTTACCTGGGTGGCAACTTTCAGAGATCTGTGTACATGGACACCAAGATCCCTCTGCTCATCCACACTACCAAGTAGCCTACCATTAGCCCAGTAATCCATCATCTTGTTATTCCTACCAAAGTGAACGACTTCGCACTTAGCTACATTGAATTCCATTTGCCACATTTCCGCCCAGCTCTGCAACTTATCTATATCCCGCTGTAACCTACCACTTCCTTCCTCACTATCCACAACTCCACCGACTTTTGTGTCATCCGCAAACTTGCTTACCCAGCTTTCAAGTCCTTCCTCTAGATCATTTATAAAGATAACAAAAAGCAATGGTCCCAAAACAGATCCTTGTGGTACACCGCTAGTAACTGCGCTCCAAGATGAACATAATCCATCAACTACTACCCTCTGTCTCCTTCCAGCCAGCCAATTCCTAATCCAAACCTCTAATGTATCCTCAATGCCATACCTCCGAAGTTTTAGCATTAGCCTACCATGGGGAACCTTATCGAACGCCTTACTAAAATCCATATACACAACATCTACTGCTTTACCCTCATCCACTTCCTTGGTCACCTTCTCAAAGAACTCAATAAGGTTTGTGAGGCATGACCTGCCCTTCACAAAACCATGCTGGCTATCCCTGATCACGTTATTCCTACCCAGATGTTCATAAATCTTATCCCTTACCATTCTCTCTAAGACTTTGCCCACCACTGAAGTCAGACTCACTGGCCTATAGTTGCTAGGGCTATCCCTACTCCCTTTCTTGAACAATGGGACCACATTCGCTATCCTCCAGTCCTCTGGTACTATTCCTGTTGACAACGATGACATAAAAATCCAGGCCAATGGCTCTGCTATCTCCTCCCTAGCTTCCCATAGGATCCTGGGGTAAATGCCATCAGGCCCAGGAGACTTATCTATATTCATCCTTTCCAATATTCCCAAAACCTCTTCCCTGCATATTTCCAGGGCATCCATTCTAATTATTTGTGATTCCATATTCACATCAGCAACAGTGTCCTGTTCCTGAGTGAATACTGATGAAAAGTACTGATTTAATGTCTCTCCAATCTCCTCCGCCTCCACACACAACTTCCCACTACTATCCTTGACTGGACCGATACCTACCCTAGTCATCCTTTTATTCTTGACATACCTATAGAAAGCCTTTGGGTTTTCCCTAATCCTACCAGCTAAAGACTTTTCATGTCCCCTTCTCGCTTTTCTTAACTCCCTCTTTAGCTCCTTCCTGGCTACCTTATAACTCTCAATCGCCCCTACTGAACCTTCACGCCTCATCTTTACATATGCCGCCTTCTTCCCTTTCACAAGGGACTCCAATTCCTTACTAAACCACGGCTGCCTCACAAGGCCCTTTACACCATGCCTGACTGGTACATACCTATCGAGGACACGCAGTAGCTGCTCCTTGAACACTCCCCACATCTCATTAGTGTTCTTCTCTTGAAGCCTGTTTTTCCAATCCACACATCCTAAGTCATGCCTCACTGCATCATAATTTCCCTGCCCCCAGCTATAGCTCTTGCCCTGCGGCACACGATTATCCCTCTCCATCACTAAAGTAAAAGTCACCGAGTTGTGGTCACTGTCCCCGAAGTGCTCACCTACCTCCAAGTCCAACACCTGGCCTGGTTCATTACCTAGAACCAAATCCAATATAGCCTCCCCTCTTGTTGGCCTGTCGACATATTGTGTCAGGAAACCCTCCTGCACACATTGTACAAACACCGACCCATCTAATGAACTCGAGCTATAGCTCTCCCAGTCAATATCTGGGAAGTTAAAGTCCCCCATAACAACCACCCTGCTACCTTCACTCTTTTCCTGAATCATCCTCGCAATATTATCCTCTACTTCTCTAGGACTATTAGGAGGCCTGTAGAAAACACCTAACAGGGTGACCTCACCTTTCCTATTTCTAACCTCAGCCCAAACTACCTCAGATGGCAAGTCCTCTTCCATCGTCCATTCCACTGCTGTGATACTGTCTTTGACAAGTAATGCCACGCCTCCCCCTTTTTTACCCCCATGTCTGATCCTACTAAAACATTTGAACCCTGGAACGTGCAACAGCCATTCTTGTCCCTGTTCTACCCACGTCTCTGTAATGGCCACAACATCGAAGTGTAATGGCCACAACATCGAAGTGTAATGGCCACAACATCGAAGTGTAATGGCCACAACATCGAAGTGTAATGGCCACAACATCGAACATGGAATTTGCTAAAGAAAAATAAATGGTCTCTCTGATTGATGGAATCAGGTAATGAAGCATGATCAAGATTTTGAAAACCTCGGAGAGAAATTATTAATGGAGGAACCAAACAATTAAGGCCCAGCTGGATTCATAGAGTTACAGTGTCATACAGCACAGAAATAGACCCTTCAGTCCAACCAGTCCATGCCAAACATAATCCCAAACTAAACTAGTCCCACCTGTCTGCTCCTGGCCTATATTCCTCCAAACCTTGCCTATTCATCGAGCATTCCAAATGTCTTTTAAACATTGTTATTGTACCCGCATCCACCACTTCCTCAGAAAGTTCATTCCACACACAAACCACCCTCTGTTAAAAAAATTACCTTTTATGATCTTTTTAAATCTCTCTCCTCTCACCTTAAACATGTAACCCCTCATCCTGAAATCCCCATTCTAGTGAAAAGACAATTACCTCTAACCTTATCTATACCCTCATTATTTTATAAACTTCTATCAGGTTGCCTCACAACCTCCTACAGCTCGGTGAAAAAAGTCCCAGCCTTTCTTTATAACTTGACATTTCCATTTCCTGCAGCATCCTGGTAAATCTCTTCTGAACCTCCCCAGTTTAATAATATCCTTCGTATAACTGATTTAATGAGCCCTTCGCAGTTTCACTGTACTGGCCATATGTACTTAGACATGCTTGGCATAATCTTTGAGGCAAGCTTATGCTTCTGGCAGAATCAACCAAGTGTTACAAGTTAGCCAGGAAGGACTTAAAGAGAGAGCTAAGAAGAGCCAGAAGGGGACATTGATGTTTTGGGCATAAGCCCTTCATCAAGAATGTAGATTCTCCCGCTCCTCAGATGCTGCCTAACTTGCTGTGCTTTTGATCACCACACTCTTGACTCTCATGTCCAGCAACTGCAGTCCTTACTTTCTCCTTAGTAAATTTGCAGATGACATTAAAGTCGGTGGAATTGTGGTCGGTGCAGATGGATGTTGCAGGTTACAGAGGGACAAAGATAAGCTGCAAAACTGGGCTGAGAGATGGGAAATGGAGTTTAATGTGGAAAAATGTGAAGTGATTCACTTTGGAAGGAGTAACAGGAATACAGAATACTGGGCTGATGGTAAGATTCTTGGTAGTGTGGATGAGCAGAGAGATCTCAGTGTCTATATGCATAGATCCCTGAATGTTGGCACCTAGGTTGATAGGGTTGTTAAGAAGACATAGTGTGTTAGTGTTTATTGGTGGAGGGATTCAGTTTTGGAGCCATGAGATCATGCTGCAGTTGTAAAAAAACTCTGGTGCGGCCACATTTGGAGTATTGCATTCCGTGCTGTTTGTCACATTATAGGAAGGATTTGGAAGCATTGGAAAGTGTACAGAGGAGATTTACTAGGATGTTGCCTGGTATGGAGAGAAGGTCTTATGAGGAAAGGATGAGGGACTTGGTCATGTTTTTGTCAGAGAGAAGAAGGTTAAGAGGTGACTTAATAGAGACATATAAGACGACAGAGGATTAGATAGGGTAGACAGTGAGAGCCTTTTCTCTTGGATGGTAATGGCTAGCATGAGGGGGCATAGCTTTAAATTGAGGGGTGATGAATATGGGACAGATGTCAGGGGCAGGTTCTTTATTCAGAAAGTAGTAAGAGCAACAGTAGTAGACTCATCAACTTTAAGGGCATTTAAATGGTCATTTGATAAATATATGGATGATAATGGAAAGTGTAGGTTAGATGAACTTCAGATTGGTTTCACAGATCAGCACAACATCGAGGGCCAAAGGACCTGTATGGTGCTGTATAGTTTTATGTTCTATGTTCTATGTTCTATATTCTATTATGGAGAAGGTCATAAAGTTTCTAAAGTAAGTCTGATGGCTGATAGACCCAAACAATCCCATGAACAGAGAGGTTGCTCAAATCATTGTTTTCAAACCAACTCAGAAAGTGGAGGGAGAAGGAAAGTGACAGTCAACAGAACAAAAATTACAAATTGATACCATCTAGTGCAATTATGGTGGGCATTGAGGGGGGCATAAAGGATTAGAGGCATTTGTATTGGGAATGAAGAAACTCCAAATTTGACTAATTAAAGGAGCCAGAAAAGCTATTATCATTCAAGATACAGAAATCAGCTTACAATTTGAAGCTAACAAAAGGAATGAATTTCTCTCTAAAGCATTTACTAAATAAGAGTGTATTGATAAATCGTAATAATCAAGATTTTTACTCCTTCCATCATGTGAAGTGAACTTAAACTGTGGTTTACTAAATGGGTCCATTATTGAAGCAGTCATTTTGAAAATCTCTTAATGGTCAAGTTCATTTTTTTTTAGTTTACTTGTAGGACATGGGCATTGCTGGCTGGCCAGCATTTATTACCCATCCCGAGTTGTCCATAAGAAGGTAGTGTTGAGTTGCTTCCTTGACCACTGCAGTCCACATGATAAATGTTGACTCAGTGACAGTGAAGGAACAGTGATAAATTTCAAAGTCAGGATGGTGAGTGGCTTGGAGGGGGAACTTGCAAGTGATGTTGTTCCCATGTAGCTGCTGTCCTTGTCCTTCTGGATAAGTGTGACTGTCAATTTGGGAAGTACCAGCTCAGGATCTTTGGAAGTTTCTGCAATACATTGTATATATAGTACACATTACAGCTACTGATTCTTATTGATGGAGTAGCTGAACACTTCTGGATGTGATGCTAGTCAAGTGGGTTGCTTTGTCCTGGTTGTGTCAAGTATCTTGAGCATCGTTGGAGCTGCACCCATGCAGGCAAATGGGGGCTATTCCATCACACTCCTGATTTATGTCTTGTAGTTGATGGGCAGGCTTTTGGAGAGTCAGGGGAGTGAGTCAATTACTGAAGGATTCCTAGCCCCTGATTTGCTCTGTAGCTACTGCATTTATATGGTGAGGACAGTCCAATTTCTTGTCAATACTAAGGGATGACATAATGAAACATAAGTTGCTGCCATTTCGTGGAATTATAGTCAAGTCTGGTAAAATTAATAATATATGAAAAAAAACAGGAATTATTTGTAATCTTGCTCTAGAAATTGATATTTTGATTAAATACCATAGACTTGGAGCAGAATTAGGTTATTCGATTCATCGAGTCTGTTCCACCATGATACGTTTGTCAACCCCATTCTCCTGTCTTCTCACTATAACCTTTGATCCCCTTACTAATCAAAACCTTATCTATCCTCATCTTAAATACATCCAGTGACTTGGCCTCCACAGCCCTCTGTGACATTGAGTTCTACTGATTTATCACTCTCTGTCTGAAGAAATTTCTCCTCATCTCAGTTCTGAAGGGTCATCCCTTCACTCTGTGCATTTGGGTCCTGGTCTCTCCACTAGTAGAAATATCACCTCTATGTCCACTGTATCCAAGCCTGTCAGTATTCTTTACATTTCAGATCGTTAATGTATAATGGAAACAGTTGTGGTGCCAACATTGACCTGTGCAGGAGCCTACTAGTTACTGGCTGCTATCCTGAAAAAGACATTTTTGTTTCCACTCTCTGCGTTGTGCCATCAGCCATCCTATTCTGCATTCCAGTACCTTTTCCCTAACAGCATGAGTGCTTATCTTCTTTCAAAGCTTCTTGTATGGCACATTGTTAATCCAAACAGATCACATCCACCAGCTCCCCCTTTCTAATTTGCTCCATACCTCCTCAAAACATTCCAACATAATTGTCAGGCATGATCTCCTCTTGATGAAGGCATGCTGACCCAGCCCTATTTTACCATCTACTTCCAAGTACTTCACAATCTCATTCTTAAAATCTTACCAATGGCTAAGCTCAGGCTGAGGGGTTTACAATTTGCCATCTCCTGTTGCCTTTCCTTCTTAAACAAGGGTTTCATATTAGCCACTTTCCAGTACTCTGGGACTCTCCCTGACTCCAGTGATTCCAGAAAGATTATCACCAATACCTCTACAATCTCCTCAAATACCACCTTCAGAACTCTGGGAGTTAGTCCATTCAGTCCAGGTGATTTATCCACCATCAGACTTTTCAACTTCCTTAGTGATGGCCACTACACTCACCTCTGTCCCCTGACTCTCTTGAGATTCAGGTATGCTACTGGTATCTTCCACTATGAAAATTATACAAAATAATTATTCAGTACCTTGACCATATCTTTGTTCACTTTAACGACTTTTCCAGCCAAATTCTTCAGCAATCCAATGTCCAATTTTGCCTCTCTCATATCTTGCATATATTGTAAAATACACTTGCAATCTTCTTTAATATTAATAGCTACCTTATCCTCATATTTCATCTTTTCACTGTTTTTGGTATTTCTAGGTATCTTCTTCTGGTTTTTAAAGGCTTCCTAATTGTCTAGCTTCCAATTGATCACTACCACATTGTACATTTTTCTTTTGCTTTTATGCTATCTTTGATTCCTTTGTCAGCCATGGTTGCCTTATCCTCTCATTAGTATATTATTTCTTCCTTGGGATGAGTTTCTGCTGTGCCTTCTGAATTATCCCCCAGACATTTATGCCATTGCTACTCCACCGCTTTCCCAGCTCGACTCCCCTTCCAATCGACTCTGGCCGGCTCCTCCCTCACATCTTCCAGTTACCTTTCCTCAATCGCAATACATTACATCTGATTCCAGCTACTCCTCCTCAAATTGGAGGCTGAATTCTGTCATGTTGTGGTCACTGCCCCTAGGGTTCATTCACATTAAGTTCCCTAATCAAGTTTGCCTCATTACATGTCACCAATCCAGAATTACCTGTTCCCTCGTGGCCACTACCACAAGCTGCTCCAAAGATATCTCATAAACATTCCACAAATTCCTTTTCTTGGGATCCGCCAAAAACCTGATTTTTCCAATCCAACTGCGTATTGAGGTCCCACGCGATTACCATAATAGTGCCTTCTTACATGCCTTTTCTGTCTCCTAATTTACTTTCTGCCCCACATCCAGACTACAGCCAAGAATCTTGAACATAACTACCATCAGGGTCTTTAAAGATGTAACCAGAGAATCAAATCAGTTAGATGGCAAATAGTTAAAACTAGCTGGAAACAATTTGGATCTGCTTCAATTTAATTTTCCTGCTGACCCTGAGGTGTTAAAACAGAATACAGGAGAAGAATACCAGACAAACAAACAGTACTCTCAATATTAGATTCTAACTGATGCCATTTCTGTGGAACTATAAGAAAGGCTTTGAATGCTAAGAGCAAATGACAAAGTTTAAAAGAAACAATGGCCCTTTCTCCACAATAGCTGTACAATGCTCATCTGAGGCTCACAAAGAGGGTAAAAATACGCGAGAGCTGATCAAAAGAAAAGTCAGGATTTTTTATTGGAGCATCCAAATAACTTCAATGAAGTCCTTAAGAGAGCTAAACTAAAGTTTACTAAAAAGAAAAATTAACTGTTTACACACATGGAGACAATGTTAAACACACGTCTCTTGGAGAGCAACTCTGAGGTTTAATTCGCAGGAAAATTGAAATGTGAAGATACCTCAGTATTTACACAGGAGAGAGATGATTCAGTTGTTTATCCAGCTGAGATATTCTATGTTGAACTGGACAACAAAGAAACTACATGTGTGAAAGAACATGGAGATCAAATGTTAGAGCTTGAACCATTGAATCTACAAAGAAACAAAAAGCATGTATTGAAAATTGATGATAAAAGCAAATATGACAGAAAATTTCATTTTAATTTACAATGAAATTTAAAAATCACAGGGAATGAGTAACAAACTTGACAAAATTTCCCAGATTGAATCAATTGGGAAAGCTGTTAACCCTGGAAATGGAAATATATTACTTTGCGTGATAGAAGGCAAAGCCACTCGCACCAAGACAAATTATTTTCTGTATGAAAGTAAAAGCTTTAAAAATTGACATTAAGTGGATTTAAACTATTACATACATTCAGTTGATTCGGGTTAAATATTATGATTCTGCCAAGAACTATTTAATGGGAACATGTGACAGCACACTGGAAGAAACTTCAATGACCTGAATGTTTATTTTACTTGTTCAAGGGAATGTGGGCATCTCTGTGTAAGCTATCATTACTTACCCTGGAGAAGGTGATGGTAAGCTGCCTTCTTGAGCTGCTGCTGTCCATGAATGAAGAAAGTTTAAGTGCACATGATGTTGTAAGTTGTTACCCTTTGAATAGTGTTTATGAAAACTCATCAATGCAGTGATTACTTTTTCAATGCCTTTGGAGGGGAACAACTAAGTTACAAATGTGAGGTTTGTAAGATTAATGTGCTTTGGAACTGTATCTTTAATTTACAATTAAATGAAAGGTTCATGTCACTCGTTTGAACACCGACCAATAGCAAACTTGATTGTTTTGATTGTGAGTGATGAGAAAGGATCCAGGTTGTTTTTCCTGGGAAGAAGATCAAGATGTTTATACTTGAAGATAATGGTGGCAGCCTGTGAAATGACTGTGGGTCTACTGTCAGCCTCTTTAGTCCTGGAAAATTGTTGAGAATGTCAGGTTGTTAACCATTTAGCTCTCAATTTACTTCAAGGATAAAAGAGATTTGGGGTATGAAGAACAGTTACTGAGCATTTCTACCTGGATGTGTGGCCCATGTGAGTAATGTGAGTTTTGAGAGATGAAGGATTTCTAATATATCCCTAGAATCTTACAGGTGCAGGTAGTCTCCTTGGGAAAAGGAGATAAAGTGTAAGGATAAAGCCATTGTAGTTCACTACACAAGAATGCACATGGGAGCTTATGCTCAGATTGAAAAGATCAAATTTATGGGGGAATTTAAATGCTCCACCAGCAATAGCCACCACTTCTTACCATGTTGCTGAGACTGCTGACCTCCCAGCTCTTTGACTCCACCTCCAAAGGATGGAACAGCCATTTTTTTAAGGGTACATCATTCCCTATGATAACAAATTATTTGCCTAAACCCAAAATGTGGTTCCCACAAGTGGTCGAGAAGAATTTGATCCCCAATTTTAAGCATGTCATAACGTCTCCATTGTAATAAGAAAAATTCAGGTCATTGTGTATGTTGACTTGTACTGGTTTAATGAGTAAACTTTAGTTACAGTTTAGTATTATCCATAGATATGAAGATTATACCCTTTGATACTACGTCCAAATCATTTACATTCTTCGTCAACAAGAGGATTCCCAGGAAAGAACCAGTAGGAACTTTTCCCCATTTTCTACTCATCTGGAAAACTGTGTTCAACTCTCATTCTCAGTTTCATTCTTAATAACCAGATTTTTAATTCAATTTGCTGTCATCCACAATGTTCGATACTACTTAAAATTCACTGTGCTGAAAAGTTCTCTGAGAAACCATGTTTATCACATCCACACTACATTTTTATGACTATTATATCCATCCTCTCACAAATAATTCTTACTCTCATTCAATTATTTTTAAAACCATTGCATCCTGCAATTCCCCACACTATCAAAATATAAATTCAAACTACAATTACAAAGGAGATTACAAAGGAGATATGCCAAATTGTATGGTATTCTCAAATCGAGGTAGGGGGATCAGTTAGGTCAGCTGTACCACACTCATTTCATTACACTGTCAAAGACCATCCTTTCTGCAGAGTTTGGAAACAAGTCATCTGTCAATGTTTAGCCAAAATCAGAAGTGATAAAAGCAAGTCCGGCTTTATCTTCTTGATGAGGTTGCTTGAAAGATGTGCCCAAGATCTTTTAACATTGTCTGTTCTCTGATGTAAAAAAACTGATTGTAGTTGAGAAATAGAATCATGAAACCATATGATACACTCTTTTTAACTTTTTTGTAACTGCTAAGTATAGACCTTATGATTACCAGTAGATTTGTGAGTACGTAAGAAAATACATGTGCAAAGGTCTCTTGAACCTATATTATCCGAAGCTATAAGTATCCTTTGTGAACTGTCCTCTGACACAGTCATCAATATTTGCTCAGATCAAAAGGAAAACAGAAAAAATGTAAAGCTCACCCTCAATCCTAAACATTTGATCAATGGGAAAAAATTAGTCACACCAGGAATGTTATAGGGTCCAAGGATATTTTCATCACTGATGGTCATGTTGGAAAGAAGCTACAAGTGTACCAAATGTGTCATGAGTCAATTCATTGTTAGATTGAATGCTAGTGTAATCAAAAGAATGCCATGGCAACTTGCTCATACTGAATCAAATTCAACTACAACTTTGTTGAAAAATTGATCTATACAGTATTTCCCTAATTCACTGTAACAATCATACAACGTTTTTGGCAACTTGGTGTTTTGTTAGCAGAATTTTTCCATGGCTATTTTTGATCAAACATTTTCTATTTACACATTATAACACTGAGGGAAAAAAATACATTTTGATACAGCATTTAAGTAGTCCCTGCCCTGATTATGAAAGGAATGATTACTCATGATCCGCTAACCACAAGCTGCACTAATCTGGGAATTCCAAACCCCTCCTGGTTCCTATTTCTCAATTACAAACACAACCCAGTAATCATGAAGCCATTAAAAGGAACTGAAACGTCATGATCCATTGCTTCTTAATTATAAACTAAGGTCTGGATCATGGACTGCAATAGTTAAGAGGACGGTTCGAAACCCATTGGTCTTTGTATTTTGATTACTAGTAACAAACTAGCAATTAGGTAAAATGGACCAGAGATTTCAACATTGCCAGAGGTTACTATTTACATTATGGACGAGCACATATAAGAAAATTGATGACCGTGTTTAAATTTGAATCAAATAGACACCAACTGAAAAACTGAAATCAGCTAGTCCCGTCTCTGTTGGTAGGCAAGCCTGCTGCTAAGCTGATATTATCACAAAATGCATTTCTTCTTATTAATCTGATTATGGTCTATTGGACTAAATCAGATGATTGAGGAACTTCGTTGCCAACTGAGTTAATAAATTAAGAACATTTTGTCAAGATTGGAAAACCATTAAATGTAAGCAGTTGGGTTTAATCAGCAAGACTGACATACAGCACATTGTTTAGCAAAATGAAGGAATAATATTCCTAATGACTGCTTGACATAAAAGTTGTGCCTTTAAATTTATTTAGCAACATTTTTCTAATCTAATATTATTGATCTCATGAAAAAAGGAATAAATTATGAGGATTACTTGTCATAAAATTGTTACAGAGCAGAAAGAGGCCATTTGGCCCATCGTGTCTGCACCAGCTCTCTGAGCATTTTAATTTAGCACTAATCTCCTACTGTCTCCCACTACCTGCACATTGGTTCAGTTTAAGTGATCATCCAATGGTCTCTTGAATGCCTCAGTTGAATCTGCACCCACCACACTTTCAGACAATGTATTCCAGATGCTAGCCACTCACTGCATGAAAACAATTTTTTTTCTCACCTTGTAATTATTTCTTTTGTAAAACACTTTACGACTGTACCTCTTGATTTTTGATCTATTTATGAGTTGGAATGGTTTCTCCCTATCCACTCTATTGAGACCGTTCATGATGTGATAAACTTTGAACAAATGTCCTCAGCCTTATCCTGTCCAAGGAAAACAGGCCCAACTTCTCCAATCTTTCATAACTGAAGCTTCCGATTCCTGGAACTACTCATGTAAATTTGTTTTTTCCAATAGTGTGATGTTCCAGGTGAGATATAACCAATATCCATCATGACCTCTCTGCTCTTGTATTCAATGCATCTATTAACAAAGGTGAAAGTGGGTACTACAGATGTTGGGGATTACAGTCAAGATTAGTGTGGTGCTGCAAAAGCACAGCAGGTCAGGCAGCATCCAAGGAGCAGGAAAATCGACATTTTGGGTAAAAGCTCTTCATCAGGAATGAGGCCTCATATTAACCCATCTATTAACAAAGCCTAGAATACTAAGCAGTTTATGAATAGCTCTCTGTATCTTCCTACCACCTTGAATGACTGATGCGCATGTAGACTTCAGTCTCTCTAGTATGCTTCATTGTATATTATTTCTCGATGTTCTTTGTAGTAAAGTGTATCACCTCAGTACAAACGATCCACCCATTGCAACAACTGGTCAATGACACTTTGAAGTTTATAACTGTCTTCCTCAGTTTACAGTTCACCCATGTTTTGTCATTTGCTTGAATTTGAAACTTTGAAATTGTGTACCTGTGTACCAAGATCCTATTTGTTAATATATGTCAGAAATAGCAAGGGTCATATTAACAGTGCCTGAGGAGCTCCGCCACAAGCCCTCCTTCAGCTCAAAAAATATTATCGGCTATCACTCTTTATTTCCCATCACAGAGCTAATTTTGTATCCATTTCTGTTCCTTTTATCCCATGACCAATCGATTTCCTCACAATTCTGTTGTGTGACTTTTGGAAGACCATGTACACTACATCAACAGGCCTTATCAACTCTTTCTATTACCTCTTCAAAATATTGCAACAAATTGGTTAGACAAGATTTTCCCTAAACAAATCAACGCTGATTCTTCCAAACAAACCGATAATTTTCTATTAGATATTTATTCTATCCCAAATCTAGATGTTTTCATAGCCCTGAAATTAAACTCATTCACAATAATTACTGATTCTCTTTTAATCCCCTCTAAACCTTACATCAAATCTATGCTCTCTCGTTAATATTGACAGCTCTACTAACAGAAGGTGAGGACTGCAGGTCCTGGAGATCAGATTGAAGAGTGTGGTACTGGAAAAACACAGCCAGTCAAGCAAGATCAGAGGAGCAGGAGAATCAACATTTTGGGCATGAGCCTTTCATCAGAAATCAGCTCTACTAAGGGACATACTGATTCCTTTCAACCCTATTTAAATCTCTCATTATTTTGTAGACTTCAATCAAGACACTCCCTCAGCCTTCTCTGCTCTTGGCAAACAACCTTACTCATGTAGTCTCTCTTCAAAGCTGAACCTCTCCAGCCTGGGCAACATCCTATAGAATCTTCACCCTCTCCAGAGTGATCATACACTTATTTCCTTTAGTATGACAACCAGACTTCTGATGTGGCCTAAACAACCTCCCATACGACTTCATTATAAGCCCGCAGCTCTTGTATTCTATGCCATGACTAATGAAGACAAGTATCTAACATGCTTTCTTTATCAGCCTATCTGCCTATCATGTTGCTTTCTATGTACATGTACATCGTAATTCCACTAATCTTCAAATCTATGTGGGATCCTGCCAATCATCATGAACTCCCTTGCCTAGCAAAAGGCATAACTTTACACTCCATCTGCCTTTGTTCTGCTCATCTAACCAACCTAGCTATGAGGCCCTGTAGTCTAGGGTTTACTACTTCATTATTTAGCACAGCACTAATATGAGTACCATTTGCGAACCTACTGTTGAAATCTCCTATATTTGTGTCTAAGTCATAAATGTATACCATTTCAGTCACAAAACAACATTTAACCAGCAACCTCTGACTCCTATTGCTAAGAAAATTTTGGATTCAATTTGTTAATTTGCCCTGGATTCCATGAGCTGTTAGCTTCTTAACCTGTCTCCCATGTGACACCTTGCTGAACTCCATGCAGACCCCACCAGCTGCACTATCTTCATCCACAAACCTAGTCACCTCCTCAAAAAATTCAATCTAATTCATCAGTCCCTTTGACAAAGCCATTGCCAACAATCCATGACTAACCCTTGATTTTCCAAGTGGAGATAAATTCTGTCCCTCAGAATCTTTTCCATAGTTTCCCTGTTAGTAATGTTAGACTCACTGGCATATATTTCTACAAATTATCCTTCTCATTTTTCAAATCCTTGCATGGTTTTGTTCCTGCCTGTCTGTGTAATGTATAGTGTGCCCCATCCATAAGATGCACCACAGTAACTGACTAAGGTTCCTCCAACACACCCCAAACTCCTGACCTCTATGGTCTAGAAGGACAAGGGCAGTTGAATGGAAACAGCATCACCTGGTGGTATGCCTTGCAGTACCATGCCATCCTGACTTGAAATTATATTGTTGCTCCTTCACCGTTGTTAGGTCAAACTCACTCTCCCTTCCCAACAGTATTGTGAGTATACCGTGGACTGCAATGGTTCAAGAAGTGAGTTCACCATCACTTTGTCAACAGTATTTAGGGATGGACAATAAAAGTTGCCTTATTCACAATGTTTGCATCCTGCAAAAGATTTTTAAAATGTCTTCTATCCCTACAATCTTCCAAATATCTGAACCCCTTCAAATCAGGCCTCGTGTATTTCTGATTTTAATAGCTCCATCACTGCTGTCTGTGTTTTCATCTACTAAACTCCAGAATTTCCTCCCTAAATCCCTTTGTCTCTTCCCTTTTTCTGTCTTTTCAAGATCCCATTTAAAACTCATTTCTTTGACTGACCTAGCTTTTGGCTCCCTACCCTGATATTTCATTTATCGGCATCCCATCCACCACCGTCAATGTTCATTCCCTCCACTACCACCAATGGCGGCAACAATGTACAAGGTGAATTGTTATCAGTCACCAAGGCTTCACCAACAGCAGCTTTTAACTTGTAATGAAAGCAAATGCTGGAAAGCCTTCTAAACCTGTGACTTCTATTGCTTAAAATATTGCTTCTCAAATGTGTACCACGACACACCAGTGCACTACAGAAGGGTTTTTGATGTATAGCAGATTTTTTGAAATTATTAAGTAATTTTTAAATTAGTAATGTAAATTTACCATAAATTTAACTCATTTCTAACATTTTATTTTTCCATACAAACTTATTTACTAGTCACCCTAGTTTCTGGGAGACCTGGTGCCCAGTAAGTAGGCCTGCGATGGTAGTAATCACATGACTGCTTTGTAACATCAGTTCAATATAACGGCCAACCAATCATAAAAGGCATGACTGAGTCGTCCCAACAGTGTATTGAAGTACAATTTAACATTTTGCTCTCCATTACCTGAATGGGAAATTGTCCGCTCTTAGCTTCAGCAACAGTCATTGGGCTGTGGTGCTTGCAAAATTAAATGTTGCGGCAAGCAACAGAAGTTTGGTTTTTTACTCTCAAAAAGAAACTTAAGTTAATAACATGTAAAACAAAAGCTCCAATTTAATTTAGAGGAGTCCAAAATTGTGAAACAAGAGCCACATTGTGGCCTTGCTGAGGAAGACAGCTCGACAGAGCATTATTGTTATTTTTCTGCAAGGAATATTCAGAATGACCAATGAGAATTTCAAAAACAAATGGAAAGTCATGAAAATCTGCAGAAGTGTAGACACTGGTGGGTGGCTGCAGATGGTGAATGTGATCGTTTTTGCATGAACATGTAAAGTGAAAACCTTGAGGATGAAATCACTCACTGCTTTCTTCATAGGGAGGATTTCTTGTCACATGTCTTGTCAGCTGAGCTGAAATCCACACAAAATATGAAAGTTGACAACTTCTCCAAACCTACGCTGCTTTTTAAGTTCTACCTGAAGGAACGAGAGCAAAACGTTTAACAACAGATCCCTTCTCCTTCATACTGAAGTTTGCTGGCTCTCAAGAGGCAAAGTTCAGTCAAAAGTTTATCAGCTGAAAGAAAAATTGTAACAATTCATACACAATGAGTTCCAGCATATTAATCCGTTGCAAGATAGCTACTAGGAGAAAGTGAGGACTGCAGATGCTAGAGAATCGGTAAAAGCACTTCTGGATATATTATAAGAAAAATCCTTTCAGGACCTAAAGAAGGGTTATGCCTGAAATGTTGACTTTCTTGCTCCTCGAATATTACCTGAACTGCTGTGCTTTTTCCAGTGCTGTGCAAGATAACTACAGGTTGGCGAAATTGGACAACTTGGCTGATACAATTGAGCACCTGAATGAGCTAAATCAAAAGCTGCAAGGACACAATTAGAATATTCTGACATTCATGGAACCCCTACAGTGCAGAAGTTAAATGGTTTCAAATCAAAACTTCACCTTTGGTGATTAGGCTCTTCAAATATTCAGTTCAGCTTCTAGCTCAAATCCAGTTGATAACGTTTTCTCATTTATGAAGCAACCTTTGACCTTACTTCAAAATAAACTTAAACATTGCTTTAGATCATCTGGGACAGAGCACTATGATTGGATTTGAAATCCATTTGCAGCATCTTCGAAAAAGTCAGTGGTGAGTTTCTCTTTGAAGGAGAAAGAAGACCTCCTGTATCTCAGGACCAATTGCACCCTTTATCTCAAATTTAAAGAAATTTGTTGGATTAGTTTTGGTTACAAACAAGGAATGACTATTCCCTAATCTCAGTTCAAAAAATTATAGTTCTGCTGCTATTTTCATTGCACCTACCTTTGAGAACATCGTTCATGAATCAGAAAGGATCGTGTTTTAGAAGTATGGATCCAGAGCTTTGTGTAGTTCTTTCTAGCATTGAACCAAATGTTAAGCAATCATGTTCACTGAAACACTCTCACATTTCACTTTGAAATTGTAGTTTAAAAAAAAATGATGTCAAATGTTTCTTATTAGAAGTTTGGCCTATTTATGTGTCAGTTTGAAATAAATGTACTTCTTGCAATATTAGTGAGGATTATTTTGAAGACAATTGATGTGCCATGAAAGGGTTTGTGCTTTGAAAGTCTGCTGCAAGCTGAAAATGTAATGGAAACACTGGTCTAGAAGAACAAGGGTAGCGGACACATGGGAATACCATCACATGGCACAAGGCGCATTCTGAAATCTAATTTCATCTTGATTTGAAAGTACATCATCGTTCCTTCATCACTATTTGCAGGAACTTCTCATCTAACAGCACTTTGGTGTCCCTACCTCACATGAACTTCTGCAATTCACGAATGTAATTACTCATTAAATTCTCAAGAGCATCAAGAGGTCGGCAGTAGAAGCTAATCTTGTGTATAAGATGGAAAAAGTATAGTAGCAGTGATATGAAGATTAGATGTTAAAGGAATCTATGTTTAAATGGCCACTCATGGACAGTCCCTCCGAACCACTCGTGTCATGGATACCTCTTCTACCTCCTCTTCCATCTCTACTTCTTTTTCTTCTCACAAGTTCCTCACTTTAAACCTGATATTAAAGCCTGTGGTATAGGAATCAGAGGCCATCATGAACTTGGAAACCCCTCTGGGGAGTACCGGAAGGCTTCAGCCCTGAGTCATCCAGGAATCATTGCTTTAGAATATTAATGTTCTACAGGACATTCCTAGCCACTGCATTGTATGTGTGCTGTCCTCACATATTCATGTAACATTAGGCAGTCACAAGATACTCAGAATCATGTGTGTGGTTGATGGTTCCCTCTGCTATCAGAATTGTTGCTACCCATTAATGCCATTGATCACACCATCTGCTTCTCTCTGCTTGAGAAGAAAAGTGGAAATCCACTGTTATTGGGTGGATGGGTTCTATTACCTTCCTGATGTGACTTTGAAATGTTTATAATCAGTGCCAGCACCAGCCTGGTAGAACTTTTCTGCAGCTGAAAGTGATCCTCACCAGTGTTCCAGGTTCAGTCAGGGTGAGTGACACAATTTGGTGTCAAGTGAATTGCAAAAGAATCACAGAATCTTACAGCACGGAAGTATCCACTGGGTCAGCACAATCACATATTTCCATTGTGTGGTGACCAGATTGGCACATACTGCTCCAGCTGTAGCCCAACAGCTCTGTACAGTTCCATCACAACTTCCTGCTCTTATAATCCATGCCTTGATTGATAATAGTAAGCATTCTGTATGCCCTCTTAAACACCTTATTAACCCTCAGAATAACATCATTCGATACATTTGCTTGCTAAAGAACAGGTCAAAGGAATGGGCGGCACAGTGGCTCAGTGGTTAGCATTGCTGCCTCACAGCGCCAGAGACCCAGGTTCAATTCCCGCCTCGGGTGACTGACTGTGTGGGTTTCCTCCGGTTTCCTCCCACAGTCCAAAAATGTGCGGGTCAGGTGAATTGGTCATGCTAAATTGCCGTACTGTTAGGTAAGGGGTAAATGTAGGGGTATGGGTGGGTTGCGCTTCAGTGGATTGGTGTGGATTTGTTGGGCCAAAGGGCCTGTTTCCACACTGTAAGTAATGTAATCTAATCTCAAAGGAATGCTGTCTGAAGAATCTAGGTGTATATGAATACCCATTAAGTTTTTTCCTCTTTCTTCTGAACTCTTGGGTCATGGTGGATTCAGGACGCAGCTAAACACTTCCAGTACCTACATGTAAATGGCAGACGTTAAGAGTCATAGAGATTCTTGGAGAAACAAGTGATGGAAAGCAAATTACAGCCACAATCAGCTCTGCCCAGTGCTCTACACTATACCATGCATGTTGAAGTGTATAATGTAACAGCCACACTCATATGGCTCATTTGGATGGACAGCTTGTCCAGATCCAATCAGTGCAAAGCTTGATTCTCATTCTGGCTGGTGTGCATTTGGGACTTGACTCCTTATCCTACACTTGGTGAATATCGTGGAGCTGTGGGTCAGACCTTCCCTCAGGGAGAGAATTGAGGAAGATGTTGTGCTCAATCTACTCATCATGATAGAACCCAATAGTGACCGCAGTTGTGAACCCCCATTAATGTTGCAAATTTGCTAGAAAGAAGGCCTTCAAATTCCACTGAATTCCTTGGAAAAGTCCAACACCACTTCCTTCAGACTCCAACAACTTATCAGAATGCCTCCAACAATGCAGAACACTCTAACCCAAAGCAGCAAAGGGAAAGAGAAGGCACTTCACCTCAAGTGTTGTTTTCGAACAGCTTAGAGACAGGAAAAGGGATAGTCATGTACCTGAATGTATGAAATCCTTTGAGAAGTTGTTAACACAACCTGTGAAATTCAAAATGGTTGGGCATCAAATCAGCCTTTGATGCTGAGTGACATCACAAAATGGTCATTCTTTGTGTTTGAATGGCAAACACCAAACATACCCATTGATGGAGCTTTGTGTAAAATATTGTTGATGAAAGGACTGAAGGCAGGCAATCAATAGTTAAGGATAAAGTTGCACAGTATGGAACTCTCTAAGGAAATGTCTACCCAGGAGCCATCCTGAATTAATCATATCACAAGTTTGTTTTGTTCTGTTTATATTAAACTCGAGATCAGTCTGCCGGTCATAAGCCGCAAATGCAACACACAGGCATACATCACTTGAATAAGACTATATCTACTTTGCTGATTAAAGAAATAGCTGTGTCTCAGTGGTAGCAGTGCCATCTCACAGTACCAGGGACTAGAGTTCGATTCCACCATCGGGCATCTGTCTGTGTGGAATTTGCACATTCTCCCGTATCTGCACGCTGGGTCTCTTCTGGGTGCTCTGGTTTCCTCCCATAATCCAAAAATGTGCAGGTTAGGTGGATTGGGGCATAGTTTCCAGGGATGTGCAGGTTAAATGGATTAGCCATGGGAAATGCAGGATTAAGGGATGAGCTAGGTGTGGGTGGGCTGCTCTTTGGAGGAGCAATATGAACTCAATGGGCCAAATAGCCTGCTTCCACCCTGTGGGCATTCTATGATTCCACTATGGAAAAAATATAAATATACAAGGTTTCTTTGTTCATCCTTACCATAATGTTTCCATCTGTCATCATCTTTGCATTCAAACCATTTTTACGATCAAGTGAGGATGGATGAACTGATTTCTTTCTTTCCCATTTCTTCACCCGTCATAATAAAAGTTGCTTTTAAAAAGGATGTAACATGACCAATTATGTAATTTCAGATTACATATAACTCACTATCAGAAACAGGCTAGCCAGGTGCTTTTATTGACAAATAAAGAACTGATTTATTGCAAATAAAAATTACTCAAGGAAAGATAATAAGATTATTAATAGAAGGTTTAAACTCTGCAATGACTAATCTAAAAACTAAATGGTATACCTATTCTCAGGTAAAAAAAAAGAACAAAACTCTGAAGATTGTTATCATATAAATACTTTGGCCACATAACAAATAAATGAAAAAATAGCTATTCACAGACTGTTCAAAAGTTTGTCTTTTGCCTATTATTTTAGTCACTTTGCACCCAAGCCATTTTTTTTATTTCAAAAATATACTTTATTCATAAAATAATTTGATGGTCCGTACATTTAGTCATGCCATACATATGTCTACATTTACATTCACAGATCAGAAATTATTCTTGTTATACACAGGTCTGTGCATTTCTCACTCATATGCCCATATATTTAGCTGAGGCGTCAGCAGAGCCCAAACGACTGCGTGGGTCCCCTGTTCTTCGTTAGGCAGGCAGATGTTAAATGGTGGCCTTTCCCCACTGCGCCTTGGCGGCAGCTGCCCCAAGCTTCAGCGCATCCCTCAACACGTAGTCCTGGACCTTGGAATGTGCCAGTCTGCAGCACTCAGTCGGGGTCAACTCCTTCAGCTGGAAGATCAACAGATTTCAGACCGCCCAGAGAGCGTCCTTCACCGAGTTGATGATCCTCCAGGCACAGTTGATGTTCGTCTCGGCGTGCTTCCTGGGGAACAGGCCGTAGAGCAGGGAGTCCCGCGTCATGGAGCTGCTCGGGACGGACCTCAACAAACACCACTGCATTCCTCTCCAGACTTCCTCTGCATAGGCACATTCCAGAAGGCGGTGTGTGACAGTCTCATTCCCCCCCGCAGCCGCTTCGAGGGCAGCGTGCGGTGCGGCAAAGAGTCCAGGCGTGCATAAAGGATCTCACAGGTAGAGCCCTTCTCACCACCAGCCAAACCATGTCTTGGTGCTTGTTGGAAAGTTCTGGCGATGAGGCATTCTGCCAAATGGCTTTGACAGTCTGCTCAGGGAACCACTCGACAGGATCCGCCCTTTCCTTTTCGCGAAGGGTCTCAAGGACACTACGTGCTGACCACTTCCTGATGGACTTGTGGTCAAAGGTGTTTTTTTTCAAAAATTTCTCCACAAAGGACAGGTGGTACGGAACGGTCCAACTAGTCTGAGCGTTCCGCGGCAGCGAGGCCAGGCCCATCCTTCGCAACACCGGGGACAGGTAGAACCTCAGTACGTAGTGACACTTGGTATTTGCGTACTGGCGATCCACGCACACTTTGCACCCAAGCCATTGGCATTGGAGTAATTTTCTGAATCGGTTTTGCCTGGCTGAATTCCCTTTTTGGAGTCTATGAGTGCCGATTTTGAATTCTCTTTTCACTTGTAGTGATTAGGTTTTCAAATGGGTTTACAACTCAAAATTTGATGACAGTGGTTTCTGATTTTAAAAAAAACAGAGGGCGAGATAGCAAAGGTCGTTGCTCCTGAAATAGTTTTCCAGACTCTGACTGTTTACAAACGGGGTAAAGTGACCACTTGCTGAGAGGTCTGTGGACCCAATGACTCTAGTCAAACAGTTTGTGATCTGTACAATTGTAAGTTTTTTTTCTGCTGCAGCCAAACTCCTCTGCTTTGTAAAGTGCTCTTTTCAAAAAGTCAGACGTACTTATGTATTCAGTTAATGATATTCTGAAAGAATACTTTAGGTGTCTTATTTTCATAATAAGTTAGGCTTTATTTTAAAAAAAAACTAAACACTACCTACCTGCACAACTTCTTGGTTATGAAACTTAGCTCCATACTATCTACCAGTGGCATTTACCTTCAAAATATTGTTTACAGTTTGCACATACATTATACTTCTTGCAGTACCTGACACTATTTTGGTGAGGGCATTAGTACAGTCAGTTCTGCTATAGCGTGTGTTTCTTCAATACAATTGACTTTAAAGGGATTGAAGAATTGACATTGTTATTTGTAGAATGTGAACTTCACTTACCTGCATTGGCTATAATGTGATTCCAGCCCTATTAGTTTAAATGGCCCGGCTATGATGCAACTTTCTTATAACGTGAGATTGTGCGAGAATGGAACTATTGCATTATATCAGAACTGTACACAAGCAGAAAGTCCACTGGAAGTTTCTAGACCAAACAAATTGTCAAAGTTTGTGAGAAGATTTGTAGCTCGGGTGCTCGTTGTTGTAGTTCTGTTCACCAAGCTGGGAATTTGTTTCGTCCCCTGTCTAGGTGACATCCTCAGTGCTTGCGAGCCTCCTGTGAAGCACTTTTGTGATCTTTCCTCCGGCATTTGTAGTGGTTTGAATCTGCCGCTTCCGGTTGTCAGTTCCGGTTGTAGTGTACAAAATCCCATGCAAGGACTGCACAAAACACTACATAGGACAAACAGGAAGGCAGCTAACGATCCACATCCATGAATACCAACTAGCCATGAAACGACACGACCAGCTATCCTTAGTAGCCACACATGCAGATGACAAGCAACATGAATTTGACTGGGACAACACTACTATTATAGGACAAGCCAAACAGAGAACAGCCAGGGAATTCCTAGAGGCATGGCACTCATCCACAGATTCAATCAATAAGCACATCGACCTGGACCCAATATAACGACCACTGCAGCGGACAGCTGGAACTGACAACCGGAAGCAGCAGATTCAAACCACCACAAATGCCAGAGGAAAGATCACAGAAGTGCTTCACAGGAGGCTCCCAAGCACTGAGGATGTCACCTAGACAGGGGATGAAACGTCTGCAACACAAATTCCCAGCTTGGCGAACAGAATCACAACAACAAATTGTCAAACAGCCATTTCCTCCCATTTCCAGTTCCGTTGCTGTTCTTTCTTTTCCATATGTATTTGATTATTCACAAACAACAGGCTTTGCAGAATTGGCTACCATCGTAAATCTTTGACTACATTTAACTGGTTGTAGCATTTATCTGGAGCCATGGCACAATAAATTATTAGTTGAAGAGTGTGGTGCTAGAAAAGCATAGCCTGTCAGGCAGCATCCAAGGAGCAGGAGAATTGACATTTCAAACTTCATCAGGATTGAAGAGGTTATGCTCGAAACGTTGAATCCCCTGATCCACAGATGCTGCCTGACCAGCTGTACATGTCCAACACCACACTCTTCGACTCTGATCTCCAGCATCCCCAGCTCACTTTATTGTGAGAAAAATGAGCATTCATTTGTTGTTCATTTTTCATAATTTTACTGATCTGCAAATTGATATTTAGTGGGAGGTGAAATCACAGCGATAATCAAGTGCTATTAATTCACTAAGAATGTTATACATTCCACTTTTTAGTGAAGGCGGTTAACAAATGAAAAAAAAAAGCTTTTTTTCAATCACCATTCAGTATAAGCACTTTTGGATCTATTATAAGAAAAACAAAACCTCCTCCCCACCCCCCCCCTTTCAACTTCACGCTCTCCATACCCCTCTCTCACCTTTTGAAGGTTTGCATTATCCTTAAAGGGCTTTGCACATAAATTAATCAATCAGAAAACACAAGTGATTTATTGATGGTGGTTAGTAGATGAAAAGTATTCTGGTGGATTTGGTGATAAGAAAGGAAAAAGTTTAATTATGTTTAAGAGCACTTCTGGATTTTTTTTAAAATCCACACTTCGGGGTCTTGTGATGTAAGATAATGTCCATACATCTGGACCAGAAGATCCAGGATGAGGTCTCACTTGCTTTAGAGCTGTGCCATTACATTTCTGAATAGGTCAACTAAAAAATATAAAAATAAGAAATTCTAGCTTTTAGGTATTTGTACATCTGTGCTAGGAAGTTTGGGTTCAAGTCCCACCTGCTCTAGAGGTAGATAACAACACTTCTGAATATGTCGCTAAAAAGTATAATAAATTCCACCTCTTCAGCTCTTGAGACACGGTGGTAGTGTCCCTATCTCTGGGCCAGGTTAGATTCCACCTGCTCCAGAGGTGTGTAATAACATCTCTAAACAGGCTGCCTAGAAAATAAACAGATCCATTCAAAGGAATCGAAAAACGTGAATCCCATCTTTAGGTCTCCTGTCATCAGTGGTAGTGTTCCTATCTCTGGGCCAGGAGCACGTGTTAAAGGGATGTGAGCCAATGTTTAAACCATGGATGAGCAGAAAGTCCTATTCACCCAGCAGCCACTTTAGATTTCCATCTTTATTCATATGTAGATAGTCACTGCTGCAGAAAGCAGGCATTGTGAGTCCTGTCGGGATTCTGAGCAAATAGCTGCATGATCTATTTTACTTCATCACACCCCCACTGTTGAATGAATGGTTTCAGTTCCATTTTACAGCTAGGTTGATTTGCATCACCTGGAAAGCAATGTGTGTGCTGTCAGTGGTATCCTGTATTACAGGAAACTTGCAATCCTAGCAAAGCCATATGCTTAGTGCACCTGCTTGGCTCTGGCAAGGGGACATAACATTCAGCTGGTCTCTTAGAGTTTTAGTCACCCCCCTTAAGCAGTAATGGTTGGTAAAACTGATAGATGTTGCCAATATTTCCAGTTCTTGACAGGAAGATCCAAATGTATAAAAGTTCATCATCTTAATCATCTTCACAACTACTGCTAAAATGGTCCTTGCCTGTCCTTAGGTCATAGTTGAATGCATTTTTAGTTGTTAAATAAGATTAACTTGAATATTGAACTCCAAAATAGCAGCATTTATGGCTCATTATGTCAAGAACTGCCTGTTCTTTATAACCCTGGCAGATGTTCAGTGAATACGTACAAATCTCCTAACAAATTTGATATCCAAAATGATTCACTAACATCCACCCCCTCTATACCCCTCTACAGACCCACCCACCCTACCCCCAACTGCCACCAACTTCCAGGTGCAGTTTCAGCCAACAATAGACGGTCATTATTGAGATCTATTTCTTACCTGAATTTCGTAAGTTAGCTAAGCCACTTCCTCAGAGCTGACCTTCTTTAATTGAACTGTTCTGTACGGAATTATTCTGGATGAAATCGTCTGTAAGTGTAGGTGAGAACTAATTATGCCACATAATATTCTGATGTGTTTAATAGTTTCCACACAATTGCTTTCTGTTAGACTGCCCTTCATAAAATTAATAGCGGCCCTTGTTTCAGTAGAAAACATCAGCTTTAACTGAGAAAAATATTGTTGTTGAACTGATGGAATAGTGCTTGTTAGGTCTGAGTAATCATTGTCCTGGTTCATGTGACTGCTGCACTTTTCGCATTTCAGATGAGGTTAAGACCTGAGGATTTGTACTACTTTACACAAAGTTTTAAAAATGCATTTTTGTTGATAATGGCGTTTGAGATTGTGAGTTTTTATTATCTGACTCAATACAATTCTCTCATTTCTGGCTCCTTTGCCTTGCTTAGTACTCTGTCAGATTCTGGATTAGTGGTGCTTGAAAAGCACAGCAGTTCAGGCAGCATCCGAGAACCAGTAAAATCCTGATGAAGGGCTTTTGCCCGAGACGTCAATTTTACTGCTCCTCGGATGCTGCCTGAACTGCTGTGCTTTTCCAGCACCACTAATCCAGAATCTGGTTTCCAGCATCTGCAGTCATTGTTTATACCTTTTTACTAAGTACTTTGCCATCTTATGCAGTGGCTTATTTTAGCATAACTTTTACTTGCTACATTATACTAACCACATTAAAAGACACGTAACATCATTGTTACTCTGGTCTTGCTGTTGCATTACGAAAAGATGAAACTTTTGTAGACTTTATATATCACAGCAGGGTGTCTCTCATAGTTGAATGATGCAGAATAACCTTGGGTTCTGTTTTCCTTGCATTGGTTGCTATACTATTTTTGTCTGATGCTCTGTCAGGCATGCGTGTAACTCCCTAATATCTTTTGAGCTGCAAGTTCTATTTTATCTGCGGGGTATGCTGAAGAAGAAACAATTAATAATCCAGAATTTGGTTAATATGGAATAGAGTGAGTAGGATCCCAATAGTTTTAAGCCATAAAGATAATGGTAGCAAAGAAATTTGTCATTTCTGCTGATGTTTTAATTAAGTAGATAAATCAAAACTTCAAATTAACAGCAGCATGTGCATTGAGGTAAAACAGCCTACGACTAATTGTATGGAGCTACCAATGCAGCTTGAGCAATGAAATTCACTCATTCATTTGGTCATTTGTCGACTAACATCAGACAAGATAATCATGAGGGCTCCTAATTTGTTGTAAAGCATCACTAATGCCCTTTAGAGAAATAAATCTGACATATCCAGTTGCACTTGCATGTGGCTTCAGTTCCACATTATGGGAGTTGTCTCTGAATCTCATCAGAAAAGCGATGGATATGCAACAAATGCAGACAGACATTTGCCTTGATTGATGCTAAAGAGATATGGGACTGAATTTTATGATATTTTAGCGAAGTGTCATTTGCATTGAGTATCACAAAGGGTTTCTCTCCATGAGGCTTGGTGAGATTTTTCAATGTGTCACCTCATTAACTACCTGACTCTGTCCGTCTCATCCGATGCTATCCCAATTCAACCATTCACGATAGCCAGAAGAACTCAGCACACACCAGATATCCTAGAATGAACTGGTACTGTAGGTGACCGCACCATCTTTAACACGCTGGTGTGCTCCCGGGTGAGCTCCGGCATTCTGAAGCTGCCCTGTAAGGCTCCTGACATTTTCCTTGGACATGGCAGACAAAGGAAAATTCATGCCCCACTTTGCAGACAAGTTCTGGACATTATGGTTAGTAGAACAGTGGGAAGAAGGGCGTCCCCTTCCTTCATGAGAAGTTTATGCCATCACCTGCCAGCCAGGTCATTGCAGTGCCAACTGTCCAGATGAATGCCCAGCAGCATTCTTGCCTCATACCTATACCATCCCTGATAATGCTCCTACTTTCCATTCAATGCTAATGACCTACCACTAAATGTTGTGTGCACCATATCCTCTTGCTCTCTCCCCACCCCTCCAACATTTCACAATACTTGAACTTGACTGTGGACTACTGGCCAACAAGACAAGTTGCCGAGCACTGAGATTGCATTAAAAGATATTGGAACAGTAAGGGAAGGCCAAGATGCTCTGAGCATCCACATAGGTGCTAAATGAATGAGTGTTAAGAGAGCAAATGAGCAGCCCGGTCAAATTCATGAGCTGGGCTCCTGTCTCTTTGTGGGAGAACATGAGGACTGCAGATGCTCAAGTCAGAGTCAGAGTCGAAACATGTGGTACTGGAAATGCACAGTTGTTCAGAGAGCATCCGAGAAACACAAGAGTCAATGGTTTGAATATAAGCTCTTCATCGGGAATGAGGGCCCTCAAGACGTCAACTTTCCTGCTCTTCAAATGTTGCCTAACCAGCTGTGCTTTTCCAGAACAACACTCTTCAATCTTTTCTCTTTGTGGAAATTATCCACACAGCATCTTTTCAGACTGGTTCTCAGTGCTCGCTGAAGTGCGGCTTTAATGTACAGAAGTGCTTGACAAGATACCATAAGGATTCTGCGAGGGTGAAAGTTGTTGACATAAGGTGCAATGGATTATGCTATGGATTATTGTGCCTTGAGATATTGTTACCTGGTGTCCAAGATAGTGGCCTAGAGAAGCAAGCAGCATCACCAGGTACCTGCTCTGACTTTCATGTAAGGAATTATTGCTGTTTAGTTACCTCATGATTGGTGGTAGATCAGGAAGCTGCAACTTAATGATTCATTGTTAATGTGGCGGCTAACAAGCAATCATCCTCTTTAATGGGAATTTCAGCTCTCGCTAGCAAGAATCCCATCTCGCCACTTGGAAAATGTTCTGCATATACTTGATATTTCACATGAGCTGAAGCCTGCTTCTAATGGATGCCCTGGACAAGATGGCACCTGACATATTCCTGGGGAGACTGCAAAACAAAATTGGGCCCATCAAAACATTTTTAACCAGAGAAAAGTGAAATGAACTCCAATTTATCTCTTTGCTTAATTTTATGCTGGAATTTTCTCTTTTTTTTTGGCTCAACGGCAGATTTTATTGTAGGATGCTATTCCTCATAATTGAGGAGACTATTTTCCTTCTTTCTGTCTTGCTGAGTTTTGTTAGTTGATGATTGTACAAAATAATCTTTTTCATTGACGTTTGAAGCAAATTTTGTGTTTTTTGTCTATGGTAGACTAGTTAGGATAATATTTGTTAATTGTCTATTGTCTTCAGATTTAATTTCTGTTTTATTGACTGGTTCTCACAGTTGAGTTGAAAATTAAGCCACATCCATGTTTAAGATGTAAGAATTGTAACAACGTAATTCAGGACATATGTGTTTCTTTGTAAAGAGGTTTTACTCTGCCTGGAGGCTGTAACGTGAGCGAGAGGAGGCTGTTTGAGCATTCCCCAACATAAACAACATGCTATTTTCCCCAAATCTCTGCTCACACCGCAAGGGGACCACCAAGAGAAACATGAGAGTTTGCAGTGTAGAGCCGGATCTAAGCTCCAAGAGATATCCAGCACACTTTCATACTAGACACCTGAGATGCATTTTGCATTCCTAAAAATGACAACTGAGGCAGAGCCTTCAACAGACTTCTTATTGCATTGTCACACCTCAGCTCCCACTTTATTTAAACAATTGACCCACCCCTAGAATAATATGAGCCCTTCCACAACTCCACAGTGAATAACAGCTGCCTCTATGCTAAATGGTAGACAGGAGACTGACTGAGCAGTAACTGTCCAGATTGGCCTTTTCTGATTTTTATGAACAATCTATACATGAATATTTATCCAATTATCAAGTAGATGCCAGTAGTACAGCTATAGCAGAATAGATCAGCTAAGAACACAGCTAATTGTGACACCCATGTCTTCAGTGCTACAGCCAGGATGTTATCCAACCCTATAGTCTTTGTTGTATTCAGTACACACGGTCATATCTTGATATTAGGAGAAAAAAATCAAACTGGCTGAAGACAATTTATGATATTGAGGATCATGTGAGCAGGGCAAGAAGAATCATAATTCTGGTGAAAAATGGGAATAGTCTCTACAAGTGGTCAGTTTTGGTGGTCACTTTTATCAATACAGTCATGGATAGATACACTTATCACAGGTCAGTGAGGGTGAAGTCAGGTAGGATCTCTCCTGCTGTTGGTTCTCTCACCACCAGATATTGGCCCAATCTTGCAGCCATATCGTTTAGGACTCAGCCAGTTCAATCAGTAACAGTGATACTGAGTGGCTGTCTATGTTTTACATTGAAGACCCCTATACATTCTGTGCCCTTGCTATCTTCTGCGTTTCTTCCATGTGGTGATCAACATGGAGGATTATGGATTTAACAACTGAGGTGGTCATTATTAAGATGCTTATCATCCAGTGAAGTGAAAGCAGTAGTAGCCTATGCCAACATCAGTGTGGTGAGTGATATTAAGAGGAACTAGGCTCCAATCGTGCTATGATTATGCTTTTCTCATCTTTTTAATATACAGCTTCGTACGATCAACAGACATTTTATGTGGAACATTTTTGGAGTAGATAATGCAATGTTGGATGACTGTGATCAGACAAATGGAGGGTTTGGGGAAGGGTAGTTGGAGCAGTGAAAGAGGTTGTACAGGTTGTGGCAAAGTCAACTTGTTTGGTTTTGGTTAAGGACACTTCAGAATAGTTGTAAACCTGATTGTAAGAACTTAAATAGGGAGATGCAGGAAAGCTGGGTACAAAACCAGAAGACAATGTTTTGGATCTTGTTGAGATATTTGCCGCTAGGTATTGAGACCCTTCTAAAATTCTAACCTATGCCACATGCAAAACTTGACCTGGAAGTTTAAATGTGCAATGGGCAGCATTGCATTATCTGAGACCTCTGATGGTGACTCCAACTCTGACCTTAGATTGAGAGGCTTGGGCCACCTATCCAATACTATCCAGATACTTACTTTGTATTGTTCTGCTGTCAATTTCTAACATTATTTAGTGATTACAAATTGAGACCATTGCACTACCCATTCTACCCTGCAGACCAACAAATCCCACAAACCAGTTCCCAACGATTCACACCCCTGACCTTCACAGCCCAACTATATAACTCTTAGCTAACCATATTCTGGAGGAATTCTAAGTTTGGCCCAACTCAACTGCCCACATTACTGGAATTGCAATATTGTTGTTTCTGGGTGGTTATGATAAGCATTGCTGCTGCAGCTGGGAGAGGAAGATCTATCAGCAATGATGGAAAGATATTGGGGTCTAATTATCCATGCAATCATCAGCATGCACCCCAACAGTGCTACTGACTGGGCCAACATGCTCAAGTTCATTTCAAAAAGAGGTTAGAGATGGAGTAATATTTTGTGAGAATAAAGGTGTATCTGTGCTTTATTTTTTGTACAAATGAGATCATGATGACTTTTAGGCGGAGTGGAAAAGTTCCTGAGGAACAATTCACACTTGTCAGCTGGTATGAGAAGATGGCTGGTATCGGGATTGAGGGATCACAGGGTGGGTGTCATGAACAATATGAATTTGGACAGAGCATCAGGGGAGGTGAGAGGAATTTGAGAGAAACAAGGTTCTCAAGAGTAGATTAGGTTGGGAGTTGGGAACTAGTTTTGCTTAATAGAACAATGAATTAGGGAGAAGTAGTAGAGATAGATGAAGAATTAAGAATAATTTTTCAACTAATCATTTAGTTGCAGTTTCATGCTGAATGAAGAATTCAAATTTTACTGCATGGTGTCTAATTAAAATTAAAGAAACCCATGAGATTCTCATATCCCTTGTGAGAACAGAATTTGGAGGAATAGGGCAAGTAGTTTACGCAGGCAAGTGACAATTTAGAAACAGAATGTTTGTCATCCAGGATGATGCTGAATCGGTTTCTTCAGCTTTTCTTGTTGAACTGATGGCAGCTTAGTGAGAGGACCCCTGCAGAAATAATTTTAATTTTATCTTGCTATGTTCTTGTACTCCCTCATTACTGGGGTGGCATGGTGGCTCAGTGGTTAGCACTGCTGCCTCACAGCGCCATGGGATGCAGGCTCAGTTCCACCTTCTGTGTGGAGTTTGCAGTTGTCCCCATGTCTGCATGGGTTTCCTTTGGGTGCTCCAGCAGTCCAAAGATGTGCAGGTGAGGTGGGTTGGTGATGCTACAGTGTCCAGGGATGTGCCATGGAAAATGAAGGGTTACAGGGATGTGGTGGGTCTGGGTGGGATGCTCATCAGAGGGACTACATGGACTGTCTCTGTGCTGCTGAGATTCTGTGATTCTAGACAGGTAGGAAAATCATGTCAATCTCCAGCAAATAGATTACTTTCTTCTGAAGTGCTGTGATTTTATTTTTACTCTGGGTATAGTGAGAAGACAGGCTATATTCCTGACATCAGACCAGGAAATAATTTGATCCACATTAGGCATCTAGCCAACTGAACTAACTTCCCCCAGTCCCCCAAGTTTCCAAATACAAGTTAAATTGAATTGACATTGTAAGTTGAGTGCAGTAAGATACTGACAGACCCAGCATAATAATTCTCACAGGATGAAGTGTAACTCTCTAAAAGCATTTTCAGGATACCCAGTTGTAGCTCAGTCCTGTCTCACAGCAAGGCAAGTAGCCAACAAGTGATTTCATTGGAAATTTTCACTAAATTAATCTCTCATTTTCAGCATCAGTCCAGTTTGTGATCAGCATGTTTACTTGGTACCAGTTGTGTCCACTGGACTGGTAGGACCAGGAAGAATATCTGTTTTCGATAATGAAGATTATGAGACCCTATTTGAGGTACAGAATCCTCAGACTCCTGTAACTTGCTTTCACAGGGCCACATGCTGTGGCACCGGGCAGTGAGCTGGCAATGGCATTCACTTATAATCTCACAAATCCAGAACTTATCAACAACATGGAAAAAATAAAACTTCCCTGCAAGAGATGCATATCACCACACTCTTTGATTTCTCACATTTGCCCTGAGTACCACAAATTGGTTCACCCTCTTAAAGCAGCATTCACAATACTAACCCTTCACACTAACCTCTGCTTAAGACTGAATATAGTTCCCATAACACCCATCAAAGGCGGAATATTAACTGCAGCACACCATCCCAATGGTAGCTCCAAAGTGGGCGTACTTCCTCATTCTCTTTCTTTCCCATTCACCGCACAATTCCAAGGAATTGCAGCAGCGTGCATGGAAAACAACGCTGCCCTGTGGTGGGGGACAATTTCATTGGTGAAACCCATTGTCATCTGAAGCATAGTCAGGCTATAAAAGAGCCTTTTGGACAAGTAGAGTGACTTTACATGACAACTACAACTTTCCTGTCCACCTCCATTGCTTAGGATTTATTGAGAGCTCAAAGGTGTCATTGGTATTTTATAAATTTAATTTATCTTGTAAATATATCAGGTTATGTTGGGATTTTATATTTTTCATATTTGTATCTTCATTATTTTTTCATGATGGTCAGAGTGCTCAATATACTGGCATGCCTTATAGAATCATAGAGTAATGCAGCATGGAAATGAACCCTTCAGTCTAACCAATAATGCCAAAAGGAATCCCAAACAAAATCAGTCCCACATGTATGCTCCGGCCCATATCCTTCCAATCCTTTCTTAATCACACACTAATCCAAATGTCTTTTAAATTTTGTCATTGTACCCATCACCTTCTCAGGACATTTATTCGATACGCAAACCATCCTCTGTATAAAAACACTGTCTCCTTTTTTTTAAAATCTCTCTCCTCTCACCTTAAAAATGTGCTCCCTAGTCTTGAAACCCCCATCCTCGGGAAAAGACAACTATCATTAACCTGATCTATACCCCTCATTACTTTACAAAATTCTATAAGGTCTCCTCTCATCCTCCTTCACTCCAGTGAAAAACATCCCAGTCTAGCCAGCTTTTCTTCATAACTCAAACCTTCCATACGCAGCATCCTCATAGTTGGCATGTTTTGATAATTGGATGGACATAAGAGACATCTCCTTCATTATTGAGGAAACAATTATTTTTCTTAGGCCTCTCATTTTTTACTCTACTTGATAGTCCCACTACAAACTCCTGGCCAGCCATCTACATCTAGTACACCATGCCATTCCCACTCCACTCCTCCATACCATTGACCCTATTCTCTGCCCACCTTTGGACCCCTTTTCTATTGCTCCATACCCCTGAATGCCACTACACCCACAATATCCCCAAAGATCCTTGCCAGTTCCCAGCCTCCAACATGCTGCTCCTGTCCCACTACCATCCCCATGCCACAATGTTCAAACACTAACCTCAGGTGTAACTGCAGATAGTCAAATACTACATCCTGCTATTAATCAAACGTGAACCAGGCACCACATTGTCCTTAATGTCACTGATTTTACCTTGAAATTTAGACATAATTTTAAAAGGTTTGGGGCTGTTAAGCAAGCATAGCATGCAAATAATCTTACAAATTCAACCCACCACAGAAATGGATGAAGCCTATCACAACAAAGATATGCTGCTTATTGTGTTATGTCTCACTTTTTTGGTATACCTTTCACAGAAAGGCTCATGCTGTATTATACAAATGATCTGTCGGTGTCAAGATCTCAGACTTCATACTTCAAACATGGCTGATAAAAAAAAATCAAATAGTTCAGTATTACTCGAGACACTAACAGCCTTTAAAATTTGTAAACACCAGGAGCTGTAATAAATGTGTGTTGAATATTTCAGTACAATGTTAGTCATATCTAACTCTTACATTATGGGAGCTAACATAATTCATGCCTCATCAGACACAGTCATCCTGATGAAGGCAAACGTTCACACCATGGTGACAGATCAACACTGACTGAATCTTGGCATCACAATTCGCCTGACGGATCAAGTTTTCCTATCTTGCCTAATTCAGTCACCTGGCATACCACATTTCCCATGAAAACACCTTCCCCGAACATTCTCACATATTATTCTCATTACTTCACACATCACAATGTTATCCCTTAAGCCTTAACTCACAACTTAGTCCTCACAAACATAATACTTAATCTCTTAAACTCATAATAAGTCATATTTTGTTCTTTATAAATGCTGTGGTGGGTCTGTAAATGGTGTATTTGGTCAGCTGTTGGGGGTTACCCATGGCTGAAATCAGCATAAAATGGCCGAACATGATTCTCAGTTGACATAAAATGGCTGAGAGGATTTTCGGCTGAAGTAATAGTTTGTTTAGTGTAGTATGTATTGAAGTAAATAATAAGTTAGGACAATTACAGCTTTGTAGACAGAATATATCCAAGATAGCAAGATTAAGATATTAGTCAAAGGGTCCTGTTGACAATATGCAGCTGCAGTTGTTTATGCAGAGACAGCTGGATAAGGACACACTTCAGTGTGCTCATAGAAGATTTCCATTCCAAGTTGATTAAAGGTCTAAGAACCATCACAAATAGAAAGAAAAGTCTATTTACTTTAAGAGAGGATTTCCAGATAATCATAGATTTTGAATATACACACATATACCTATTTTTCTTTTTAAAAAAAGCATTAAAGAGATTCCACTTAATTCCTATGGACAGACAGCCTTAAACAGTAAGGAAAGGCCTTCACACTGCTTGTAGGGAGAATGGAAAAAATAATGCAGAAATCAGCAGACAGTGGAATATGGTTTGAATAAAATGCACCATGTAGGCCCAGGGATAAAGATAGGGATGTCTAGTAAACACTGGGGTTGTTCATAAGGCTGTCTTTCACTGACCATACAGTCACATGATTAATTTTATTGGGTGTGTACTAATTAATTAATAATATGATTAGTCTGTAATTGTTAAAGATGGGATAAAATAAAACTATATGTCTTGCCTTTGTTCAGTGAAGAGGCTTCTTGACTCCCTGTAAATTCATCAATAAACACTTTGATGCTGGAAATGGACTCCAGGTATTGAGTAATTTCTTTAGACATTCATCCCCAACAAAGATCAGGCATTAAATTAAGTTGATGTTCTCTTCAGATCACTGCTCTTCAATTTAAAGTTGGCTGAGATGCTTTATGGGATCGGTTAGGCCACTTGTTTTGAGGTGTTTCAGTATAACAATTACTGGCAAATCCAAGAAACTACAACGTTCATGAACAGTGCAGCTATGTAACTAAGCCCTAGTGTACCGAGAAGTGGGAAAGGTAAGCCATTCATAGAAACACAGGATGAAGAGTGAACCATTCATCCCCTCATTCGTCCTCTGACATTCTAGTTCATGGATTATCATTTTCCACCATTTTGCACAATCTGCATAACATTGAGGGTGGGAGTATCAGCCCTTTGAGTCTATGCCACTATTTAATTAGATCATTGTTGATCTATGTCTAACTCCATTTATCTGCATTTGATGCATATCTTTTGCTATAAATCTGTCAATTTCAATCCTAAAATTTCAACTGACCAAACTTTACTAACCTTTTAAGGAAATAAGTTTCAGTTTTACAGTACAATAGTATGAAAAGGTGTTTTTGCTTTCATTGCTAGATGGCATGACATTAATACAGATCAGTAATCTTTTATCCAAAAACTGGATACCAGATTTCAACCATAGAAGGGATATTTTTGGTGTTTGTTGAGGCCAAATATCTATAGGTCCATCTGAATCTTTTTCAAAGTATGAAAGAAACTTTGTCTGCCGCAAATGGAACTAAAGAGGAAGCTTTTCTTTCCAAAAGACTTGAATGGATCCAAACAGATCTGTGGATACACTGAGTTCACGTCTTTGGGAGAATAAAACTTTGCCTTTAGATGTGTTCGGGCCAAGTGAAGTTTATTTTTGCCAAGGTTAGCACCAAAACAGTTTATTTGGATCAGTTCAGGTTCATTTTCATAAAACAGCGTTTAGTTGCAGATCTTTTCGATTTTTGGACGCGCAGATAAAGGATACCTGATCTATTTTATTTTGCGACATCTTGTTTTGATTTTTACAGTAGAGAAATTGATATGTCTCTACAAGTCCTACTATATCAGTTTATTATTTTAAACATCACAATTACATTGTCCCTCAACCTTTTAAACTCAAGGAAATACAAGGGTCATACCATTGAAAACATTTAGGAAATGTACACTCAATACAATAATAATAAGTAAGTAGTTATTAATGAAAGCAATATAAATGGCAAACACAATAAGAAAATTCATGACCAGCAATTCCTTTTATCCAAATTTCAATATTTACTAAAATTTTGGCTTCACAAGTGCTTTTCTTGTTCAATTTATCTTTCATCCCACATCTAATCTCCAAAGCCCAGGTAGTACATGACCATCAATTAATTAATTTACATTCAAAACTGTCGTGCTTCCTAATCTTTATTTACAAAAATGAAGATCATATTGAGTAGAGCTGAAGTGAATACAATATCAATATTTATACAGCTCTCTGCCCAGACGTTGTTTGTGTGCCAGACCATATTAAATTACACCGGCCCAGGAGATGCACTGTGATTATCCTCAAGGCAGAAACTGACCGCGAACTCAAATCAATCTGTTACTACCAATCTGAGTTGAATCACATTCATATGTTGCCAACTTCAAGTGGCACCGGGACGTTTTATGGATTTGTACTCCACAGGAGAATGCAGATAAATAATTGAATCATGCGCAATAGTAATTTAACGTAAAACAGCTGCAAACTCAGAATGAATGTAAATATGCAGCTGTTGGAGAAATGTCTTTAATTATATGTGCTGAGCTATAGGTAGATAATGAGTGCTTTAACCCTTTGACCTCTTTGTGAGCTAGTCAGTTTTAGTATAAAGCTTTCTTTTTGTATAAACAAAGAGTTCTGGATGTAATAATGATGCAATGATTATCAGAATATTAAGTTCTTCCATAAACTAAATTGCCAATATTTAATCTTAATACAAAATATTTCCTTGATTATTGCTGGAAAAGATACATTTTGCTAAAGTATTTTTGACTTGCACACATAAGGACACTTTGCACAAAGTACCAATGTAAAGGGAAATAATCTTTTAATATGGTATGCACAATGCCTTGACCAATCAGAGTCAACCTGCCTGGTTGAAATTTTAAAAAAAACGATTGGCAGTTGACTGTCAGTCATCACTTATCTGATACATTCTCCATGGGCAATAGATCTACCAATCAGAGCCCATTTATCAATCAATCAGGAGTCTTTTGCGTATAATAATAAAAGATTGTTTTCCCATTTAAATATTTCCCTATCCAGGTAATCTAGATTATACAGATCAAAATAGTTTAAAAGGATGTTTAGGGTCTCCAAACTGTCACAACGACCTTATGTGTCTCATTCTTATTCAATTGTGATTCAACACTGCAATTGGATCTGCAACTTTAGTAAATTACAGTCATGCCTCAAATATAAATGGAACAAAATCATATGCTCATCTTTAGCATTGCATAAATCTAGTTAAAAATAATAAACAAGCTTTTCCATTTTATGTCAGTTTATAATTTTTAAAAATTCATTTATAGGATGCAGGTTTCTTTAGCTGGGCCAGATTTATTATCCATCCCTATTTGCTCAGAGAACACTTAAGAGTCAACCACATCACTTCAAATTTCCCCCAAGGCCTCACAAGCTGTTTAGAGTTATAGAGTCAGAGTCAGAGAGATGTACAGCACGGAAATAGACCCTTCAGTCCGACTCGTCCATGCCGACCAAATATCCTAACTCAATCTAGTCCCACCTGCCAGCACACGGCTCAGATCCCTCCAAACCTTTCTTATTCATCCAGATACCTTTTAAATGTTGCAATTATACCAGCCTCCACCACTTCCTCTGGCACTCATTCTAGACACATACCACCCTCTGTGTGAAAAATTTGCCCCTGAGGTCACTTTTATATCTTTCCCCTCTCACCCTAAACCTATGCTCTCTAGTTCTGGACTCCCCCACCCCAGGGAAAAGACTTTGTCTATTTATCCTAGCCATGCCCCTCATGATATTATAAACCTCTATAAGATTACCTCTCAGCCTCCAACGTTCCAGGGAAAGCAGCTGCAGCCATTCAACCTCTTACTATAGCTCAAATCCCTTACAACCTCTCTTCAAAAAAATGGACAAAAATAACCTCGTGAAAACCATGTCACCATCACAGGTCACATATCGGCCAGACCCAGTAGGGAAGATAGTTACTTCCCTGTAGGACATTAGTAAATCAAGTTTTTTAAAAGAACAACAACACCTTTGCTGGATTCAAACCAACATCCCCAGATCATTACCTAAGTGTCTCCATTAATTGTGAGCAATAATACCACAAGGCATGAATTCCCCTAATTTTTACAATTTCTGCATTGGTGGCCTCTTCCCATTGACTGGTTCTGTACAATTCTGTACAAGTAACTGCTTCCATAATAATGAAAGAAAATTTATACAAATAAATTGGACTCAAATTAAAATTGGTAATTCAGAACATTTCTTTCATTGGTGCGCTCGAAAAAGGTGCTTCAGAACTTTCAGGAATTTATGTAGGAAATGTGTCACATACCCAAGCAGCTTCTTAAATACATATTATTCTTTAATGTTTGAGATGTTGGTGGTTTACATTATCGGAGATTTGTGCCTTCCACCTTTAATAAAATGTCACACCAACTAACAGGAAAACAGGTGCTATTACATCCTTAAGTGAAGAATAACATGACATCTCCTGACAGAGAGAGGTTTTCACTGTGAAATAATCTACTGTTTTGTAGAGGATTGATATTCTTCTGGGCATTGTAGGCATGATGTTGTCTAACATCTCTGGTCTTTTTTTTTCTATTTAATTGGCTGTCTTCCAGCTTTTCTTTTTCATACTGTCTGATGTAGTCACAGTGCACCATGGGCTGGTGCATATCAACACGGCATATTGTTTGAAGCTTTGCTATGGTGGGCAGGTATTGATGGACTATCCCAAGGAGCTAAAAAGGGAAACTAAAGGCTGAAAACACACCATCTCACATGGAATTTTTTTTGCTGGCAACATATTCTATACGAACTGGAAAATTTGCATTAAGACTTTTTTTTAAACTGTCAACTAATATCTCTAAATCTACTTCTCCATTATCGGTCTGAATTCATTATTTAATAATTGTTAGATTTCGATATTTTGCTGACAAAGCAGAAAAGAACACCTTCACAGTGCCAAAATGAGGGCTGATTGAAAAGATTTTTTCAATTAATGAATACAGCTTGACCATATGGAAACCAATAACTTTTTAATTAGTTACTTATATAATATATCTCTTGTGGTGTTCCTCACAAACTGAAGATGAGGCCTTACTGTGCAGACAGCAGGGTGTATGCAGGGGAAAAAGTCCACATCAGAAAATGAGTTGTGAACATTTAATTCAAAACAAATCGTCTCAGTTAATTGTGTCTATCACTTCTTCAGATAATCATTTCAGAATGTGTGCATATAATCCAGGTTGACAATTGAATGAGGTACTGAAAGAGTACTGCAATGTTGAAGGTGCTGACTTTTGAATGAGACACAAAAGCAATGCTTCATTTGCTTTTTTCTGATGAATGTAAAAATTGTCATTGTCCATGTTAATATTCAAGAAAAATCAAGATGCTCTCCAGGCCAACATTCCTCAGTCAAAACTATTCACATTCTCAAATCGGCTTCCAGATTTAGATTAGATTACTTACAGTGTGGAAACAGGCCCTTCGGCCCAACAAGTCCACACCGACCTGCCGAAGCGCAACCCACCCAGACCCATTCCCCTACATTTACCCCTTCACCTAACACAATGGGCAATTTATCATGGCCAATTCACCTAACCTGTACATTTTTGGGTTGTGGGAGGAAACCGGAGCACCCAGAGGAAACCCACGCAGACACAGGGAGAATGTGCAAACTCCACACAGTCAGTCGCCTGAGGCGGGAATTGAACCCGGGTCTCTGGCACTGTAAGGCAGCAGTGCTAACCACTATGCCACCGTGCCGCCCATTTCTTTCATAATCGCAGCTTTACCTCTGAATCTCAATTGTTAGCTCTTAGCTGCTGTGGGAAATTCCAAGGGCATGAAAAGATATCTAAATACATGTTTCTTATTCCTTCGTATATTGGGTTATTGAGCAATGCAGGTGCACCTCGCACCAGGCCCTGGCCTCTCTATTATAAGCCTGATGATAAAGTGCATTGCAGGAGCAACTGACTGTCAAAGTAAAATGAACCTAACATTAATAATGCATAATTACACGTAATATACCTTAATATTTCAAATTTCTGGCAAAAGGTTTAATTTTGATCTCATTGTGAGACACTGGGTGTGGACAGTAATAGCGTACCTATTTTTTGTTTGACTGTGTCATTCATTCCCATTATTTGAAATGTTGTCACATTTTCTAACTCCCAGGTCTACAGTGCAGCCTTAATCACATCCGATGAATCAGAAAACAAGGACTCGCTTATCCTTACTCATATCTCTGAGACTGCCAATGAAATGTTGGACTAGACAGCAAACATTAAAATAAACCGGACAAGCGCATAAAAGTGATATTAAATTTGTAAAAGTGTAATGATGAGGGCTGTTTTACAAATTTACAAGACTTCATTAGCACTAATTTCAAATACAGTCAAAACACCGAAATCATTCAAATCATTCCTCAAGCACCACAGAAGTGTATCCTGCAAGTGCTATTTGATTCTGTACTCAAAAATATCTAAAACCTAACAAAAACCTAACAACCTTGAGAAAGTTTTCTTTACTGATCATTTTCCAGGATTGCAGTAGATTCTAAAGGCAGAATTTTAACCAGCAAAGCAGGTACGGATGTAGGCAATGGGGTGCTAAGGGGGACAAGAAGGTCTGGTTCATTTTCTGGAAAAGTGGCAACTGGTCAGGAACACAACATGTCCTGCCACCTTCAGCCTCGATTTAGACAACTTTGCAAGCAAGCAGGCAATCTTTGCACAGCTATCAGGTACATACAATATACAACTAAATGATTTAGTGTAGAATTCTGGATTTTACTGCTAGCATGCGACTTTCCTTGAAGCATCTAAACCTCTCCAGGGTTAGCCAGCCTAGTACACACAGACTGGACTGTTCAGTGAAACTGACAGGCTTGAAAATAGTGAAACTGAAACCACTCTCAAAGGGAAAGGAACTGGTCAAAGCATGTCTGACAATCGAAAAGCATGGCACTGGAAAAGCATAGCAAGCCAGGCAGCATCCGAGGAACAAGAGAGTCAATATTTAAGGCATAAACCCTTCATCAGGAATGTGAGAGGGAAGGAGACTGGGAGATAAGTAGGAGGATGGGGTGGGGCAGGTCAGGGGAAGGTAGCTGGGAAGGTGATAGGTGGATGCAGGTGGGGGCTAATTATGATAGGCCAGTGGGGAGGGTGGAGCGGATTGGTGGGAAGAAAGATGGACAGGTGGGACAGGTCAAGAGGGCGGTGCCGAGTTGGAATCTGTCAACTCTGGCTCAACCCACTTTTCCACTGCCAATGCACAGTGTCTGCACCACCCTGCTGATTTCTATGGCATTCTCCTTCAACGTAAGGGTTTCAGCGGCTGAAGGACTAGCTCTTGTTCTCTGCTTTAAGAAACTTTAGGGTATTTTACATATAAATGTATATTATGAAAATGAGCTTAATTTTGTTATAACAGTAACAAATTGGTTGTCTGCATGATTCTTCAAACATTCAGAATTATTCTGCAAATTCAATTACTGAATCACACTTGATATTTTCAATTGGAATCACAATGTGGCACACTTAAGTGTATTAGAAACTACATATCTTTATTTCAAGTAGACACTATATTTGTTTCAAATTAACAAAATAGATGGTTCATTTCTCAGGACAATGCCATGACCAATCAAAGTGAAATAGCTTGGTTTAAAATTTGTTCTTGTCAGTCATTATTAACTATATTATTCTCCACAGTAAAACCTCTACCAGTCAAAGTTCACTTGCTATCCAATCAGTACAGTCTGTTCATACAGAATAAATGTTGGTCAACCTGTTAAATTGATACTTTTGCAAGTTGTTCTTTTTGGAATAATCTGACAGTTTTAAGCTCATCATTACAATCCTGTTATTTCAGAAATATTTAATTACCCAAAATCAATTTGCAAATACCATACCTCCAGATTATTGGCCGGGGTATCTGGATTACACTACTGCATCCACAGTTGCTTCTAATTGAATAATAAGTAACTTTTCCACTTTTGCTTACAAACAAAATACTGGATAAATAATTGATCTTTATCATAAATCAGTGATTTATATTTAAATTTAATCAGCAACACTGTTCTGTGGAAAAGCAGGATTGCTATCAGATATGGTGAAAGTGAGGACTACAGATGCTGGAGATTAGAGTCGAGAATGTGGTGCTGGAAATGGGCTTTTGCCTGAAACTTAGACTCTCCTACTCCTTGAATGCTGCCTGACCTGCTGTGCTTTTCCAGCACCATACTCACGACTCTTACTGTTAGATGTTAATGTCAAACACGATAATGAATGACGGCTAAAAGCCTCACCATTATTAATATTACAAATTCTGGACCATTTCCATAATGCCCACTCAGGATGCCTTCCAGTGTTTACAAATTATGGAAGCACATTTCAAGTGTACATTTTTAGTGTTGGTAAAAGAATTGATCATGTATTTCATGCGGCTTGGGACTCAGAGCGATTTTGCTTATTTGGTCAATACACATACGGACCACACATTGCAATTCTTAGGCAAACTCTAGGCGAAGTCTGTCAAGACAGTGTTGTAAATGTGGCTGGTTTTCATTCTGAATGCATTATTAAAGGCTCCCTCTTTACTAATTATGTCCAAGATTCTTGGACCCCTGTGCAAGTTGATTTTACAGAGAAGTTTTTAAAACCTCACAATGTCTAAAGACCATTTGTGACTGCACAGCCAATCTGACCTGCTACTGGAGGTCCTATTCCAATGCTTATTAGTTAGCTGCAATGTAAATTTATTTCCATTCATTGCACAACAAACATCAATCTCCGATAAACTTGAAATAAAAGAAGGAAGTGGCCTCTACAAGCTACCATTTGCTAACTCGACTGTTAGAGGTGGAATCCATGTCCATATGATGCGAAAGGCATGCACAATTAGATTACAGACACTTCAAATATTCTCGTCTCTCCATTCAGCTGCTTTCAATAAGAGTTTTTGCAAGATTAGCAGCAAGATGCAAAATAGATCTATTCAATTTCAGGACATACAGGGTTAATAAGTGAAAGCGCTGTGCGCTGGATTGATGAAAATAAACAACTTTCACCTCTTTGTTTTCTGAAACATTTTGAAAATATGTAATATTAAGAATGTTAGAACGCCATAATTAGGCAAATTACAGGATGCTCTAAGGGGTATTATGTTACAGGACACTCTGGTAACAATAATACATAATATTTTTTTCTGGAGACTGGAAAACTATTTTGGACCAGCTTTTGATTATAAATTTTGATTCCCATATAGGGAGTCACAAAAGACCCTTACTAACTTCACGAGAACCTTCCCTGTTTAAATTATTTTTGAACTTTATTTTGGTCTTAAAATCATTCCATTGTCAGTCTCATTAAAATGCAATATATTCAACAATAGAAAATGCTGATATTCACCACACAGGTATACAGCTCTGCTGTCTACAAACTGTCGAGTACAATCTGCATTTATCTCAGAGACCACACCTTCCCAGAATGTCTTTTGCAGAGAAAATTACTCTCGAGTTTACTTTGACATGACTTTAAGACTGATTAATGGATTTAATCACTTGTTTCAAAGTTTACTGCTGCTGAGCATTTTGTGTATATGTAAATAAAATCACAAAATATAAATTGCTGCAATATTTAAAATCATGTCCAAAATGTCACATCTGATTCATTGAAGCATATGTAAATTTTGAGAGCTCTGTTAAAGAAATCTTAGATATTAACTTTTTTGATTGATCACTTAATTTAAATTGACCTGCTGCCAGGTGACTTATACAATTAACGGTAGGGTCCTGAGTTATTTTGCAGAACAGAGAAACCTAGGGGTTCAGACGCATAATTCTTTGAAATTTGCAGCACAGGTAGACAGGCTAGTTAACAAGGAATTTAACACACTTTCCCTAATTTCTCAGATCTTTGAGAATAGGAGTTGGGACATTACATTGAGGTTATACAGAACATAGGTGAAGCCTCTTGTGGAATACTAGTCACCCCATTACAGGAAGGTTTTATTCAATTGGAGAGAGTTTAGAAAAAAATTACCAGGATGTCACTAGAAATGGAGAGATCGAGTAATACTGGTTAGGCTGAGACTTTCTTCACTGGAGCGTAGGAGGTTGAGATGTGACCTTATTGAGGTTGATAAAATCATGAGGGGTAAAGATAAGGTGAATGACATGGCTCGTTTCCATAGGGAGGGGGAGTTCAAAACAAGAGGGGATATTTTTAAGGTGAGAGGAGATAGATTTAACAAGGACCCGAGGGGAAACCTTTTTACATAGAGAATGGTTCATGTGTGGATTGAACTTCCAGAGAAAGTAATGGATACAGGTACAATTGCAATACTGAAATGGCATTTGGGTAAGTACATGATTAGGAAAGATTTGGCGGGATATCGACCAAGCCCAGGCAGGTGGAACTAGTTTGGGAATATGATTAGCTTGGACTAGTTGGACCACAGAGTCTGTTTCCAATCTATATGTTTCCATGACTGGATGTAAGTTTGCTCACTGAGCTGTAAGGTTTCAGATGCTTTCAGATGTTTCATCACCATTCCGGATAACATCACCAGTGAGCCTCCGGTGAAGCACTGGTGGTATGGCCCGCTTTTTATTTATGTGTTTAGGTTTCTTTGGGTGGGCGATGTCATTCTCTGTGATGTCATTTCCTGTTCTTTTTCTCAGGGGATAGTAAATGGGATCCAAGTCAATGTGTTTGTTGATAGAGTTTCGGTTGGAACGCCATGCTTCTAGGAATTCTCATGCGTGTCTCTGTTTGGCTTGCCCTAGGATGGATGTATTGCCCCAGTTGAAGTGGTGTTCTTCCTCATCTGTATGTAAGAATACTAGTGAGAGTGGGTCATGTATCCCGGTGGCTAGTTTTCTGCCTGTTTATCCAATGTTGTATTTGTTACAGTTTTTCCAAGGTATTTTGTAAATGACATGAATTTTGTTTGTTGTCTGTATAGGATCTTTCAAGTTCATTAGCTACTGTTTTAGCTTGTTGGTGGGTTTGTGGGCTACCATGATGCCAAGGGGTCTGAGTAAGCTGGCAGTCATTTCCGAGAAGTCTTTGATGTAGGGGAGAGTGGCAAGGGTTCTGGACACGTTTTGTCTGCTTGGTGGGGTTTGTTGCTGAGACATTATTCTGTACCTGTTCTTTTTGAATACACCAGATAGGTGATTTTCCTCTGCTCTGCGTAATTTCTCTGTGCTGCAGTGTGTGGTGACTCGTTGAAATAATGTTCTAATGCAGCTTCATTTGTGGATGTTGGGATGATTGCTTAAGCATTGTTTGATGTTAACCAGTTTTAAACTCTTCCTGTTTTCTCATTATAGCACAACACACCTATGTGAACAGATAATGAAACACTTAACTCTTATAATTCATCTTTTTTCTGACTCCCTCCATTTTCTATAGAACTTGATTATTTTGCCAACTGTCCTTTACAGTTGTTCTTCATTTTATCTCAAGGCTTAGAAAATTATTACTTTTCAACAAGGGTAATGGCTGCACCATTGTTAAACTACATTTTGAAAAATAATTAGCTGATCATTAATTATGAATTGTGCTCACAGGTTGAAAGGATTCAGTGCACGTGCGGCAGGTGGTTAGAGGCAGGTTTCATCATGCCTGCTCAATTAAGAGTAACAGTGAGTCGATAAGAAAATGGAAAATAAAGGAAAGTGGAAGAAAACAGTGGAAGAAATCATGCTGTGGGAAGGAGGGAAGTAAATCCCAAGATGATGTACAGAGTAATAAACTGAACATTTTCTGTCAAGGAAGATTATAAACAGAATCACTGACAACTGACAATATAGAGCTGACAAGTGAAGCTTGTGGATAGGTGGGTAAGACCAGTAAATAATACGTTAACAAAATTTATGCTTTATTTCACCAGTTTATTTATCAAATCATGGGGGAGAATTTCTTTTGAGTTGCTGCCAACATTAAGACAGCTCTGTCTGCAGTTTTTGACATAATTGACCATATTATTCTTTGCCATTTCCACTCCACCGTCATTCAGTGAATTACTCTTTTTATCTATTTATTTATGTCTTCGTAAAAGCTTAAATTACACTCTCTTCCTGCTTCCACATTGTTACGTTGAAGCCTCCCAAAGATCTATCCTTGGTCCCCTATTTCTTATCTTCAAGTAATAATTACTGAAATAATTCAAAGGCGCAATAATTGTTTTCTACATGTGATTACACCCAATTGAGCTGAGAACCATATCTCTCACTTCCGGACTGGTGAAATGATCATCCTGCTCATTCAAAATTCATCAGCGGAGGAGCAGAAACCTCCTTCAATAAAGTATTGGGAAACTGAAGCTATTGTTTTCAGCCTCAATGAAAACCTTGAGCTGATGTGGAAGTCGGGAAGGACAGGGCCAGCGTTGTAGATCTGGAGATGACAGAAACTGTGATTCTCTGAAATTCTCTGGGCATTCAAGAAATACCTTAACTTATTCCTTCAAAACACATTGCACATGCAACCTCCAAAACCCCATTATGTGAAGTTGCATGCACAGTGGCATTGCTCTTGTACAGCTGAGTTTAAGAATATTACAAATGGTAAGTAAGCAGATGAAATTATTGCAATATATGACCAACCTTATCCTATTTCCTCCCATATCTCCAAATTTATTGCGAATAATTGTCTCCTTCACCTCTCTGCCTATCACTTACATTCTTGCTTTCGCGCAAACTCAGGATTTTCAGCTTTGGTGTTCCTTCTGTATTTGAACTTGTGATTGTATAGGGTCACTCTACGATGTTAATGGAATGAATGAGCACTTGTTTTCCCCACTCTGCATGCCTATGGTGTAAAGGTAAATGTATATCTGCATTGTTTGCTGACTGCAGGGTTCCTTGTGGAAGTGAGGATGAGTTGTAAACTGAGTGAACATTCTGGTCCCTTTCTGAGAATGAAGCCCATGGGGCATACCAGGAATGCAGAGGCATTACCAAGCCCCATTTGATGACACAAGGGCAACACTGGGATTGAGGATGGAGATAACCACTGCCCAGAAGTAAGAAAATGAGGACCATCATAAGGGAAGTGCTGTTTGGAACAGGGAGGGAAAAGCCAAGACAAGAGACACAAGGATTTTTTCATGACCCTCCAAATAATCATACATTTTTTCTAATCTTGGTCTCTTCCTACATCACCCCGATCACCTTTGACATAGGGCAGACCTCCTACTCAGCCTTCACAAAAATCTCATTGTAACACCAATGAGACCATCAGCTTAAATTTGGCTCGAACGTAGCAAGGGGGTCAGGCAGAGTCACCAAACTACAGAATTATTACAGTGCAAAAGGATGTCATTTGGACCATTGGGTCTGCCCTAGCTCTGATCATTTTGATTCTGTGCCAATCTCCTGCCTTTTTCCCATAATCCTGGCCACACAATTGAAGATTTTGAACTTCTTCCTGATCTTTGGCAGTTCTTTGAGTAAGTGTTTCTGCAATGTCCATCACACAGGCTCAAAGCGGTAATAATGAGCCTTTCAGCCCTCAATATTCAACAGCCATGTATTTTTACCTGTGATTTATCCAGCAAAGTATCTTAGACCATCCAGGAGTCCTTCTTGATGCTGACAATTTGCCTTCCCTAGGTCCTCCACCCTCTGATGAGGTTCCCTTTCCTTCAGACACTGTCACTTGTTTTCCTGTTTCCTTTTAGCTAGTTACACCCTTTTAAAAGGTGTAATATTTTCTTCTTCTAGTGATAGTAATCGGGAATTGATAATGTTTCTTCTGACTAATCCAGTATTGACAATCAGAATACAATGAAGCAGGTTCAGTGAATTGGCAGAGCTCTCATACCAACTTGATGGTGGGTTGATTATGCGAAACTGCATTTCATATTGGGATTTGAATTCTTTTAGCAGTGTGGAAGGTGAAGAGAGTGAATAGGTTCCTATGTTGTATTAGCCTTCATTGCACTGTTCAGGGTGACAATGTGGCTCAGTAGTTAGTACTGCTCCCTTACAGGATCAGGGTTCTGTGTTCGATTCAACCTTCAACATTTCAGTTTTACCATGTTATTAGATGTACCAAGCTAAATTGAAATCTAAACTTTAAGTTTAGTTCTACAATTCATGTAACAAAAAAAGTAATCCTCAGATTGGTAGCAGTTCAATGAATTTCTAAATCATTGAGATGATTATTTTTTTGTTCAGCTCCTAACTCATACATCACATCAATAAAACAGATATTTATAATACAGTTACAAAATTTCTCAAGTGTCAGTCATTTTATTCCTGTTAATTAAAAATGAGAAGTGCTTTCACCATTTTCCCTTTGCCACCATTCTTTTCTTTTTTGTATTTACAACTGTACTAACTTTAAAAGCTTTTAGTGACCTACTTTTCTTGGCCTCTAAGGCCTCACCTTCCATTCTAATGAAGGGCCACTGGAACCAAAATGCTGACATTGCTTTCTCTCCACAGATGATGCCTACACGCCTACTGGGTTTTTCCAGCAGTTTCTGTATTTGTTTGAGGTTTCCAGCATCTGTAGTTCTTCCATTTATTTCCATTCTGCATATCAGGCTCACGCTAATCTTTGGTTGAAAACTAACTCTAAAGTTTTTTCTCAACCAAACAAAGCTCAGTTTATTAAAGATTCTGATCTGAAGGAACAACACTAAGCAAGAGTTGAAGAGGTAGAACAGCAACATTGATGTTAAAAAGATTGCAGTAAAGCAATTCCTTACCAAAACATATGAAAGACTGCCAATGCAGCTGTTTTGGCATTTTTACACAGCTAGGGGAGGCATTAGATTTGGTGCCCGTGGACAAATCACTTTCATTGTTTGCATCCATCACTTACACATCAACAAATTTACGACTTTGACACATCTTTTCTCTTTGTACCTGCAATATAATCTATAATATCATGATGGAGGGCTAGTTCTTTCAATTTCCCTGCTCTAGCTTGCTTCACCTTGAGACTCTTGGCTGTTTTTCCCTTTGACTTCACTTCCTCATCCTATTTAATTGGATCCTCAATTTAATGGCCCACTGACCGCAGTCAGTAAGAATAGACAACAACACCTCCTCCATGATAATCCTCAAAACTGATGCCCCTCAAGGTTAGTCTGCCCCCTACTCTACTCCGTATATGCTGAAAGATGTGTGGCTGAATTAGCCCTAAATTCCATTAACAAGTTTATTGGCAATACCACCAGTACAGGTCGAATCTCAAACAATGACAAGACAGGCAACAGGAAAGAGATTGTGTGTGCTTAGCAGTATGATATAAAGACAATAATTAGTGAGTTTTGAGAAGATTTGTAGCTCAGGTTGAGGTTCTGGATGTAGGTTTGCTCATTGACTGGAAAGTTCATTTCCAGACATTTCAACACCCTACTAGCTAACATCTTCAGTGGGCCTCAGGCGAAGCACTGTGATAAGTCCTGCTTTCTACAGGAAATGACATCACCAACCCAAAGAAACCCAAACATATGAATAGAAAGCAATAATCTCTCCAACGAGTCAGAGAAATGAAGGAGCTGGTCATTGACTTTAGGAAACAGAATGAAGGGCATGCCCCTGTCTACATCAGTGGTGCTGGGGTGAAGGTGGTTGAGAACATGAAGCTCCTGGGAGTGATGATCTGTCCTGATCCACCCATGTTAACATGGTGGTCAAGAAAGCAGAACTACACCTCTAGTTCCTCAGAAGGCTAAGCAAACTCAGCATGCCCACCATAGAAAACATCCTATCTGGACACATTGCAGCATGGTATGGCAACTGCTCTTCCCAAAACTGCAAAAAATGACAGGGAATCATTAACACTGCCCAATCCATCATGCAAACCAACCTTCCATCCATTGACTCCATCTATACTTCCTTCTGCCCCAGCAAAGCAACCAACATCATCAAAGACCTCTCCCACCCTGGTTATACTCTCTTCCACCCTCTTCTGTTTGACTACATGCACAAAAAGATTAAAGAACAGCTTTCTCCCCACTGTTATCAGGCTGTTGAATGGACCTGAAAATGTGTTGCTGGAAAAGCGCAGCAGGTCAGGCAGCATCCAAGGAACAGGAGAATCGACGTTTCGGGCATAAGCCCTTCTGTTGAATGGACTTCTCAAATGCAAATATTGATCTCTCTCTCTCTCTCTCTGCACCTTCTCTGCATCTGTAACACTGTATTCTGCACTCAGTTCTGCTACCATGAAGCACTTAGTATGGTACACTCTTCCTGCATAGTACATAAAACAATACTTTTCACTACATCTCGGTACATGTGACACCAATAAATCAAATAAAATCAGTAGAAATATGACAAGGAAAAATTGTATACTTCATTGTGTACATAGACATAGATGAAATTGGGAAATTAGCAGAGGTCAGACAGCAGGAATGGAAGACAGAACTTATGAGTCATACACTAACATGAAGGGAAATAATACAATGAATGAATACATATGTTAGCCCTCAGTCATTAATTAAAATAGCTTTTTTAGAAAACAAAAATCACGATCCTTCCATGGCACAGAAAATAAATAGATATTATTGCAAATCCATTAGTGTTTATTTAATAATAAAATTCTTTATATTTTCAAGTAGCTGCCAACTAGACAAACAGTCATGGTCTAAAAAGAACAGTCATCAGAATGGTGTATTAATATTGATGCAAGTGCTATGATCCACCAATTGTAAGAATCATGTTCCCAAACACTATTGCAGAACTAAATGCAGGCAGGCCCGAGTTGATTGCTGGTGCTGCTGCAGGATTTAATGCCATTTATCTCAAAGTGCTTAGAGAAATAGAAAAGGCTGGTTGTGATTCACTGGCTCATATACTCAAAAGCACATTGATGTTCAAATTGGTTTCAGAGAATTGGATGGTAGTTCATGTTTCATTATTTAGGAAAGGGAAGAATTGACCCTGAAAAATTATAGGCCTCTGAGCTCAATTTCAATAGTTGAGAAAGCATTTTGTGCAACGTGATAAATGATCACTGGGAGAGTGTGGCAGTTAATAACTTGGCTTTAGGAGGTAATGGGTCCTGCCTCACTGACCTGATTGAGCTCCTTTGAGAAAATATTCATAATTATGAATGAGGACAATCTGCTCCATGATACTTATCTTGATTTCCAAAAAGAAATTAATGGAATTCCTGAGAGACATCTATTAGAGAAAAAAATAGATTCAGCAGGATTACTGATCAGTTAGTGCGAGGGAAAGTCAGCTGCTTGAAAATCACACAAGCTGAATGTTGTTATTAATGGTGGTGGGCTTGAATGCAGCTCAGTTATGAGCAGAGTACCTCAGGGCTCAGTATTCATTCCAGTTGATCGTTTTGATTAATAATTTAAACAACTACCATTCCTCAATTCACTGATTAACAAAATATGTGCAGGAGTTTTGCAGCAAGGAGCACATTGGCAGCTTGGCAAGCTGATTTATAATCAATTGGATGTACGAGTACATGTATATCATTTAATTTTCCAGAATTACCTTTACTTACTTGGATATTGCTCAAAGGTCACTTCTCAGGGCAAAAGCTCAAGTCTCTCCTGTCTTGTTTCATCACTTAGTCTACTGACACTAGTAATCAGTCTTGTTTATATTGCCTCTGAAACCCGAATGTGTCTCTTCCATCTCAGTGACCTGGAATGAACAACTCTTAAGCTACGGTCTGATCCAAGCACTATTAAGTTTTATTATGGCGGTCTTACAGTCTGCTGTTTTAGCAATTAAAATGATTGTATATTGGTAGTTTCATGGAAATGGATGAGAACAGTAGCAACAGAGATCATACTTGTAAAATCTGTAGACAATGAATGAGGCTAAATGCCAAAAAGCATTTACTTTCATAGAAAATCGATGGTTGCTGTGACAGATTTCCATGATATATGATGCCTCTGACTTTGGGTTTGTGCAGAGTCAAAGAGACTTCATGGGTTTTTCAAAGAGAGCAGAACTGTTGTAACTCCAGGATTCATGGAGGTGGTGGCATGGTCATGTCACCTGACTAGTAATTCAGTGGGCTCAGACTAATGCTCCCGAAATCTGGGTTCAAATTCCACCACAGCAGTTGGTGGAATTCAGAGCAGTGGACGTGATCTATATGGACTTCAGTAAGGCGTTCGACAAGGTTCTCCTGATTAGCAAGGTTAGCTCTCGTGGAATAAAGGGAGAACTAGCCATTTGGATACAGAACTGGCTCAAAGATAAAAGACAGAGGGTGGTGGTGGAGGGTTGTTTTTCAGAATGAAGGCCTGTGACCAGTGGAGTGTCACAAGGATCGGTGCTGGGACCTCTACTTTTTGTCATTTACGTAAATGATTTGGATGCGAGCATAAGAGATACAGTTAGTAAGTTTGCAGATGACACCAAAATTGGAGGTGTAGTGGACAGTGAAGAGGGTTACCTCAGATTACAACAGGATCTGGACCAGATGGGCCAATGGGCTGAGAAGTGGCAGATGGAGTTTAACTCAGATAAATGCGAGATTCAGCATTTTGGGAAAGCAAATCTTATCAGGACTTATACATTTAATGATAAGGTCCTAGGGAGTGTTGCTGAACAAAGAGACATTGGAGTGCAGGTTCATAGATCCAAAGTGGAGTCGCAGGTAGATAGGATAGTGAAGAAGGTGTTTGGTATGCTTTCCTTTATTGGTCAGAATATTGAGTACAGGAGTTGGGCGGTCATGTTGCGGCTGTACAGGACATTGGTTAGGCCACTGTTGGAATATTGCATGCAATTCTGGTCTCCTTCCTATCAGAAAGATGTTGTGAAACTTGAAAGAGTTCAGAAAAGATTTACAAGGATGTTGCCAGGGTTGGAGGATTTGAGCTGTAGTGAGAGGGTGAACAGGCTGGGGCTGTTTATCCTGGAGTGTCAGAGGCTGAGGGGTAACCTTATAGAGGTTTACAAAATGATGAGGGGCATGGATAGGATAAATAGCCAAAGTCTTTTCCCTGGGATCAGAGAGTCCAGAACTAGAGACCATAGATTTGGGGTGAGAGGGGAAAGATATAAAAGAGACCTAAGCGGCAACCTTTTCATGTAGAGGGTGGTACGTGTATGGAATGAGTTGCCAGAGGATGTGGTGGAGGCTGGTATAATTGCAACATTTAAGAGGCATTTGGATGGGTATACGAATAGGAAGGGTTTGGATGGATATGGGCCGGGTGCTGGCAGGTGGGACTAGATTGGGTTGGGATATCTGGTCAGCATGGACGGGTTGGACGAAGGATCTTTTTCCATGCTGTACATCTCTATGACTCTAATTAACAAGTCAGTCATATTTGCACCACACAAATGCCAGGCTATGGCCATCCCCCAATAAGAGACAAACTATCCATCACCCCTCAACATTCAATGGTATTACCTTCACTGAATCCCCCACTTGCAACATCCTGGGAGTTATCATTGACCAGAAACTCAATTTTAGTTACCACATAAACATAATGGCTACAGAGCAAATCAAAGACTAGAAATACAGCAGAGAGTAACATACTTCCTGACTCCCCAAAGCTTGTCCATCATTAACAAGGCACAAGTCAGGAGTGCGGTGGAATATTCCCCACTTGCCTGGATGAGTGCAGCTCCAACAACACTCAACAAGCTTGAGATCATCCAGGACAATGCGGCCCACTTGACTGGCACTACATCCACAAGCAGGAGTAGTATAAACTATCCACACAATGCACTGCAGAAATTCACCCAAAGATCTTCAGGTAGCATCTTCCAAACTCAAAACCACTTCCATCAAGAAGGATAAGGGTAACAAATGTATACAAACATCACCATCTCAAGTTCCCCTCCAAACCACTCAACATCCTGATTTGGAAATATATCACCATTCCTCATTGTTGCTGGGTCAAACTCCTGGAATTCCCTCCTAATAGCATTGTGGATCAACCCACAGCAGGTGACTGGAGCCACTAACCTCTTCAAGGTAACTAAGGATGGGCAACAAAGGTTGGCTAGCCAGTGTAGCCCACATCCCACAAATGAGTTAAAAAAAAACACAAAAATAAACCTAAACATGAAAAATGCAGACCCTCTCCTTGTGATGAAATTGGTGAAGAAGAAACATGACACTTTCAATTTTATGGAAATGAGTCATTTCTCATGTCTATGTGGTTCACTGAGGCAGCTACTTATTTCATTCATCAGCCATCTCCATCAAGTTGGATTTTAGTAGCTTCAAAGTCCAGAATCAATAACTGTGTGGAGAAGTACAGTGGAGGGGTGTTGGGGGGGGGGGGGGGGGGGGGGGGGGTGCTCGGTGACACAGTAATCAGCACTGCCACCTCAAAAATCGACCTGGGTTCGATTCCAGTCTTGGGTGACTGTCTGTGTGGAGTTTGCACATTTTCCCCCTGCCTGTATGAGTTTCCTCCCACAATCCAAAGTTAGGTAAATTGGCCACGCTAAATTGCCCAAAGTGTTCAGCGATGTATAAGTTAGTTGCATGTGTCAGGGGTAAATATAGAGGAATGAGTCTGGGTGGGATAAGTTTTGGAGGGTCGGTGTGAACTTGCTATGCTGAAGGGCTTGTTTTCACACAGTAGGGATTCAAATTCTAATTACAGTAGGGATTCTAATTCTAATTCTAGACTTGCTGTGAACTTTGTATTGATAGTCAGAGCACCTTTTTGAAGCCCAATTTAAATAATGACTCTGCGACTCCCTTGGGGCAGTTAGGTAGCCGTAGCAGCAGGTAAGGTATTCTTTGGAATTAAGAATAGCTAAAATGGGCATAAGGAGTACTCAACTGCATTATTTATCAAGTTAATTGCAACTCCAACAGTCCCATTAAAATTAGTTGTCAAGGTTACTAAGGAGATCTGTCAAAGGGAATTATCAAACAATCAAGATATTTAAAGCTCAGTCCAAATATTTTTAATACTGAATTTAACAACCATCCATTATTACAGTAGGGTGTCTACAATTTCATTTAAAATTTACAAGTGATTGTAAGCTCTTTCAATGTATATTATTGTAAGGAATTGTGTACAGTACTGATACAAAGTATCGGATCAAAAGTACGAATTGCCATTGGAAAGGATCTGTTCAATGGCAAATGGATCAAAAAATGATCAAATGCCTTCCATATGTTTTGTGACTAGACTTCAGAGTATGGCCACTCCCTGATATCTCTATTGCAGATTGCTGTCTAGCAGCCCAAAGGAAATGGAACCATGCACCCCATTAAACCAGAGAACCTGGGATTGCTCCCAAAGGACAGTAGAAAGCATTTTGTAGATCAACACCAAAAGCTAAAAGCAATTAAGGTTTTTACATAGCTGCTTATTATTTTCCTGTTCTTCACAAACTTCTATTGATTTTTAGTGACAAATTTAAAGGATAATGGATTTTAAAAACTCTAAGATTTGATGTTTTGTCATTCAATGATGATTCTAAGTATAATAGTATTTTTTAACATTCTGTTATTTCATGATTTCTAGCGAATTAGTGTGGTGAGTGAGTTAATTGGGAAAAAGAAACGGTATGAGATGAGTTAAGTAAGGCGTAGGATGGAAGGTGGGAATGGCAGCAGGTAAGTGGATGAAAGCTTATCAGTGGAGGGAATGGCAGTCAGGACCAGGGGCTCAGAGGGGAGTTAGGTTAGTTTGGGAGATTTTCGGTGTCCATGGGATATTGGAGGGAAGATCAGTTGTGAGTCTGGAATGGGGAGGGTCTTTCAGGAGATAGGTGTCAACCAGTCCTGGGCTGGCGGAATAATGGAATTTGGTCAGTGTTGGGGAGATGAGTGGGGGGGGGAGGTAGATAGTTCTGGGTGGAGGTGGTCTTATGGGGGGTGTCCTAGTGGATGGGTTTGGCAAGAAGGGTTAATCTGGGAGGGGTCAGTGATCAGTTAGGAGCAATTATCCATGGATTAGAGTAACTTTTAACTCCTCTCTTTTTATCTGAGGTAATAATTAACTACTGTAAATCAAACAGCATCATCTGAAAGGTCCCTGACTCTGCCTAACAGTCAGGAACATTTTCAGATGGTTTCAGAAGCCAAATGATTATCAATCTAAGACTGACTACATTTCAGCCTTCAACACTATCATCTGGGTGAGACTGATTTCCAAACTTAGGGATCTTGGACTAAGGCCCACTCTCTGCAACTGGATCCTCAGTTTCCTGACCCACAAGCCACAATCAGTGAAGATTGGCGACAATATTTCATCCTCATTAACACTCAACACTGGAGATCCCCAGGGTTGCATATTCAGCCCCCTACTGTACTCACGGTATACCCAGACTGCGTCATCAAACACTAAATTGATGTGGAAACAGGCCCTTTGGCCCAACACCGATCCTCCGAAGAGTAACCTACCCAGATCCATTTCCCTCTGACTAATGCACCCAGCATTATGGGCAATTTATCACGGCCAATTCACCTGATCTGCTCATCTTTGGACTGTGGGAGGAAACTGGAGCACCCGGAGGAAACCCACGCAGACACAGGGAGAATGTGTAAACTCTACACAGTCACCCAAGGCTGGAATCGAACCTGGGACCCTGGTGCTGTGAGGCAGCAGTGCTAACCACTGAGCCACCGTGGCACCCTTAATGACATTTACAAGTTCGCTGATGATGCCACCATAGTTGGTCAATTCTCAGATGGCGACGAAACAGACTACATATGGGAAGTGGAAGAACAGGAAAAATGGTGCACTGAGAACAACCTAGGTGGGATGTTACTCATGCCCCCCTACACATTAACAGCACAGAGGTGGAACGAGTGTAGAATGTCAAGTTCCTGGGAGTGGTTACTGGTTACAAAGGCCCAACAACGTCTCCTCTTCCTCAGGCAGCTGAGGAAATTTGGCATGATGGTGAATACCCTTGTCAACTTTTATAGGTGCACCATTGAGAGCATCCTGGCTGGAATACCATCCCATATTCCCAATTCCTTCGCCTCCGCCACATCTGCTGCCAGGAGGACCAATTCCACTACCAAAAACCCAAATGGCCTCCTTCTTCAAAGACCACAATTTCCCCTCAGACGTGGTCGACGATGCTCTCCACTGCATCTCCTCCACTTCCCGCACTTACGCCTTGAGCCCCGCCCCTCCAATCGCCACCAGGACAGAACCGCACTGGTCCTCACCTTCCACCCCACCAACCTCCTGATACATCATATCATCCTCCGTCATTTCCGCCACCTCCAAACAGACCCCACCACCAGGGATATATTTCCCTCCCCACCTCTATCAGCATTCCAGAGAGACCACTCCCTCCGCGACTCCCTCGTCAGATCCACATCCCCCACCAACCCAACCTCCACTCCCAGCACCTTCTCCTGCAACCGCAAGAAATGCAAAACTTGCGCCCACACCTCTCCCCCTCACCTCCCTCCAAGGCCCCAATGGATCCTTCCATATCTGTCGCAAATTCACCTCCATCTCCACACACATCATTTACTGCATCTGCTGCACCCCGTTGTCATCTCCTCTACATTGGGGAGACAGGCCACCTCCTTGCGGAATGTTTCAGAGAACACCTCTGGGACACCCGCAGCAACCAACCCAACCGCCCTGTGGCTGAACACTTTAACTCCCCCTCCCACTCCGCCAAGGACTTGCAGGTCCTTGGCCTCCTCCATCGCCAGACCCTGGCCACACGATGCCTGGAGGAAGAGCACCTCATCTTCCACCTAGGAACCCTCCAACCACACGGGATGAATGTAGATTTCTCCAGCTTCCTCATTTCCTCTCCCCCCACCTTATCTCAGTCCCAACCCCGGATTCAGCACCGCCCTCTTGACCTGCAATCTTCTTCCTGACCTCTCCACCCCCGCCCCCTCTCCGACCTTTCATGATCAACCTCACCTTCTTCCACCTATCGTATTCCCAGTGCCCCTCCCCCAAATTCCCTTCCCCCCGACCTTTTATCTCAGCCCACTTGGCACACCAGCATCAGTCCTGATGAAGGGCTTATGCCTGAAACGTCGAATTTCCTATTCCTTGGATGCTGCCTAACCTGCTGTGCTTTAACCAGCAACACATTTTCAACCATTCAAGATCAGAGACAGTTACAGAGAGTGGTGAACTCAGCCTGGACAATCACAAAGGCCAACCTCCCATCTATAGAATTCATCTACCAGGCCCGCTGCCAAGGAAAGGCCACCAGCATTCTCAAAGATCCATCCCACCCTGGCAATGCTTTTCCACAACCTCTACCATCGAGGAGAAGGTACAGAAGCCTGAACACATGCATCAGCTGGTTTCGAAACAGTTTCTGCCCTACTGTTTGAATACTGAACGGACTCACAAACTTTTCGCACTTACCTGTACCTGTGTTTTTGTTTTTGCCACTGTTTACCTATTATTTACTTATCTATGCTATTTAACTCTGTGATCTGCCTGTATTGCTCACAAGCCAAAGCTTTTCACTGCGACTCAGTACACGTGACGATAAATTTAATTCAAGGAGGTAATTCCTGTGGAACCAGCTGTGTTGGGATTTGATTTGATTTGATTTATTGTTGTCACATGTACCTAAGTACATTGAAAAGCCTTGTTCCTGAGCAGTACAAGCAGATCATAGCATGCAAGGACATACAGATCATAGGGTGCTTAGACAGAGTGACAAAGACCAACGTGAAGCAAGACTAACGTTTTTTGAAGTTAGAGGCCATTCATCAGTCTAATAACTGCAGAGAAGAAGCTGTGCTTGAACCTATTGATGCGTGTTTTCAAGCTTCTGTATCTTCTGCCTGATGGAATCGGTTGTAAGAGAGGATTACCAGATGTCAGGGATCTTTGATGATGCTGGCAGCCTTTCTGCAGCAACCAGTAGTATAAATGGAGTCCATAGATGGAAGATTGGCTTTTGTTATTTTCTGGGCTATGCATACTACTTTTTGCAGATTCTTATGGTCCTGGGCAGAGCAGTTGCCATACCAGGCCACTGTGCACCCAGATAGTATGCGTTCTATGGTGCAACTGTAAAAGTTAGTGAGGGTCCTTATGGACATGCCGAATTTCCTAAGCTGCCTGAAGAGATAGAGGTGGTGTATGCCTCCTTGACTGTCACATCTACGTAGGAAGTCCAGGACAGGTTGTCTGTTATCATCATTCCCAGAAAATTGATACTCTCAACCCTCTCAACCTCCATTCCATTGATGTAGATGGGAGCATGACCTCCTCCTTTCTTTCTGAAATCAATGATCAGCTCTTTTGTTTTGCCAACACTAAGAGAGAGATTATTATCATTGCACCACAACACCACACCCTCTATCACCTTTCTGTATTCTGACTAATCATTGTTTGATATCCATCCTACCACAGTGGTGTGCTCAGCAAACTTGTAGATGGCCTCCATTCGGAATTTGGCTACACAGCTGTGGGTGTACAAGTAGTACAGAAGGGGGCTGAAAATGAATGTGCGACTCCTATCGACACTGCACAACAATGAAGCTTGCCAGTGGTAGATTGTGGGTTGTTTGGAATGATAAATGTAAGAACAAAAGGTGCGCTGGGACATGAATTGGTAACACTATAATGACCATGGGCTAAGTATATGGCATAGTTTAGCCCTGGTACACCACCTGGAACATGTAAGGAGTTGAGAGGTCTGAGTGGTGAGCAATGTTTTATGTTTTCTTCTTTTTTTAAAACATTGCTGGACCAGTGCTGAAAGCCCAAAGCAGGTCTTCCAGACCATCTTGGCACTCATATCTCTTACTCATTAAATCATGCATTACCTTTCTCAAATTCTAATATAGCCCTGACTCTCCAGTGTCTATCCATCAGCTACAAAGCACAAGTCAAGAGTGTGATAGAATACTCCCCACTTGTCTAAGAACAATCAAAAAGCTCAACATCATCTGGAATAAAGAAACAACTTGATCAGTGCATCATCAACATTCACCCCCTCCACCTTGATAAACAGTTATAGGGGATGGTAGTTAATTAGTTACATTTTGATGCGATTGTTAGTCTCTTAGCAGTCGGTTAGCTGGACTGAATGTACTTGGAGGCAACAGAGATTTATTTTGCAAATTGATCATGGGGTTTTTTTTCTCTGCTTTCCTTTTTTCAGGAGACTGCATCATGAGTGGTGGGAAAATTATACATAAGACCAAAATGTTTAGCTGACAGGAAGAGCTTACTGAATCTGTTGCTTATTTGTGCAGCTCCTTTCAACAGTTAAAACTAAATCTAAAATCACATGGGCTTTTCAAAGCCATTCAGTGGAAGTTACATCGTCGATAGTTTCTTAGATGAAAAAAAAGCATTTCCACAAATAGCCTTAAAGTCTCAACCTCAGTCAATTGATCACCAGCATTCAAATTCCTTGTCTATATTTAAAGAGGACAAAATGGTGGAAATGTGGGACATGCATCAAGCTTGAAATTGCAGTTTATTTGTTTGCCAATAGACCAGAGTTATATTTTAGCAGCTATGATAGCAAGCCAGAATCATTTAGTTTTAGGTCTATATGTCTTGATGAATGGAATGAAAATATAAGTAGGATTGGAATTAGGTTTATTTTCATCTGCTCTTACATGAATACAGGAAAAGTTTACAAGTTGCCACTTACGGTGCCATTTTCAGTACAAAGGTCTGTAAGTACAGAATCTTAGGCACCCCTTGGTAAAGGGGCTCCTCTATTTTATTGAGCGATCTAAGATGGTGAAGGACACAGGAAATGATGATTGTCATTTGAGACATGTTACTTGCAAAGTCAAGGCCAAGAATGTGAGTCCGAGAATTGTTTTCTCAAAGTTGGATACCCATCCAATGAGAAGGATTTCTTTGTACTTTTGCTTGCATCAAATTGCTGATGAGTTTGTACAATTATGAACACATAACGTTTGTCAGAATTAAATGGAAATAATTTGCGAACCTGTAAATCTATGCATTGTCTCAGAATTCGAAGGCAAACATTTCAATTAAAGAGTATCTGCTGAGTTTGAATAAACTACTGCTTAATGTTATAGGACTGAAATGTTAAAAACTAAAATAATTATTTCATGAGTTGGGGACTGAATGTTTATACCCAATAAAGTCAAGCATGAAAGGTAGCAGCTGTGGAATTTTATGCCACAACAGACCTGCTGGCATGGGGAGGATAGGGACGCATCAGGGGCTAATAAGAATCACAGAAGTGTTGCAGTGCCAAAGGAGGCTGTTCATTTAATCATATGATAACCTCATGCCAATCTCCTCCTTCTTTCTCATACCCATGCACTTACTTTTATCCAAATGATCATCCAATGCCAAGGCAATTCAAATAGTTAATGGCCAGTAGAGCCAATATTCTAGTCTGCCTCCAGCTCTCCACACTCAACTGGAAACAGGGCTGTTGCCACAAGTTGGCTCCTCCAGAAGAATCCTACATGTTCTCACTACCAGAATCATCAGATCCTGCCACGCACTCTTCCTCACATGTCCATGAACCAACTCTCAGCCACGATCAGACCCAACAAAACCCCACTGCTAAATCCAACTCCCAGGAGTGGAGCCCCTTCCTTTCCCTTGCCCTGCCTTATCCCCACCTCCTTGCCCCTTCACCCTCTCTGATCAGACCCTCCCCACTCCATGCTGGGACCCAAGCACCCATCCCAGGTCCCAATGTTGCCCTTCCCCTTAACTAGAACTGATTATCAGACCTTTAGCTGCCTGGTCACCGACATGTTTGGCACCCTATAACAGCACCTGGAACCCTAACTCTCTATCCACTAGGCACCTTACCTGCTCAAATTCCATACCTCGCCCATACCTTATGTACTTGCCTTTTGATAATGACTGTCAACGTGGCTGTGTGTGACTTAAATTTCAGAATACAGCAGTTGACTGCTGTGAAAAAGGGGCTCCAAATTGGCATTTCTCCAGCAATTCTGCATGATAAGGGAACTGTCAGAATGAAAGTATAAGAAGTGATCAGAAACTCCTGTCAGAAATGCAGAGCTCTTTTGTGACATAAAAACAAAGGAGCTGAGTGGTAATCTACAAGAAATAATTATTCTTCAGAAAATCGCAAAGTTCATACACTGAGGCAGGGGCTCTGTTACCTTGAACAAAATAATGCCAATGGATTGGAAGTGACACTAAGGGTTTTATGACCTGCAACTTCACATTGATTGAGATATTTCATGCAGATCATTTCGTTGCAAGGATACATACAATAAAATTGGAAAATAAAGCAGGTCAAGGTCAAATCATTCATTATCAACCTTACAGTGAATATTCATTGAAGTGTAGGATTGTATTTTATTACATTTAAAACAATAGTACTTATCATTTGAGGGCTCTTTTTGTGCAATAGCACTGTCCCATTCTCTGGAACGGGAGGATGGAATTTAAGTCTCTGAATGGATTGATTCGGAAAGTATTTTTAAAAACTAAACATTTAAAATGCATGCAGAAAAGCAGCCAAATATACAATATTTAATATTCAAGATGTATACATGCATTTGGATGCTTCTAATATTAACAATCATACAATGGTTTACATATTAGATTGTTTGAAGCCCATTTTCATAACATTGTTTATTCCAAGTAACAATTTAGAGGAGGGAAACATACCTAGACACTTGCTACAATTACTGAAAATCTTAATGAAACCAAGATTTTAATTGCAATGGTAAATCACAGCTCTTAAGGAGTATTTGTCTGGTTTTGGCAATATAATGGCTAATAATCCAACAGAAAAACTGTAGGTTTGTATCAGGACAGTAATTTAACTTCATCAGGAGCTGTACAGTTATTTTGTTATGACACAAGTCTAGAAATTAATTGTCTGTAAGGTAAGAAAAGAGTAGATGTGAAGTGCTGAGCATTAACATCATGCAAATTGAGGCAGAGTATTTGGGGACAAGGAATGGTTGGGAAAGCAGCCTAGTTGCAGAAATAAGTGGAAACTGTCAAAGCAATTGCTCCAAAATGAAACACCTTGTTGCTGTAAACATTTTTTGTTTGGACCTAATCTAATAGAATGTATAATATGATGGTAGCGTCATTGTTTCTTTATTTATAAAAAACAAGAATGGGAAATGGAGAGATTGCGAATGAATCCATGGAATCCACAAGAAGAGGAAGTTGGCAGGTTCAGTAACATACTTTTCTTCCACTTTTGCAAACCAGATATATGTAATTTCATTCAGATAAAGTATGACAAGGATAGACAAAACAATTTACAAGATTTAGCGTTGATTCAGGTTTCCATAAAGATGAAGCTGATGAACACTTTTTTTTTGATGAGTGAGGAAATGAAGAACATTTGGTGATCATTAGGACTGTTTGAGAATGACCCAGGAAATGATAAAACAATGCTACACATAATGGAACTTTTCAGTAGATAGAAACCAGACTTTTGAAGGGCATAAATTGAATCAATGAAAACAGGAAGAAAACGACAGCTTTGTTACATCTCTATACTGGCGGGGTGAACACTGTCGTTATGGTTGTCCACAGGACATGAAACTGCAAGAGGTCCTGTAAGTGATCACATGTGAAGTCAGATTTAACTCTTGATATATTAATCACTGAAGTAAGATGAAATATAGCAATTAAAGCAAGTCAAAGTATGATGCTAGCATAGAATCCATTGACCATTTGAAAATACGAAGTTGATTGCAGCACCCAGAGGGTACATGCGTAAACTGAACTAGAGAGAGATAAAGACGGGGAGAAAGAAGGAAAGGAGCACCAGATAACCTTTGATAGGTTGGTAGAGTTTTAGTGCATCCATATAAAGATCTTATAAAGATTCTCTGCTCGACACTATTTGTGAAATTACTAGGTTTAGACCAAACAATCTTTCCCCAGCTAAAAACAAATAAATTTCATTTATAATCTATTGTTATTTGTGAGGTTTTTCTGTCTAGAAACTGAATACTGCATTTGCTTGCAGAATACTCATAGCATTTTGAGTTAATTTATTGTATTAAGCGCAGTGAGATATTTTTGGGAGACATAATTTGCTTTATAACAGCAGTTCTCTCATTTCTTCTGAATTTAAATCCTTATTGAGGTGCAAGATGTCCCAGTTGTCAGTGAAAGGAACACATTTAGACAGCACTTTGGAAAGGACATATTGCCTTTCTGGTTTTGTCACTGAATGGGAAGAATAGAAGCATGCTTTCATCCGGGTATAATAGAAAGAAAAGGAGCAAACCTATTGAAGGTAATACAGTTCCATGTCAAAGACTCTATTACATTCAAAATTAACAGACATCTGCAATGAATTATTTCAGGCAATGGAAAAAGGAAATGGCTGAGCTCTCTTGTGATGTAATAATAATGTCTCTACTCCGGGACCAAGAGACTGGGCTCAAGTCTCACCTCCTCCAGAGATACAACATGGAACATATAAAAGTACAGTACAGAACAGGCCCTTTGGCCCACAATGTTGTGCTGAGATTTAATCCTATGTAAAATATAGTAACTTAGCCTACGCGCCCCTCAACTCACTGCTATCCATGTGCATGTTCAGCAGTCTCTTAAATGTCCCCAATGACTCTGCTTTCACCACCACAGCTGACAATGCATTCCATGCATTTACAACTCTCTGCGTAATGAACCTACCTCTGATGTCTCCTTTATACCTTCCTCCTAATATCTTCAAACTATGACTCCTTGTACCAGTCAATCCTGCCCTGGGGAAAGGTCTCTGGCTATTGACTCTATCTATTCCACTCATTATCTTGTACACCTCGATCAGGTCTCCTCTCTTCCTCCTTCTCTCCAGAGAGAAAAGTCTGAGCTTATTCAACCTTTCTTCATAAGACAAGCCCTCCAGTCCAGGCAGCATCCTGGTAAACCTTCTTTGCACCCTCTCCAAAGCCTTTGTATCTTTCCTATGGTAGGGACACATTATTCCAAGTGCGGTCTCACCAGGGGCTTGTAGAGCTGTATCAAAACCTTGCGGCTCTTAAACTTGATCCCCCTGTTAATGAAAGCCAAAACACCATAAGCTTTCTTAAGAACCTTATCCACTTGGGTGGCAACTTTGAGGGATCTAGGTACTTGCATACCCAGATCCCTCTGTTCCTCCACACTGCCAAGAATCCTGTCTTTAATCCTATATTCAACATTCGAGTTCGACATTCCAAAATGCATCACTTCGCATTTATCCAGGTTGAACTCCATCTGCCATTTCTTAGCCCAGCTCTGCATCCTGTCTATGTCACGGTGCAGACTGCAGTAGCCCTCTACACTATCAATGATACTTCCAACTTTTGTGTCATCTGCAAATTTACTAACCTACCCCTCAACCTCCTCATCCAAGTCATTTATAAAAACTACAAAGAGCAGAGGCCCAAGAACAGAGCCCTGCAGGACCCCATTGAACACTGACCTCCAGGCAGAATGTTTTCCATATAGAACCACTCTCTGCCTTCTGTCAGCCAGCCAATTCTGAATCCAGATAGCCAAATCTCCCTGTATCCCATACTTCCTGACTTTACGAATGAGCCTGTTGTGTAATAACATCCCTGAACAGGTTGAATATCAAGCAGGTAGTAAGCCACATTCCTGCTAATTTTATTTTCTGTGCATATCTCCAAGGTCCAATACGTGGCACTGATTTCAAGAATTGGATGTCAATGCTACAAACATCATCAGGACACCAATCAGACCATTGGGTGGGCAGAGGAAATATTGGTAATCAGTTGCAAGGTTTTTAGTCATAATACAATCAGACACAGTCAACATGATTTTGTAAAGAGGAAATTGTGTTTGATCGATTTAGAAGAGGTTTCTGAGGATATAACAGACAGGGTAAATAAAAGAAACCACTAGATGTAGTTTATTTGGATATCCAAATAATCCAATGAAGGTCTAGAAAAAAAGATACAATGTAAGATTAGAGGTCATACTATTCACATGGATAGTGGATTAGCTAACAAATAGGTAACAGAGACTTGTGTGTCAGGGAGGTAACGGGAGGGGTTGGATAAGGTGAAAGTGGATGGCTCATCCCTTTGGCTGTTACAGGTGGGAGAATGGTGGTGCAGTGTCCCAAGTGTGTCAATAGACAGCACAGGAATCATACAGGTTTACTGTGGGGGGATTGTGAGGGAAGATGCTGCATGTACTAGTGAGAGGGATACAGTATAAGCCTTGGTGGCTGTGCAGCAATTATTATTAATATATTTAAAGCTGTGGAATTTTAATGTTATATGTTTTGAGAAGAAGGCTAACTTGTCTGTTAAAAATGAGCACAGGAGCCTAAAAAATGGCTCCCAAAATTCATATGACTGCCCTTGTTGAAGCACAGACAGCCAGGGAAAACAAATAAACTAATGTATCCACATTAATCAAATGGTGAGACTTTTAGAGTTTGATTCACCCTTGGATAACATAGTGGTTCATTCTAAAGGTGTGGGAATTCAAAGCTTCTGAGAGAACTGTAGACTGAACTGATAGCCCAGGAATTTCCAACATCATGGACTTTTCTTCCTGAAATATTGAGTCATCAAAATTAATACAGCAGCCATTTTATTTTTAGTTATAGAGTCATAGAGATGTACAGCATGGAAACAGACCCTTCGGTCCAACCCATCCATGCCGACCAGATATCCCAACCCAATCTAGTCCCACCTGCCAGCACCCGGCCCATATCCCCCAAACCCTTCCTATTCATATACCCATCCAAATGCAATTGTACCAGCCTCCACCACAACTTCTGGCAGCTCATTCCATACATGTACCACCCTCTGCGTGAAAAAATTGCCCCTTAGGACTCTTTTATACCTTTCCCCTCTCACCCTAAACCTATGCCCTCTAGTTCTGGACTCCCCAACCCCAGGGAAAAGACTTTGCCTATTTATCCTATACATGCCCCTCATAATTTTGTAAACATCTATAAGGTCACCCATCAGCCTCTGACGCTCCAGGGAAAACAGCCCCAGCCTGTTCAGCCTCTTCCTGTAGCGCAGATCCTCCAACCCTGGCAACATCCTTGTAAATCTTTTCTGAACCCTTTCAAGTTTCACATCTTTCCGATACGAAGGAGACCAGAATTGCACGCGATATTCCAACAGTGGCCTAAACAATGTCCTGTACAGCCGCAACATGACCTCCCAACTCCTGTACTCAATGACCAATAAAGGAAAGCATACCAAACGCCTTTTTCACTATCCTATCTACCTGCGACTCCACTTTCGAGGAGCTATGAACCTGCACTCCAAGGTCTCTTTGTTCAGCAATACTCCCTAAGACCTTCCCATTAAGTGCATAAGTCCTGCTCTGATTTGCTTTCCCAAAATGCAGCACCTCACAGTTATCTGAATTAAACTTCATCTGCCACTTCTCAGCCCATTGGCCCATCTGGTTACGATCCTGTTGTAATCTGAGGTAACCCTCTTCACTGTCCACTACACCTCCAATTTTGGTGTCATCTGCAAACTTACTAACTGTACCTCTTATGTTCGCATCCAAATCATTTATGTAAATGACAAAAAGTAAAGGGCCCAGCACCGATCCTTGTGGCACTCCACTGGTCACAGGCCTCCACCACCACCTTCTGTCTTCTACCTTTGAGCCAGTTCTGTATCCAAATGGTTAGTTCTCCCTGTATTCCATGAGATCTAACCTTGCTAATCAGTCTCCCATGGGGAATCTTGTCAAACGTCTTACTGAAGTCCAATTAGATCACATCTACTGCTCTGCCCTCATCAATCTTCTTTGTTAATTCTTCAAAAAACTCAATCAAGTTTGTGAGACATGATTTCACATGCACAAAGCCATGTTGACTATCCCGAATCAGTCCTTGCCTTTCTAAATACATGTACATCCTATCCCTCAAGATTACCTCCAACAACTTGCCCACCACCAAGGTCAGGCTCACCGGTCTATAGTTCCTTGGTTTGTCTTTACCGCCCTTCTTAAACAGTGGCACCACGTTTGCCAACCTCTAGTGGCACCTCACCTGTGACTATCGATTATACAAATATCTCAGCAAGGGATTAGATAGGCTGAGAGATACATTCTGTCAGGACTTCAAGAAGAAGCCTAAGACAGAGAAAGAGGATTTTCAGTATGGAGTTGCAGAATGGTATGTGAGTTGGAGAACTGCTGTACCAAATCTTACTACCAAGATTCACAAACCGAAGTGCTATCAAGAGAAATAAGGAAGCTTCACGCCACCCCAAAATCTGCTGTGCCTCATTCACCGCTATCTATTTGACCACTGAAATCATCGCAGTTGCTGAGTTCTGACTTCAGGATTTCAACACTTTCACCTCAAAAAGAGAATTTGAAATGTGCTCGGCCTACAAGAATAATCTTTATCCTTTTAAGGTATATTTTCTCAGTGCTTACTTTTAATTTTTGTGTCTGTGTTTTAGATCATAATTTTCAACTGTAACTTAGTATCTTTCAACAACTGAGGTCAAATAATAACATTTAATTTTGGATATGACTAAAGCTTTTCTGCTGGTAATTTGTAAATTGGAACACTCATAAAACTAAGAGGTGTCTAAGCAAACTGTCCAAATTTACATTTCAAGCACCACTTTACGAATGTACCTGATATTGTCATGTAACATAAATGATGTTACCTATAATAATTGCTTCGTCATAACTAATGTCACATTTGTGACCATGATCTGATATTTGTTTGGATTCCCTTCAGAAAAGAAACCTATTTAGGCTCACAGGTAGCGATTTGCTGTGTTTGGAAAGAGACGTTGTATTTATCATTCCTAGTAAGCAATATTTGTGAATAAATCAATTGTTGAGCCAGGAACCACGTTTAATTATCAGTTCAACTTAAAAAATAATTTCATAATGAAGAAGAGATTGGGTAATTGAATTAAAGAGAGCCTTAGATTGCCAAGATTGGGAAGCATATTTAAAGCATATACATTGCCTGCAGGACAATTTGTGACTGCAAAAAGATCTGTCAACACTCATCCTTCATACTATAGCTTTCAAAAATAAAACTCATGATGTTATTAATAACATGCTGCCAAAGGTCAGAGTACTCCTTCTGCCAAAATTAAGAAAAATGGGCACATTCAGTATACCTCACTGTATTACACCACGGAAGAGAATTTCCATGATTTACTCCATTTTTTGATGTGACTTGCATATGAGGAGTGCTGTCTCTAAAATGGCTAACAAGACTGTGAATACTAAATGAATTTCCACTAAGTAGTTAGTGGACTCTTTTATAGTTCTACAAGTTTAAAGTTTCAAAATTTATAGTTTAAAAGTTCCATTTAAAAGAAAATGTATTGAAATGCCTTTACAAATGGGATAGAAAAGCATTTTGCAAATTGTTGTCTCAAATTTTTCGACCACTGTTGGATTTGTTGCATTGAATGTTGTCAGTCAGAAAACTGTACAATTACCTGTTCATGTTTAAAGTAGTCTGACTTCCGATGCAGCATCCTAAATAACTTCTTCAGTGCAGGAATGCATGCAAATACCTGTGAAGAGGATCAGTGCAGGAGAGCCAACAGCACTAGCTGCAGTGTAGTAAGTTTAAAAGTTTGGTGTACATGCTAGTGAATAGCTGATTGGCTGAGTGGATGAATAAGTGAATGGGTTAGTTGGGTAAGGTAGGGGATATATGGTAGGTGGGTATGTGAGTGTTAATAGATAGGAAGGAGCATTAAAGTCAGGGGCAAAATGCAGGAACTGCAAGCACACTATTACTATTATTCTTGCTACTGAAGTAAGACAGATTCCTTTATATTAGAATATTGTGTGTTGTGATGCAATTTAACTGCCTGAGAGGTATGCTGCTTGTCTGCTCTCAGATCTACACTATAACACAACAGTGGAAGGAAGTCAGGTTGAGTCGGGTGGTACTGGGATTATTGAGACAGAAAACAAAACCTAGTCTAATCTTTGGGTAACTACAGAACTAACCCCACTAACAGCACCGCTAACACCAAGTTCGGTAGTTACCCAAAGGTTAGACAAGGTTTTCTGTCTAACATTTCTAGGTAACTAATCATTTTAGTACCTCAGAAAAATCCAAAGTCTTCAGCTCCAGTTAAGACTTTCACAGAGGGTGCTGGGGACAAGAAGCTTGTCATCAGAATGTCAAAATTCTTTGCCAATTCCCACTGAGGTCAATGCAAGTGCACTTCCATAGTTTGTTAATATGCATCTTGGGTCATTGATTGGTCTCCAGTAATCTGGAGACCAGATCATCTGGACCATAATGTTTAATGAACTATGATTTAGATTATTCAATTAACAGGACCTTTCTGATTCAAGATAATTACAAACCACAACAACAATGAGACTAATATAATCTAATAATGCTTATAATGTTTGACTTACCTAAAATGAGGACAATAATCAGGACACAGTTGCTCCTTAAAGCCTATTACTTCAAATTAACTGTAACTTGAAGTTTAGGGGAGGCAGTAATGTAATAGCAATTTCCCTTGACCAGTAACTCAGAACCCCAGGCTGATGTTCTGGGGTCATGGGTTCAAACCCCATTCTGGCAGCTGATGAAATTTGCATTCAATAAAATGCTAGAATTTGAAAATAAAAGCTAGCCAAATAATAACCATTAAACCATTGTCAATTGTTGTGAGCACTTATCTAGTTCACAAATGTTCATTAGAGAAGGAAATCTGCCAAACTTACTTAGTTTGGCCCACACATGACTACAGGTGAACAGCAATGTAGCTGACTCTTATTAACTGTCTGAAATGGTCTAGTCAGCCATTAAACCACTAAATAGCCTAAAGAAAGAAATGGAACTAGACACAATTGGCCTATGGATCAGAAACAATAACAGCAAACACAGCCTTGCCCTGCAAAGTTCTCAACATCTGGAAACTTGTGCCAAAACTGAGAAAGTTGTGCCACAGACTGATCAAGAAATATCCTGATACAGTTATTCCCATGAATTCATACCATGCAATGTACTAAATATCGCCATCATCATCCATAGATATAACCTGTCCCATCACTAGGTCAGATTGACCAAAGTTGGGGGCTCAGTGGTTTATAGTTAGAAAAGAGTTTGCCTTGGAGTCCTCAACAGTGATTTGAGACACTTTGAAATCTCACCAAGTTAAACATGGCCAAGAAAACCTCCTCCTGTTACCATCGATTACTCCCCCTCTTAAAAACAACAATAATACTGATCGAGCAAGTCAATTCCTAAAGGACGTAGCTTTTTGACTGGGTCTGCAACATATGGTGAAGGAATCAACAAAAGGGAAAAGTCTATTTCACCACGTCCTCTCTAGTCTACCAGAGGCACACGAATATGTCTATGATGGTATCAGTATGAGTGACCACCACCCAATTCTTCTGGAGATGAAGTCCCACCTACACATCAAGGATACATTTGATCATGCTATGTGGCACAGTGGGCGGCACGGTGGCACAGTGGTTAGCACTGCTGCCTCACAGCGCCTGTAGACCCGGGTTCAATTCCCGACTCAGGCGACTGACTGTGTGGAGTTTGCACGTTCTCCCCGTGTCTGCGTGGGTTTCCTCCGGGTGCTCCGGTTTCCTCCCACAGTCCAAAGATGTGCGGGTCAGGTGAATTGGCCAAGCTAAATTGCCCGTAGTGTTAGGTAAGGGGTAAATGTAGGGGTATGGGTGGGTTGCGCTTCGGCGGGTCGGTGTGGACTTGTTGGGCCGAAGGGCCTGTTCCCACACTGTAAGTCTAATCTAATCTAAACTACCACCATATTAAATGGGCAGACTTCAAACAGATGAAGCAATTCAACATTAGGCATCCAGGAGGGGTTATGGGACATCAAAATTATATTCAACCAATCTGTAACCTCATGACACAGCATTTCAACCAATCTAGGAGATCAAGCTTGCTTCAATAAAAAGGGTACACTAGGTACAGCACCAGGCATATATAAAAATGATGTGTCAACCTGGTGAAGCTTTCTTTAGGAATTCCAAGGATGTACAACCCTCTGCAAGAGAGATAAGCTTTCTCATTTTCATCTTACATGGGTGACTCTTTATTTTTAAACTGTGACCCCTATTCTAGATATTGCCACAAGAGGAAACATTCTTTAACATCCGTCTAGTCAAGTTCACTCAGGATCTTATATGTTTCTGTTAAATCACCTCTGACTCCCTTCCAAACTCCAGAGTCTATAGGCTGATCCTGTCTAGCCTTTCATCACAAGGCAATCTTCTTGTTCCAGGTATTAATTCAATTTCCCTCTCAATAAATCATAACATTCTATTTGATTTCCTGATTCTTTGCTGCATCTATGTACTAAATAAGTGATTCTTGTACTAAGACACTCAGACCTCTCTGCGTCTCAGAGCTCTGCAACCTCTCACCATTTAGACATTGTGCTTTTTTTAATTCTTCCTGTCAAAATGGAATATATTATATTTTCCTGCATTTGCCAGATCGTGGTCTAGTCTTATAACCTATCTACATTCCTTTGTAATCTCTTCATCACACATATTCCAACTTTCGTTTGTGTCATTAGCAAATTTAGTTACCATACTTTTGATCCTTTCATCCAAATCAGTTATATAAAGTGTAAGGAGTTGAGCACAAACTTCCATAGTGCACTAATTGTGACATCCTGCTTGCCTGAAAAAGACTCATTTGTGCCGTTGGATATTATCTGACAATGTTCAGGTGACGCTCCTGAAGACATGTTCTCCACAACTAGCCACACCCCTAACAAAGTTGTTCCATGACAGTTACACTTACCTAACAATACAGAAAATTACCAAAGAGGGTCTCTGCTCAAAAAACTATACAAATCCAATCTAGACAATTACTACCCTACCTCTCTACTCTTGGTAATCAGAATGTAATGAAAGGCATAATTGCCATTTTATTGCACAATCAATGGCAAAAAAAGCCTACTCTTCAGAAGATTAATCATCACTCTAAAAACAAAATGCTTTATTTTCCTTAATCATGCATTGATAAGAAAGTACACATGGTGCCGGAGAGATCTTTGAATTCAGTAATCCTGATGATTCTTGTGATTTTTCGTGTACCTTCCTGGATCTTTGTTTACTTGAAATTTGGGAACCTAGCTATTGGTTCCCAAATTTCAAGTAAACCTCCTGTTTCTTGAGCTAAATCTAAGCCCACTGGTCATTGACAACACCACCAAGGAGAAACGTTTCTTCCTGTCTATCCTAACTAACTCCTTCATAATTTTATATAACAGAACCATGTTCCATCTCAATTTCCTAAAACAAGTCTATCCCTGTCTGTCCAATCTTTCCTCAAAACTTAAATCCTCCAGCCCAGGCAACATCTTACTAATTCCCCTCTGTACCCTCTCCAGTGCAATCACATCCCTGCTCTAATATGAATTCCAAAACCATACTCAGTACTCTAACTGTGGTCTAACCAAATTTGCTTACAGTTCCAATTTAGCCTCTCTACTCTTAAACTCTATGCCTCAGTTCATAAAGACAAATAACCCATATGTCTTTTTAATCACTTTGTTGACCTGTCCTGCTACCTTAAGGGACCAGTGGGTGTGCACATCAAGGTCCCTGTGATCCTGAGTGCTTCGCCCCAGTCTCCTATTGTTCATTATATATTCCTTTGCTATTTTTGGCCTGCCCAAGTGCATCCCCTCACAATTATCCAGATTGAATGTCATTTGCCACTGATCAGCCATCTAAATCTTCCTGAAATCTCAGGCTATCCTCCTCATCATTTACCACCACACCAATTTTTATATCATCTGCAAATTTACTGATCAACCCTCCTACATTCAAATCTAAGTCATGACATTTACCACAAAAACCAAAGACCCTAACATGGATCCTTGTGGAATCCCACTGGGCACAGGTTTCCCATCACATCACCCTTCAACCATCATCTGCTGCTTCATGCTTTCTCATGACTAGCCAATTCAAACTGGCTCTAACTAAATTGTCATCAATTGTTTCATTATCACAGGAAACGTGGATAGAGCCAAATGTGGAAATCATTCAGAGCTATCCAGTTCTGAACTTGTTACGGAGGGATGGACAGGGATGCACCTATTGAATAGACTAACATTGCTTCCCTCATGCTTGCAGTGATGTCCTAGATCTGCAATGATTGGGTTCCAACAAGTAAAATTCCCATAAAATGCATACTAGAGCTGAGTCTCAAAGGACAGCTGTAAATAACTGTCAACCTAGCTTAGCATGGGGATCCATGTGCAAAATATTTGGATATGGGTGTAGGAAATGAGGGGTGAGGGTATGGATGGCAGAAACAGACAAAATAAAATACATCCTGTGATTGAAGTGATTGAAACTAGTGTTTCAAAAGTGAATCCTGCCATCTGAGCTAAGCTGATATTTATCTGATCAGTCCTGTTCTGTCAAATATATATTTCTTGGAAACAATTAGTTTATCTAAAAATGAAAAATGCACAAATTATAATATGAAATGATATGTATCCCTCAAAATTAAAATTAGATTTTGATATAAAAAGTGACTCTTACTTTCTTTCCTCACACTGATTAACATTCTTCCCACTCATATAGATTGATATCTAGTCAAAAATCTTGTGCTTTTCCAGATCATTTTCAACTATATTTCATTATAGGTATGTTTCATTAAAATGAAATGTGTGACCTTTTTAAATACATTAGCCAAAGTAAATTAAATGCTGGTGCTCTTAGCAACATTAGGCCAGAAGCCAGTCAGCTTAACTGGTTACACAGGTTTTCAATTACTGTTTATTTTAAATATTCATGCAAGTTAAATTTTATGGTATTGTCTCAGTTAATAAATGCTTGGTCTATGCCATATCACCAGCAACATCTAGCAATGGACACATAGTACTACATCAATTTCCCGAGAGAACCACAAAATATAGGCTTACATTCGAGTAAATACTGAGGGAGAAATGAACTATAAAGAAACTAGTTTGATCGGCCCTTTTGAGCAGGATGTCAACTATCTCATAGTAATATTTTTTAAAACATGGGACCTCTTCTCCATGATCTGGTCAATATGCATCCCTTAACCAACACAGTGACGTAGCTTATTATTAACTCATTGATGTTTCTGGTAGCTTGCTTTCCTAATGTTGGCTGCCATGTTTTCTTCATTATGACACTTCAGAGGTCCTTGATTGGCTAGAAAGAATTTTGAGATGTTCTTATTTCTGCAATTACTTTCAGGTTGGATACCTCAGGACAATGATTGAACCATCTCAGTTTACATCTTAAACCTTTCCTCACTTTTTGATGGCAGTAGATGGAGGGGTAAGAATTGAGGCATGGTTTCTTCACACTGGACTCCTCAACTGGGCTAAATTCCCAATGTGATTTCAGATGAATGCTGAAAATACTAATTCAAAAAGGGAAAGTTACAACAGATTCAGATGTGATTCCAAATGTAATGGTTCCTCATTTGTGTAGAGTTAAATATGTAAATGCATCATGAAATCAGGGACAAATATAGTAACAGAATTCAAAAAAAAATTAGGCTCTCACAGCAACATCAGAAATTAAAGCAATATTGCCCCATTTTGAACCTTACACAAAAATCAAAATCAAATTGACACTGTGGCTATTTCAAGTTCCCTGACAGCAAGGTAAGTTTTGGCTAGCCAGGTATTGTTCAAACAGCAGTGTAGATTCAGAAAGCTTAGCACTCTTTAACTACTAAATGGTCTTCATTGACATCTTTGCTCATAGTTCAAAAGACACTAAAATTCTTTGCACACAACCACCTCGTTACTACACAAACAACTCTTACATCATATATGGGGTTGCAGAAGATTTTGCAGACAGCATTGCTCAGCTGGCCAAAGAACTGCATGCACTACAATTCATGACCATCAGACTTCACAGTTGTAGCATCAAAATTGGTTTAGGCATCAGCAATGAGAAGGTCAAGTCAATGATGATTGGACAACAACAAAGTGCAAACACCCACCCAATCCCATTCCACTCCTCATCACCCTCCAATATCAGAACACTCAGGCAATAGGTTACCTCCTCTACCTAGAAAATAACACTGTAGAGCAGGGTGATATAAGGATAATTGTACATACAAGATTCAGTAAATCTGCATCAGTATTTCAACAACTCTACATGGTCTGGATATCTAACTTCATCAACACAACTTAAGCCTTGGAATCTACATGTCCATTGTTGTATCAAATGCAACTCTATGCCAATAAGACATGGAAGAGAACTGCAAAGGTTTCACATATGGTGAAACTCTCCCACCATTGTTGCCTATTGAAGATTCTGGGCATCACTTGGTAAAACAATACCAGCAATAAAGAAGGGCTACACAGGACTCTGCAGAGTTGCTTACAGCAAATGACACAGAGATGACTGAGAGTGAAAGAATGCTTATCTCATCTCCCAGAGATACATCCTACTTGGAAGCAGAAGAATGGTACCAAAAGATGGCAACAGAATATAGGGCTAACCAAATAAGACTTGACAAAATACTCTGAAGGAGAACCTTCAAGAATGGGACACTGCCTGAGCTGAAGCTAAAGAGATTGCGATGAACCGGACCTGATGGTGAAATCTTGATTTGATTTCATTTTAAGCTTTACAGTCACTTGCACAGAAGAACAGGAGTACAGTGAAAAGTGTACAATGTCACCATACATGGCTCCATCTTAGATACAACAGTACCTCCATACAAAACCTAGATACAAGTAGTCATGTAAAGAGACAAAGTTAAAAGTAAAGCATTACCATTGCTCTTAGTTTAAGTAGAAAAACAAGAAATAAAGTTATATGTTAACATTTACAGTCTTTCATAGTATTAAGTGGAAACATAAAGGAATAAAGGTAAAAGTTCAACAGTCTATCTTAAGGGCACTTGCTGCAAGGGCTCGGTGTCCTCCATTTTGGCCCAGTCTCTGGGAATACCTCTGGCTTCCTGCTCTCGATGCCACGGAAACCCAGGGGACCTCCCTCACCAACACTTTGAGGTCGCTCTAACCAGATTGGGCTCAAGCCCACAGTCATGCCTCTGCTAGGGACTTCCAGCCGAAATCATGGCCACTGCTATGCTTCTCACGATGCCATCACTGCTGCTGCTACCTCTCTCTCTGGAACTCCAGATGACAAGTTTAAAAACAAGATGAGAAGAGGAGAGAAGGTAAAAGAAGAATGCAGCCAGCCTGGAACGGATGGGCCTACCATGCCAGTGCCCAGTCTCTCTCCTCCCCGCCTCCAACTCCCACCCTCCCCCAGCTGCCATTGAACCCTCACTTTCTCTCTTCCACACTGTTGGCCCATTCTCGCCTCTGCCACCACTTCAAAAGAAAAAGAAAAAAAAAGAAAAGACAAAAAAAAGGAAGTACATGGAGGTGGATGAGCCCCAGACCAGGAGCTCAACTGCAGCATTGCTACTCCTCTGCTGTCATCTTGGGCTTCCTATAATCCTTCATGGAAACGGAATCGAAGGCCAAGATATTTATTCGACCCTTACTTTAAAACTCATTTTCAGACATTTAAGAGGATCACATTTGTCATCTATATTCAAAATGTTTTGGTAGGTTGTTTTGTTTTTTTCATACTGGACAACTTGGTTGACAACTCTTGTCCAGCAAGCTCATCACTTATTGTTCTCTTTGCATTGATGTTCGAATCTTTGGGTCCATAATTTCTCTTTTGTTATGTAATTGCTTTGCTTTACAATGAGTGTACCAAAAGTAAATCACACGACAAAGGTTAAATATGAAGCAATAGCTTTGTTAGGCTTCTCCATTGTGGGTTGTAACAACTCTCCCATGACAACATGCTTTCTATGGTACTCAGATTTTGCTCAGGTACCATACTCCCCCTAAAGAGCAACTGAAGGTTCTGTTCTACCCATGTCTCCAACTGTTTACTGAAATCACTGATAACGTCTTCTGGCTTTGTTTTCAATTGGACTGTTTTCATTACTGATGAACCTGTTGTCTTTTTTTATCCCTTCTACATGCTGATAGCAGTTCCTATCCTGAAGGACATCTGGAGATCCTGGTAAAGTTATAAGCAGTAGTCACTGGCACAGTGCCTAGCAGTCTGCTGGACTTGCAGCAAGTGTGAATACTCCAAGTTATCTTGCTCAGATCTCTCTTGTAATTAATGAGAGTGGATCACGGAACTTCCATTACAGCAATGAAGGTTTGAAATCCGTCAGCACTTTTGTTCCCTCGCTTTCCATATGTTGAGGGTGCTGTATTGTAAATGATGCCCTGAATTTCATTTCTGCACTCAGTGTGGAAATACAAGTCAAGTGCCTGGTCAATTAAGTTGAGAAACTGTTTCTTTTTTAAATCTGAGCAGATAGCATGACCGATATTGATATGAGGACAGCATTTCTGCTTTGAATGGAAAAAAAGACTTAAAGAATTGCATTTTAATGCCGGTGCACACAAGGGAGTGATCCATATCATAGTCAGTGCTGCGTCAATTATTTTACTGTCTTCCTCCTCTCCCTCCCAACTTGCCATAAAATGTGTTGTCTATCCACCCCTTCCACATTTTTCTAGAAAACGACAAGACCAAACAACATGTTTTTTTTGTGTGTGAATGAAGGGTGGGGGTGGGGGGGGGTGTGGTTGGTAGGTCAGGGGGTGGGGTGGAGGTGTCCAGGCTGTGATGCTGCTGCATCTGACGTTAATGGTTTCTCAACAGCTGAAGCCCCATTCATGAAGATACAAATAATTATTTCCCTCTGTGTGAACAGTTTGATTTTTTTTTATTGCTTCTACGAAAAATTGTGAAAAAAAATCTTTTCAAGTGTTTTCAAACAACCTACCTCACATCTATTCTATTGAACCCCTTCATAATTGTACCGGCCTTTATTAGGTCAGCACACAGGCTTATCTTTTCTTACATAATAGCAATTAGTTAACTCAATTAATCGAGATAAGTAGCAATAATGAACATGTATCATATATAACTAGATATTATTAAAACATAAAACATCCAGATAAAAACTAACACCACCCTAGCTGTTATTCTTTACTTAGTAAATAGTCTTTGTTACCTGTAATTATATGTTTGTCACATCATGTGCAAAAAATATAAAAGTTGGTTTTAAACACAGTTTATGTTATCAGGTTGAATATTTAGCAAAACCCAAATTTGTTTGACAATTTTCCATTAAAGTCTTTAAAATTCATTCACTTTCTGTTCAAGCATTCTCAGAATTTCCACAAAACTGTTTATTGGTGGCTCAATGGGCTATACTAATTTTAATACTGAATTCAGCAGTACCTGTAGAGATGACAGGACTACCTTGAAATCAGTTCGATAATGTGTCAATATCATAATTCTCTTTTGATAATGGGATTCCTTCTTTGCTTTGCAAGGTCTGTTAATTTCTTGAAATGTAGAGTTACTATTGGAAGCTAGAGTTCTGACCAAGGCATCACTTATTGTGTAGCCCTGTATAATTGAAATACATTAAAGACAATTATTCATTTCATTTGTTTACAGAGTTCAGGGTTAATTAGTTTGCACACCTGCCTTCTCAGATCAAGTGCTATATTATTTCAGAAATGGACAATTTGTTCAAACCAATCCCTTCCCCATGCACAGATACAGCTCAGTATTACTATATAATTTGTTCATCACAGTGACAAGTCAAATAATACAGGATTAGAAGGGGCTTTTGAATAATGACAAGCAGCTATGCAGTTCCATTGATAGGACTGTAGCAATAATGTTTGTATGTTTGACTGTAATGAATATCAAAAATATGAACTGTAAAAGTATAATCCACATATAGAGTTGGAATAAACTGATTTGGCTTGACTTTACATATAATGTCAACTTTGGTCATGAAATGTATTTTTATAAATTTTATTAATAAAGTATATTTTTGTGAGGAAAAGACATTTATATGTGACCAGTGTTCTCCAAGTGCCTGCTGAGAGTCCCATGTATCATGCCAGTAAATATAATTTCAGCTCTGATATTTGTGTTGCAAATAATTAGGTTCCGGAAGAGGGATGACAGGGTTAATTGGCTTGGGGAATAATTGTATACCCTCGAAGGCATTGCAACAGACCAGAAAGAGTAAATTTGCTGCTACTGTGAGCAAGTTCAGCCATCATCTCTTTAAAAAAAAACTCTCTTTCTTATCACAGTTTCTAAATGTCACTTTGAGGGTTGGTTGCTCAGGCCATCTATGAACCATGTTTTCCTGAGACTAATTTAGCAATAAGATCCTCAAACAGACATCGGATATCTCATTTGCATTGCAAAACACCTTGGATATCTTTTCGAATCAACTTGTTCAGAGATGTTATTATACACATTTGGAGCAAAATCCTCCGGGGCCAGAGATAGGGCTCCGACCCCTGTGCCACAAGAGGTCCCAGCCTAGGCAGCTTTTATTCTGACTTTACAAATGTGGAAATCATGGGTCACTTCCAGTTCACAATGAGCTCATGCACCTCAACCAAGAAAATTGGAAAGTTAGGCACTTATTTTACAGTAGAGATGTACTCGTGGGTCCACTGAATTTACGTGCAAGTGTCTTATGAAAACTTTCTTTTAAAAATGTTTCTAAAAAAGGAATACCTTTAGTATCCTCATTATTATGTTATGATCCCACACAATGCAATCACCTTCATAGAAAGGAAAAACGAAATCCAGTGAGCAGTGGAAAGAACCTGAGAAAACGAAAGATTCCACTTTTTAAGATTTTTGCTGCAACAAACAAACTAAAATCAACATCAGTCAAGCATTAATTAACAGGCAACCAATACATCAAACTATAGAAATGTACATTCACAATAACTAATACAACCTTGAATAAACACTATGAAGTCCTTTCACTGGCTACTATGAATCTGGCAGATACATAACATTAAAGGAACAGTTCTTAGTCATTCCCAGATCCAATGTACTTTTCCCTGTTATGCCAGAAATTTCCAGTATTCTTTGACAATGGTTCCACTTGCCATTTGAATGTTTCAGATCCAATTATCACCATCAAAGCAACCTCAGCACTTCGAAATATCTTACATTTTTGAGGGCCCTATCTTTTCCTTCCTTTTTGAACAGAACTAAACTCTCATAAGCATCCTGCTTTGTTGTTAACACATTACAGCTCTCCCCAGTGTTTTCCCCACTGCAATAGCTCTTTTATTAGAGTCTTAGAGATGTACAGCATGGAAACAGACCCTTCAGTCCAACCCGTACATGCCGACCAGATATCCCAACCCAATCACCTGCCTGACCTGTACCCAATAATTTGACCAATAAAAGAAAGCATATCAAACACCTTCTTCACTATCCTATCTACCTGCGACTCCACTTTCAAGGAGCTATGAACCTACACTCCAAGATCTCTTTGTTCAGCAACATTCCCTTGGACCTTACCATTAAGTGTACATGTCCTGATGAAGGGTTTTTGCCTGAAATGTTGATTTTCCTATTCCTCGGATGCTGCTGACTTGCTGTGCTTTTCCAGCACCACTCTGATTAGACTCTGATTTCCAGCATCTGCAGTCCTCACTTTTGCCTGTATAAGTTTGCTAAGATTTGCTTTCCCAAAATGCAGCACCTCACATTTATTTGAATTAAACTCCATCTGCCATTTCTCAGCCCATTGGCCCATCTGATCAAGATCCTGTAGTTATCTGAGGTAACCTTCTTCGCTGTTCACTACACCTCCAATTTTGCTGTCATCTGCAAACTTACTAACTGTACCTCTTATGCTCACATCCAAATCATTTATGTAAATGACAAAAAGTAGAGGACCCAGCACCGATTCTTGGCTCTTAAACAACAGTTGGCCTCTTTCTGTGAGTTAAAGTGAAAAGGTATTAAAGCTGCCCTGTCATCTCACTGAGTTCCTTTTCCCACAGAATTCGGATCTCTATGTTGAGTAAAAGCTACACTTCAAAAATATAATTATCTTGTGCAGTTTAACATTCATGACATTAAACAAGCAAGGCAATGGGTTAAGACACCATGACTTAAATTTTCATCGTCAAGGCAAATAATGTCAGTTAGGAAAATTCCAGGTTTGGGCCATCTGTCTTGCAGAAAGGTGGAAAATTTATTCTGGGGTGGAAGTGCTGACAAGAGACAGGGAAAAGCTTGCAGGTACCTTTAGGGTGTGTCAAGTTTAAAAGTGGTTTGTTAACAAGGCCAACTTCAGTGCTACGGTATTTTCTTTACGTGAGAATCAAAACAAAAAGACAGTCCAGTCCTCATCTTTCCCACATTTACATACTCTCCACGCTCCATGAATGCCTCCCCTTCCATTCCACATTCACACCCATTCACCTACTGAACATTGTAGAATAGCAATCAACCATATGGTGACAATAGTTTGTCCAAATAAAACTTTTAAAAAAGGTCAAATGCTGAAACAAAAAGAACTGTGGATACTTTAAATCTAAAACTAAAACTACTTTCTGGCGAAACTCAACTGGTCTGGCCGCATTGGTGGAGTGAAAACAAAGTAAACATTTCAGGCCAGTGACCCTTATTCACACCATTTGTCAATGGGCCCTAAACATTAGCTATGCTTTCTTTCCATGGATATTGCCAGACATGCTGAGTTTCTCTAGCAATTTCTGATTTTATTTTTAAAATGTGAATTATTGAGAATTTTTCACAATGGATGTAAAAACAAACATTTCTACTATATGGCAATAAGAGTGCCAATCATGCAGACCCTTTAAATGCTTAATTATTGGACACAAACTGTATAAATCTTGTGAAAATTGCAGTAGAGATGTGATTAAAGCAGTCAATCAAGCAGGGGCTCAAGTGTTTCCAGAATCTAATGGAGATCTAGGCTGTCAGTCAAGCATCATCACATATTTTTAGCTGAAAGCTCAAACATTTAATGGTTGGAATTTTGAAACCTCAAACTGATTGATATGGTCACATCTGAAGTCAATCTTGATTAACCAACTGACCAGTCTTCACACTTTTGTATTTTAGTTAACTTGAAGAAAAATGTTTAAAAGTTAAGATTAACCAACACAAACCAACTGCTGCTTGCAATTTGTAAAAGAGAAAAATAAAGTTGCAATAATTTTTTAAAAGCAAAAAATAATTTCAATATATCCAGTGTAAAAATTTAGATAGGGAATAAAACAAAAATAGCGCTGTATTTTAAGGACTAGAACAAGAGAAAATAGAGAATTGGAGTGGTGCAGTAAACACAAAGCAATGTGGAACTAAAGTGTTAAAATGATTCCGACTGGAAATATCTTTACAGAATACTTTGTCTAATAACTTATTTTAATGGTAATAATAAAGCACTCATAGTATTTCAAATAGCTTTACTACAGTGAGGAATTGTTCTTTTTGCCATTATTCCAGTGTGTGAGCTGAAAACATTCACAGCCTGCGGACTACTGTATCTAAGGGCTTAAACAATTTACTTTATCATTTACAGTTGAAATTTCTAAATAGTACAGCTACAGATATAGAAGATAGAATGTACTTAGAAGAGGATAAATGTTCAGCCTAATGTTTAGATGATGAATCCTTCTGTTAACACTAGTTAAATTGATAATGGTCTGCTTCGGACCTAGATTCAAAGTCTAGAAGTAGGCACACTTTACGTTATGGGAAAATGCTCATCACCTCAGAAAATGATTACCCAGAATCCTTCTGAGTGTCTGGCAGAAAACCAAGGACTAGAGGTCCTTATCAGGCTGAAAAAGAAATGGCCAAAACAAAATTGGGTTGTAACCCTTTTGGGGTGTTAAGAAAGTCCCAGATGGGAGCTATTTTCTCAACATATATGGGAAGTGTCAGTTTTAGTTCAGCGGTAACATCTAGCTGAGGTTATATGGCCTATTTCAGATATTGAGCATATCATGTAAGGTGACACTGAGGTAAGGTTCTCAGATTAAGGTTTCAAAAGATCATACGGGTACTCTTACAAGAAGATCAGGGAGTTCTCTGTGATGCCCCAGTCAAAATGAATCACAAAGCCAACATCACTCACATACATTGTCTGAAGAACATTACGAATAGAGAATAGGAACTGGAGTAAACTATTAGGTCTCTCAATATCGCTTTGTCTTTCAATAAGAATGTGGTTAAACTTGCACATCAACATTAGTTACTCATCTTAACATCAAATTCCTTAATTCTTGTGTTGCCTAAGAATTTATTGAAGTCTGTTTTGAATTTAATCAATAATGACTATTCAGAGGGCTTCTGGCTAAAGAATTTCAACGTTTCATCATTTATCTCATTGATGTTTGTGGGATCTCACTGTAGGCAATATTGGCACTGTCTTTCCCTCTACCACATGAATGGGCTCCACTTCAAGGGATTTACTTTGGCTGCGGCATACTGTACAAACGCTGATTTTGAATATCTTAGGAATTGCCCAAGATATGCCTGTGGATACTGGGCAGACAGAAAACAAAAATGAAGAAGTCTAAGATGGTTCATGTTCTACGCTGCTTCTTAGCTGTTCATTGGCAATCTGTTCCAGTTAGGTCCTCTCCCACCCCAGCATTTACACACAAATTGATCATAAAGCGTAATTATCAGAGTTGGAGTCAATGTTAAAAAGGTCACAAGAGATTTCACATTCATTGCTGGTCAGAGAACATGGAGAACATGTAATGGCACTGCACTATTTCCACTACCAGCCAGAATTTCCAAATTTATACTAACTCTTGTGGATTCTTCAGCTAAACAGATGTTTGGATCAAAAACAACTATACAGCCTGTATTTGAAGAAATGGCAATATTTCAAAACCTTTTGCAGCTTTTTTACCAAAATATTAAAGCAGGATTTGTTTTTACTCTGTACATCAATGCTCAGATGAATGGACTGTTCTGTTCTTAAATATCATACTGCCATTATCTTAAGCAGCAACATTCATTCAGTGTGATCGTATTAAAGTTACACAAAATGCTTTCTCAAATATCCAGACTCATTGCTTTTGCTTTTGGTGTGAAAACTCCTGTAAAAGAAGCTTGGCCCAAGCACTATATTAAAAATGCAAACTTATTATTTCCATTCTTTATACCAAATGCTGTGAAAAATAAAGCACATATCATGCATTATCAGTGAAGCATGTTCATAAGGGACTAATGCAGGATGCCAAGATTGCCTATTCATAGAGGTATGTTATTAATTAAAGTATATTGTAATTAATAAATTTTTTTGTACATTTAACTATAACGTGTTGATGATGCATACCAAGTATATGCTAGATAACAATAAAACTTTTTTCTTTTTGTCTACGAGTAGATTTACCTTGCTATTTTTGAAAAGTTTTTAGCTAGGCACAGTCATGAATTCTAATATGGAATACATTCCTTCATTGTTGAAACATTCATCCAGAGTGAGAACAGAGAAAATCAACCAAGTCCATTTGGTTCTAAAACGGCATGTCGGTCAGGTCAGGTACATATGACTGATTTCCTTTCCCACAAATATTAGTAAAAGAGATGTGTCTTTACAGTATTTGATTATAGTTTGACGGTACAGTTCCTGGGACTAGCTTTATGTTCTAGACTCACTAATTGACATTGAATTCTACAAGCAATCATGGTGAAATCTGAACCCATGTCCCTCTGGATATTCCTCTGGGCACCGGTCTAGTGGCATTACCACAAGACCATTCTCTTCGCAATATCATTCTAATATTAAAATCCATACAATAAATCTGAAAGAAAATGAGAAAAATGTTCTAACTCTCAGCAGATCTAAGAGGTAAGCAGGTTAATGAAGCAGTTTTATGACTTTTCATCCCAACTCAATGGGGGAAAAATTTGATTTTGCAGCACACAACACAGTAAACTTTGATTTTTTAAGGACTGTGAGCCTTCAACTTCATGATCCATATGGTTTCCTCATGATATAATTGAAGATTGTTGCATGACCTGAAATGTTTCCTGGGAAATCAGCATGGTCTGTATTACCCTAATTGAAATAGTGCTACAGGAATCCATTTCCCCCCCCCAATAATTTATGTACTAAATATACCTACTATATACTTATTTTCTGAGAATACATAATTTAGGCCACAATTCATAACAAAACTCTCTTTTCTGTACTCCTGGAAATTGTGGGGCACTGAATAAATAGGTGCGGTCGTTGACAGAATCTTTTCCCACTTTTTGTAATGCAGTTGATGTTACTCATCTAAAGTGGCAGTTTTCCATTCTGACAGCTGTATTTCTCATGCGTAATTTCATTGATGATTAATCAGGCAAGAATTGTGTAGCCGAAACTAAGGGAATGATAATCTGACAGACTAAAATTCATCTTCTAAAGGGAAGCAATGAAGAAAACCAAAGCATATCTCTCAATCTATGAAAATAATTCAGAAGCAATCGTAAAGTAGATATAATTTTTCAGACTGAACAGAAATCGATTAAAACAAGATGAGCAAAGGAAATGAATAGTTATATACCAAGGTTAATTAGTACTTTGTTTTAAAAATAGAATTTAAAATGGTTATTCATGAACAAACCACAACATTTAAACAGTTGCATTTTAATATTGCACGTATATACCAAATATGCTAATCTATTAACTGGTATCAGGGCACATGCCTCAACATTCCTGAAGAAGAGCTTCTGCTCAAAATGTCAATTCTCCGGCTCTTCGGATGCTGCCTGACCCGTTCTGCTTTTCCAGCACCACACCCTCAACTCTGATCTCCAGCATCCGCAGTCCTCATATTCTCTCAATTCTCCAAATGACAATCTAGCAGTTTTGACTGTTTAGTCAGGGAAGAACTGAGCAAAGGTGAGATATTTCCTCACTGTAAGGGTAGAGATGGACGCTTTCCTGAACGATTCCTGTGCTCAGGCCTGGGTCAAACAACACCATTGAAATGTATTCAGGAGCAAGTTCTTCAGTTTCTATTTCTGCCAGTGAATGTTGTACATTGCAGGGAGATTTAAAAGGATAGAAATTGCACAATTTATAATAGATACAAACATAAACTGTTGAACAATCTTCAATTGAGACTTGATAAACAGAAAAAAACAGAAAAACAGAAAGTTATCAATTGCACCAACACTTCGACACTAATAATGATTTTTTCTTTAATTTAACATAATAACATTTCCTGGAGTTTTATACTGCTCAAATGGACTCTGAGCTATTTGAATTTATGGTGGATGACCAAAGGCTATGTCACCGGGATAAGTTTTTAAGTAGCACTATAAAGGAAGAAAGAGACGTACAAAGCTGTCAAGGTAACTGACTGATTAACTCTGTCAGTTTGTGTGAAGCATTCCCTCAATCTGCATCAACCTTTACTCAATCAAGGGACTGGACCTTGGGTGAAGGTGGAAGTTGACAGCCACTTCCTACCTCCCAAACCCCTCTTCCCATGATACCAATCTCATGAGATGCACCCGCCCGCTCCCACTGAAATACTTAGCTTTCCAATAGGGGCTCCTTCATCTTGGAAGTCAGGTGTTGGAGGGAGTTATCCTGGCACAGACTCTGCTGGTAAAGCTAAGTTCCTTCAGTGTACTGAAATTCTGCTTAGTTGGATTGTTAAGCGGACAATCAGATTGACTGGGTAGATTTACTTTGCTGGGGAGAGGTGGGGTTAGGGTGGGGAATGGGGGTGTTGGATAAATATATACTAGAGAATATTATACCATATTGGCTGTACTCCAAAATTGTTTAGGTCATAAACTATTAAACTGCTAGCATTTTTATCCTACTCCTACTTCTGTTTCCCTCCTCCCAACCTTCTGAAAATATCTTTTGCCAAAGACGTCAACCTACAACAGTATTCGTGGTTCATTTTGAGGGAGATGAGAACATAAGATATAGAAGTAGCAGTAGATCATTTGGCCCATTGAGATCACTCAGCTATACAATGATATCGTGGCTGATCTGATGATCATCAACTCCACTGTCCTGCCTTTTGCTTTAGCTATGAGGGGCATACATGTTGCACTACGTTGTTTTCCTTGGAATATAGATCCATTAGTAAACTTGCGTGCCACCTTCTCACAATAGTGGGTACCTGGACTGTGACACTAATGATGACTTGACGGCAAAAGCAGTGAGGAACTCATTAAAGAAGAACTCATTCAAGGGAAAATTCTTCAGGACTTGAATCATTAAACCACAAAAAAAGGAAGACAATGTAGTAAAATTCTTCCTTCGTCACCCTATTTTTGTTTTCACCCGTCTCCATTGCACACTGGGAAAAAGGTAATGCACCAGCTTGAAAGAAATGAAGTATTTTCAGCTCCTGTCAAAAACATTTCAGCTGTATCTGCTACCATTACTGTGTAGTGAAAGAAATATTCAAGGTCTTATCAGGAATGAATCACATGGACAGATACACAATAACAAAGAACATTCCGAAGACCATTCTGAAGATAACGGGATAATTATTTCCCTACTATCTTTCTGTATATAGACCACAATGTCTACAGTCTCTTCTGAGGCTGCTCCTCTGGAGACAATGACATTCTGTGAACTCCAGCAAAAGGAGAATTTCATATCAGCAACCATTGAATAAATCTTCTTGGACATCCAGGTCAGTAGTGGAGCTTGTAGGAAGCTCTTCCTTTCTATTATAATCTTCACTTAAAAAAAAGCAAAATGCTGGAGAAACTCAATAGTTCTCATAGCATCTTTGGATACAGAAACAATGTTAATGCTTTGAGTCTGATATGACTGCTTTCATTATAATCTGCTTTGTTGAAAACTCAGAAGATTGAACACAGGCTCAAAGTATTTCCTGTTCTAAAACTATATTGGTAACAGAAAATAATTTTAACTTCAGTACTTAGTCACTTTAAAAGGATTTTGTATCAGATTGTGGTTTTCACATGATATTGATGTCTTCTCTGAATCAACAGAAAAAAAAAAATCACCCTTTTCTCACCTTGTTTCTCAAAACACTGATTCTCCACAAAAGTGCCAATAGAGTCAGGTTCCATGTTCTGTTCCATTCTGGGTTCTGTTCCCTCAGTTTCTCCAATTCTGTTGCATCTGTTCTGATGATGTTAACTTCTATAATCGTGCTTCTGACATTTTTTCCTTAAATGTGGAATTCGTCTCAGCATGATTGAAAGAACCTTGAATATTATATAATCAATTCCTGCACTTCGTCCCTCCCAGAAATGTAATAGTGTTGCTCTTCTTGCCATGTTAATTCATTGGTCTCCACATTCAAGAGATCATCCTTGGTTATCGCATCACCTCCAACATAATGCTACTTCCGAACATATCTATTCCTCCCCTCCCCAATCAGCATTCCATAAGGAGCATCCCATCCACGAAATCCTGCTTTACTCCTGTAGCACTCCAACACCTTAACCTTCCAACATACCACTCTGCTGTCATGTTCACATTTCTGTCCTTGGCTTGCTGCAGCATTCAGTGAAGCTTAACGCAAGCATGGGGAACAGCAATTCATTTTCCATCTTGGCAATTTACAGCCTTTTAGACTCAACATTAAGATTTACAGCTTAGACCATGAACTTCATCCACCCTTTCCCAATATATCTGTATCTTATTTTTATGGATTTCCTTTCAAGCAAGCCTCATCCTCATTTTGTCATTTGCATTTACACTGGATCTGTGCCTTGTTTTCTGCACAATTTTTATTCCTTTTGTCTTTTGCACCATGACTCTTTGATCGTTTAACCTTTCTCTGAGTTTTCTTGCTATGCCCCTCCCCTTGTTTCAACTTCTTTTCAGTTCCAAAAAGAAGTAATTACGCAAAATGTTAATCCTCTCTCTCTCTCTCCACAGTTATTGCCAGACCTACTGAGCTTTTTCAGGACTTTCTGTTTATTTTAATTCAAAGCTGTGATCAATGTTTCCATTTCCCACTGTCTTCAAAGTGTAAAGCAAGGTACAGGATCTCTTCCTGCAACAAATCATTTTCAGTCTCTTCTACTCTTGGCTGAATGAGTGTGCAAGCTCCAGAATGTCATCTTGCAGCTGGTCATTTTCAGTGAATCATTTTTCCATTTCTTCTCACCTCTCCTCAAAGAGAAATTACAGATTTACAATATCCTTCTGTGATCCCAAGGCTGGAGTTTCTTCAATGAAAACTGATTCACTGTGTTAAGAGTTCAATTCAATTTCTACTGCAGCTTCTCAACAAACAAGATTTAAAGATTTCTGTTTAATAAAGAACACTGCTGATTTACTTCAGGTAATCCTTCACCCATGTGGCAGACTACAGTAAGAGTCTCTTCTTGGTAGACCTTCTGCTGTCTGAAGTACAATGGAAAGTAGTCAGAGAAATTCAGGCTTCGACCACTGTGAGACATCTGAAATAAAGGGCAAGCCTGCTACTGTACCCAATTTAAAATTATTTTTCTTGTCATCAATCATAAAATCTTCAAACTAGAAATCATTTTGTGGGTCTGCCTCTTCCCTTAAGAAGAATCCATTTTATTCATAAGTTTCATCTACATCTTGATCAGTTGCAAATTGGAATAGTCTGTTTTTTTTTCCCTGCAGATGCAAGTGTTCTGCTTCTGCTCAAGGAAACCATCTTACAATAACACGGCAGTTTTTCAATGTTAATGGCTGGGCAGCTTTGGCAGAGAGAGATGTGGAATTTTCCTGAAATGCTGTGAACATGAAGCAATCATGGTGACAGGTATCTTCCCATTGTTTCTTCTGTCCTATTGGTACATTGGCAGCCCTCTGACTGACAAAGTGTATTGAAGAGGAATCAATGGGAGGAGATTTTTTTTGTCACCTTGAATAAAAAGTATTTTGACTGAGATTATCCAATGACTGGCATGTTGCACTTTTTAAAAATCAAACATAAGGTCTTCTTTGGGCTCCAAAACATCTGATAAGGCTTCATCTACCACTGCCATTATGATGTGTTAACAATACCTCACAATTTTCCATGTTCAGGATTATCAGAAATATGGTACAAGTGATTTCTAAAGGAATCCAGCAGCTCCCCAGCTCCTGGCTGCCCAGATTGAACTTTGCCTGGTCTGCTTGAGAACTGTGCCATAAATACGCATGTGTCAAATAAGTATTGAGGTCCTAATATCATCACGTTTGGTGGTTTCTTCTTCAGTTCCTGTAACAGAATGCCACGGCATTGCTGCCAACTGAGTGCAGAAATACTCTGAGTTGATCCGTATCAGACATCAGAGTGAGTCCGGAGATTATGCAATATCTATCGAAGCTGCAGTGATGGATGAGGTGATGGTAGTGTAGCGATAATGCCACTGGATAACAATCCTGAGGCCCAGATTAATGCTTTGGAGCCATGAGTTCAGATCTCACCATAGCTAAGATTACCATGACACTATCATTGACTGTTGTAAAAACCCATCTGAATCACTGATGTCCCTAGAAGGATATTTTTCAGACTTAACCTTGCCTGGCCTGCATGGGACTTCAAATATTTGCTTTGTGAAATGGCCTCATAAGTCAGTCCATTCAATGGCAGTTAGGGATGGGTAGCAAATGATAGCCTTGCCAGCAATGCCTACATCCCTGAGAAGGAACAATAAGAGTGGCTGGCATGTGACCACTGGGAAAAGATAATTTAAGTCTGCAACAACTTTTTTTTTCCATAGAATGTGTATGAAGCATTCATCTTTTGCCAGTCTCAAATTCTGCAAACTTTCTCTCCAACAGTCAGCCTTTATAGTTAGCTCCTAGGATACAGATGATACCACCTCAAAAACCAGGCTACTGAGTCCAGCAAGAAAGCCAATCACAAAAAGCCAACAGCATTAATTTGCTAAAAATGAGGTTGTCTCACCTTAGCTGATCCGAACAGCCCCTTCAATGCAGGTCAATATTGGGTCTCCTGGATAGTGGTGCTGTGCGTGACCAAAACAACATGGAACTTCAGGAAGTGGACTGGCACCAGAGCATGGTGGAGCTTTGTTAGGAAGAGCTGAAAATGTGTTGCTGGAAAAGCGCAGCAGGTCAGGCAGCATCCAAGGAACAGGAAATTCGACATTTCGGGCATATGCCTGAAACGTCGAATTTCCTGTTCCTTGGATGCTGCCTGACCTGCTGCACTTTTCCAGCAACACATTTTCAGCTCTGATACTCCAGCATCTGCAGACCTCACTTTCTTCTCCTTGGTTAGGAGGAGACAGCAAAGAAGAAGGAGCAACAAAACACCCAGAGTTCTGTGTCCAAGACAACACCCTTATCCAGACACATTTCAACAAAATGGAGGTGACTGCCACAGTGCCAATGGCAGCAAGGCTCCTCCCAGCGATCAGGGTCGGTGACGGTAATGGCAGCAAGGCTCCTCCCAGCGATCAGGGTCGGTGACGGTAATGGCAGCAAGGCTCCTCCCAGCGATCAGGGTCGGTGACGGTAATGGCAGCAAGGCTCCTCCCAGCGATCAGGGTCGGTGACGGTAATGGCAGCAAGGCTCCTCCCAGCGATCAGGGTCGGTGACGGTAATGGCAGCAAGGCTCCTCCCAGCGATCAGGGTCGGTGACGGTAATGGCAGCAAGGCTCCTCCCAGCGATCAGGGTCGGTGACGGTAATGGCAGCAAGGCTCCTCCCAGCGATCAGGGTCGGTGACGGTAATGGCAGCAAGGCTCCTCCCAGTGATCGAAGGTGGTGGTGACAATGGTGGCATGAATGTTGCTCCTCCCAGTGAATCAATGCCAGATTCAAAATGTTCTACACCCCTTTTCTCGAAATGGGACTTTAAGAAGATCTGGATGATTTTTTCTTTCCTTTTGACTTTGTTTTGTTTTTTTTCTTTTTTTTTAATCTGCATTTGTAACCAAAATGGCATCAGAGAATGGTGACTCTGTGCACTTTTCACTGTACTCTTGCATTTCTGTACTTGAGTACGTGACCACAAAATCTAATCCTAATTCACTTGCCCCTGTGGAAACAAGTATTTCCAGCTAAAACCAAACCTGCTCGTCCATTACCTTCAGTCTCACATAATCACCATGAGTCTCATACCATTGACTGGCCTATAGCTGCCCACTGGTGAGGAGCACAAATGAGAATAAGAGAATCATCAAATGACACAATTACATGCTGTCATTAAAAGAAATATAACAGATTTGACAGTAATAAGCAGCCAAGTATCTCTTCCTTCATTCAGTTACAATTGTTTCCATCTCCTCTCTCTATACTTTTGACATGATGCTACTCCTGTGACTTCAGCAGAGTTGAAGGCTGGGTGCTTGTTCGGATGCTCTAAAAGGTGAGATGCCTCTGGTAGATATCCTCTTGATATTGGGGCTTGCGAAGGCCCCAGTATCCTACAGAGTCGTACAGCACAGAAGTACAGCCTTCTGTCCAACTTGTCCAAGTTTCCCAAACTAAATTAGACCCACTTGTCTGTGTTTGGTCCATAACCCTCCATGCAGACACAGTCAGTGGGGAAAGAGGCAACATGTGTAGCATCACCCAAAGGGTCTCAGACAAGCGAAGTCAGCTGGGTGTGCCTTGAGAAGAAGCTGCACTGTCACCATCCCCGTCTGGTGCCTTCCCCTCCACAGTCCAGCTATAGTTCCCAGTTGACCAAGAGCAGGAGAACATTTGACCGCAGTTAATTATGGACTCAGCCATCTATTAATTTTGTTGATCAATGTTTTGCCAAGTCACCACCAGAGTGTGGTTGTGGGGCTTTATCCATGTGGTGATTTGCCACACCCTCCAAATTGGCCCATCTTTCAACAGAACTGGTTACATGTACAAAAAGCTGAGGCATCACGACACTCATGCTCAAGATGGACTCCTTTGTAACAGTGTGCACTGCCTCTACAAGTTTTAACATATGTCTTTGCAGTTCCTATTGTTTCTTTACAAGTACCTACTTAGTTTATGACTTCCCAAGACTTAGTATCTGTCTGACAGAGCAGACTTGAAGTGTCCTGCACTCTTTGATGGTGCCTTCCCTGTTGTCCCTGTGTCCAGTACTTGCTCTTTCTTATATGTATAACTCATTATGCTTCCCTGACCTTCCCCTCTATTTGAGAAGCTAATCCATAGAGTTGCATATGTCTGCACTGGTGGACAGGCATGCAGGAGATATGTGACAGTACATTTTTGTAAGTTGCTCCTATTCTGAGTAATTTCAGGCTCTTCCTCATCTCCCAGTGCAATGCAGCACTTGGATCAGTGCAAGATGTGTGTTTGCATTAACCATCGTTGAGACAGGGCTCCAAGCTCACATATTGCGGATTGAGACAGTTAATGCAATGGAGATAATGGTTCAACATGAGTGTCAAGTCAGTACCAGTGTGGTATCTAATATAGATCTGTATTTGGCAACGCCAGCCAGTACCAGTGCCAATTTATCAACATTCAGGACATCTTCCTCCATTCTGATCAGGATGAACTATAAATCCAAACCCAAACATTTCTTCCTGACCCAGCAGTCATAGATTCTATTCCCCTCCATGAGAACTAGCAGTGTGGTAAAATTATGGAGATCAGCCATTTGAAGGAGGAGGGGCCATGAGAGTGGGATTGGAAATGTGAGGTCAGCACATTCAGGGCGCATGTTAGCAAAGTTTATGAGAATTGACAAAGTGTCTGGGGTGAAAGGAATCTGTGCAGTAGCCTCACGTAGTTCAGCAAACTGCTGGCAAAGTGAGAGAGCAAGCTAAGAATTGCAGCACACTACTTTGTTGGATTTCAGACTGTCTTTGAAATCATTGTGACACAGGATTTAGATTATTAGAGTCATGCTCAGCTGCTCATCGGCTGTGCAGCCTTAAGTCAAGCTGATTTGATGAGTCCAGCTGATCTTCTACTGACAAAAAGTCTTCTTTACACATCTATTATACTTAGGGGTATTTCCATAAGCAGGGAGCGCAGGCATTCCACCTTTTTCATTTGTTTTGCTCCTATTTTCTGCTTTACATTGAGTGAATTCCATCACACACTGTGTTACTGAAAGCTGCTGAGGTCCCTCTAAATAGAAATTGCCATGCTATATTAGACGGCTCTTCTATGCCTCCACTTAATTGGCAAACCCAACGGTGAGCTGTGAATTGTTTGGTTCTGGGGAAGTACAACTGGAAGGCTGACTAGTAAAAGAGCTCAAGTTCAAGATCCCTTTGAGTGCAGCAAGCATCCACATCTATAATATAGACAAAAAATAAGATAATCAGAAACAAAATAGCCCCATTAAATTCTTGAAACACCTGAGCCCCTGATTTATTGACTTTGTCTCAGCTCTACTGCAATGTTCACAAGATTTATATAGACCAGGTCCAATTATTAAAAATATAAAGGATCTCCATGGTGGATATGCGTATTGCCTCATAGCAGAAATAATTTATTTTCCCCATTTGTGAAAAGTTCATAATAAATGTCATTCTTAAAATAAAAACAGCAATTGCTGGAAAAACTCATCAGGTCCGACAGCACCTCAAAACATAGAGAATGTTTGGTTAGAATATAGAATTAAATGTTTAAGTTAATTACTCAAGTTTGATTACTTATTTTCTTGATGCCATTATCTACTATGAAACATATGCAATTAGGAATATAGGAAATATGGACAGAAGTAGACCATTCAGCCTGCTCCATCAATCACCTAGATCATGGCTCAATACCACTATCCTGCACTGTCGCCACATCTTTTGATTTCTGTTAATATCCTGGAATGTTGAACATACACAATAAATGAGTTTGTACAGCTCTCTGAAATAGAGAATCTTAAAGATTTGTCACCCTCCGAGTGAAGAAATTCCTCCTCATCTCAGTCCTCAATGCCTTATCCATAACCTGAGACTTTGTTTCCAGACTGTAGGCAGCCTAGCTAGGGGAAACCATCTTTGCTGCATCTACTCTCATCAGGCAAATCAGGGAGTGAGCCGTTTTGTTATATTGCACTCTTGTGAAAAGATTATATATTTGGTTAAACTGAAATGAAATAAATTTGTCAAAATTTTGACTAACAGCCACCCACATCTAATTACAAAGTGCAAGGTAGTTCATTCCTAGACGATGACGTACAAACTAATAGCTGTGATATTCCAACTCCCAGACATAACTACTTACTCTAAATCCATTAAACATTTTTACTGATCTGACCAATTATGGGTGTGCATTACGTATTAGAACAAGAGGTGTGAAATATACTATTATATTATCGAGGGGTGGGGGTGCAGAAAGTTAATTTAACAATAAGCTATACTTAGCAGTGTAGAAGCAAAGTTTTGGCGCATTTGGAAAAGTTCAAATAAAGAGGTCAAAATGCACGGACCGTGCAGTTCGATACCACACTGCAGCCACTCCAGCAAGCAGACACAGAGTTTGTGGTGCACAATTAACTTATGTCCATTGTTTTCCATGTAGGCAGCACTCAAACTTGCTGCTCTTTACAAACTTAAACAATTGCAGTGTGTTGCCAGCTTTAATCATGCTGTTGAGTGGTTGCACACTCAACCATAATGGACACAATTGTTCGAGGTTAGCAATGGGCCTGGGCTAGTCCACATTGCTGAAAACCAGGCTGCAGCTCTTAAAAGTGAAACAGATTATGGCTGAAACAAGTGTTGGAAATCATTCAAAATGAGATTTTGACATTGGAAGAACACAAGGATGATGCAGCTAAATGGAAAGCATACTGGAAATATTCTTCCCTGCATTGAAGACCTCGGTGCAGGAGGTAGAGAGAAGGACAGACACTTTCTCTCTGCAGGGACTCAGCTGATCCTCCAGAAAGAAACAATTCTGAAGGTAGTCAAACTAATAGCCGTGGTGCTCAAAGCCAGGAGATCACTAATGACCTTGATGTGTATGCAAGGGATTCAATAACTTCACAGGGATGATCAAGGTCGGTGAATCGATTTCCCATGACTGGACTTACACACTGCTCAATGTACCACTACTATCACTGACTTACCAACAACCTCCATAAATCAACCTTATAATTCACATTCACAGCTTCATTTCATGCTCACACTTCATACTCCTGCAACCCTCACACTCAGACATTGAGCTCTCAGACATTGACAGCTACTCAACTGTGGAGTTACAGCCCGCATACAGCATTAATCACAACCACCCTTCCCTCTTTCTTGCTGGAGAAGGTGAGGCATAACTGGCAGCAGCAGAACCCAACTAGTAATATCCAAGGTGAGAAAGTTATGCTCACCATTGTTGGAGTGACCTTGACTGAGGTCAGAGACAGCAATGAGGCTGAAAACATTACAGATGGCTATATCTTTTTATCATACCTTTGTACTAAGATGGCACCTTAATAGGGTGACTTGCAAACTTTTCATTGTACTCATTTGAGTACATGACAATAAAGCTAATTCAATTCAATTAAATTATAATCCTACTATCTGCATTCCACTTAGCCGTCATTCCACGGTCTCTTCTGACCTACAGGTTGCAGATGATATCAGTATGTTGTTCTTGTTTTACCCTGTTTCCAAAACCCTACCTTGGTGTATTTTTCTTCACAGACTTGCACAGGGCTCTGCGGGGAGTTTTTCCTTTCCAGGATACTGACAAGAATCAAACATGGCAAAGCTTCTGATGTTGGATGTCTCAGCTTCCATTACAATCTAAACAAACCAAATAATCCAACAAACAACCCAAAATCTGAGTGCTCATGGGGGAATTCAGTCCAGAAACACGCAGGCCCAGCTTTACGCCACACAGACTATCATAGTTGCGAATGGTAGCAAACAAAAGGGCTTCCAGGACATCACATCAGTCCAACAATTTGCTTCCTTCTACCAAACGTGTTCTAAAAGTTGATCAGACAGCCAGTAAGTCCAGACATTGCAAACTAGCAAGTGGGCCTTCTAATTCTGAACTGCTCGAGGTAATCCTTCAAAGCTATCTGCAGTCTCCTCCATGAAAGGTCAACAGCCATGCCAAAGCCACACTGCCAGGAAACACTACGTTGGCCAATGACAAGGAGCAGACGGGAGAATAGATGAGCGCGGTTAGTTGATCAATACATATTTGGTTTGGAATTTGTCTTTCTATTTTGTATTGTGTTCAATTGGACATTGTGATAATCGGTGACCGAGGGAAGATAAGTTGGGTGTACTGCTGAATGGGGAATTCAGTTGTAACATTGATATTGATGAATCAATCATAGACAACCTGATTAGAAAGAGGAAACATAGGGTGCCTTTCCTTCCTACTCCTTAGGTGACCATTGTATAGCTGGTAACAAGGATGCATCTTCATGATGGTAAGGTTGTGCGGCATGCAGAAACAGATGAATCTTGACACCCACTTTTTCACGTATTGCAGCTCATCAACAGTGTGGTTTAGGTGACAGAAGTGTTATTTACGCTTGTCAATGAAACTTACTCAGCCCTCAAGAAATACTAAGAGACAATGGCCTCCCTTATGCACGTAACGATTGCCAAAATGGGAGATGCTACTAACATTTATTACTGTGGTCTAGAAAGAACCAAATTAATAAATGTACAATGCTAGCATCACCTTCATTAGCCTTGGCAATACTATCCTTGCCCTGCTCTGAGCTACCAGCACAAAATGGCAGAATTCAAAAAGGACACCCATAGTGAAGACACCTAACACACTGCTTCTTAGAATTTTGGTTGGCAAAATGACTTCTTAATCCCCTGGAGTAGATAGGGCAGCATGGAGTTGGTTAGCACTGCTGCCTCACCAGGGACCCAGGTTCGATTCCAGCCTTGGGCAAATGTCTGTGTGGAAATTGTACATTCTCTCTGTGTCTGCGTGGGTTTCCTCCGGGTGCTCCGGTTTCTTCCCACAGTCCAAAGATGTGCAGATTAGGTGAATTGGTCATGTTAAATTGCCCATAGTGTTCAGTGCTTTAGTCAGAGGAAAATGGCTCTGGGTGGGTTACTTTTCAGAGGGTCAGTGTGGACTTGTTGGGCCAAAGGGCCTGCTTCTACACTGTAGGGAAGCTAATCTAATATGGTCCACTGCTGAAAGCCCTTTCACCCCTCGTTCTCCTTCAATAATCAGAGAATCCTGTTCTTTGTCACTTTCACTAATTCTTCCCATTAGACTGTAATATGAGAAGAATGCAAATAATTGGACCCATACCTGAGAGGGAACAAATGGTTCTACACAAAACCCATGAATTCATGAAAAAGCTTTGCAGCACTTGTCACAATCAGCTCTGGCAACAGTAAATAGCTCTGAAAACCATGTAATTGTACAAGGGCAGCATGAGCCAGTAGAAATGGCGTCAGTGACACTGCAAAATTGGGCATGATACAGTTAAGTATTGCAGCAAATATATCTGACACACAATTCAGGTCCATCAGCAATTCAAATATGAAATAATCAAGGTGTTTTGCAGTCCTTGAACAGTCATATTCTTGTACATTGTTGTCCAAAAAGTAAAAACTCCAAATAAAGACAAACAGATAAAATCATCCTTTCAATAGTTAAGGCATTGATTTATTTTAACAATCGAAACAGCACAATGCTCCAATTTTGTTCATTTATAACATAGTGAGTATTCACTACTTTGTGAAGATTTGCATATTTGGGGTTTGGGATGTGAAACAAGAGAAGTGCACAATTATTTTGTCATAGATTTGATTTTTGTTTGTAACCAGATAGTCCAAAGGCCTGTGTAATATTCCCAGAAACTACTTTTCTTTTCTCTAGCAGTTACAGGTTCATTAGTTGAAGCCTCTTCTGGCATTTTACAGACATTGATTTGAATTCCTTCTGCAGAGGTAACTCATTGACAGTTAAAAGAAAATAAACTGCTTTTCAAAATTCAATCTTGAAAACTCTATGATGCACACAAAGGCTAATCTAAGCTAAATACAAAAATATAATTCCATACCCATGCAACATTAAAGTTAATTTTGATTGACATTCTACACCCACTTTTACTCATCCCCAAATGACTCTCAGTATTGCCTGACTGCATGTTGCACAAGGAATCAAGGGAGTAATTCAGGTTTTTATAGCTTATTGCCAGGAGCATAGGTTTTTACAAGAAAACTGAGGGCATGGTAGAATGCAAAATCCTTTTAAAAATCCCTAAATCCAAGTTAATAAAAATGGAGTAGTACTTGGTCAGTCACCATGAAGTAATAGACCTTGTGCAGTCAAAAACTGGTGGGTTTCTACTTCCATAGGAAAGAGACCCTCATAACATAAGCCCCAAATACTGGTAAACATCATAGAATTCCATCTCATTGCAGTCACTGTGGACTAGTTACTCTGGTTATCATTACAGTCAGGTTGGCTAAACAGAGCAACTCCAAAAACAGGCATATTGAAGCAAAAGGAAATTTTAATTCCTTGTGCAATTACTAGGAACAGTTAAATAATACATCCAATCTCCAACAGGATGCGGAGCTACAGGATATTGACAACATCTTTCAAAATCCAGTCTCATTGTACAACTGCCGAACTGGCTAATGTGATGAGCAACCTGTTAATTTTCTCAAGGCAACAGAAACTTGAAATAAAATTCCTATGTAGAGCTTGAATACCGAAGCTTAAAATGTCAAGAACCTTCTTATTCAGCTGAAATGATTCTCATCTTGATACTGAACTTGGATATTCTGGTTAGCAAAATTTTCTTTTACAATCCAATTTCCATTTTCTCTGTATTATGAAATAATAACGAATAAAGGCTTATCTTTCAAGTACAAGATCTGTTGGAAATGATGAAGACTATAACAACTGAAATCTGAGATGACTGCATTTCATCATCTGAAAACATTATCTGGTTGAATTTCCGATACTTACAGTGAATATAACAACAAAACCGCAAATCATTACTCTGGGATATTCCATGGTTGCTCATTGAAACCTCTATCAGGATGAAAATAACTAATGACTGCCGTCTTGTGAAAACAAAATTAAACTTTTGATGAAAATGAGAAGACACAGTTTAAAAGTTCAGAAATGAGTTCCTGATTCCTAAGAACAATTCTTCCCCCAACCAACACTTACTCAGTGAAATGAGCATACATACTGTCTACTCACTTGTACACCGTCATTTGGAGTGACTGGTGTTCGCCTTTTGCAATCAGTTATTGCTGTGGGAATTACCATAGTGGATCCAAAGTTTTAAAATGGATTTGTTGGTTTTTCTTTTCAATATCATTTAATGAACTAAAACTAATGAAACCATGCCTCGATTGAACATTTCATTTTTTTCTTCTGTAACTGAACTGCAAGTATTTTCCACTCAATATATTCAACATAGAGAGGTGAGGTCACCTAGAAAGCAGGCCCCCCACCCCCAACTAATTTTGTAATTTCAACAGCAGATGATCCTAAATGAAAAGCGAATGGCTTCATCAGAACTAAGAGCTCTGAAAATGAATCAAGATCTGCATATAATTATTTCTTCTCTAAAAAACCATTTCAGATTATATTTAAGGAAGATATGATCCTGAGCTAATGGACTAATGCAAAATGAAAAGCTCCACTGAGCAGTCAAATAATTCCACCATACATAAAAAGATAGTGATAAATGAAGGTCTGCAGGAAATTAATGTTCAAATGTAAGGGTGAGATAAAGAGATTACTGTCAGTGTTAAGGACAAAACCAGCTTATTAGCACAGTTCAAAAAGTAATATGCATTATGGGAACATAACTAGATTTTCAAATTGTTCAGAATGAGAATCAATTGAGGTCATGGGAAACCATTTATCTTCTTGTATAACAGAGTTTGCAATACACAAGCTCGGAATATTACTTCATCCTATAGAAACTTTTGAATTTACTCCAAGAAACTCACAACCTCTTCAAGTTCAGTCTTAAAAATATTGGATAATATTCAAGTCCTTGAAATTATTAATCACAGTTTGAAAAAGCTACTAGCCCAGGGACTCTGGGACACAGTAAATTTTGCAAATGACAATGTCAGCTCTTCACAGGCTTGTACATTCAGCTTTGATTGAAGACCTCAGAAAATAATTTCAAGGTTGCTGATACACATTTGAATGTTGCTGACTCAGTTTGAATCATCAGTAACCAGTAAACCAGAATCTGATGTGTACAATCAAGCATTTACCAGTCATATAAAGCCGAGTGATTACTAAAATAGGTCATGAAGTTTGTACTTAGCTGCCTGATAATTACAACCATACAGCTAATGATAAATGTTGTCACTTTGAGAACACGTTCATAAACCTCTTCTGGGTATTAAAAGCTATTTATCCCATCTTCATTCCTCCACCTGGATGGATTCTGCATTCAGCCTCACTGTTGCATTTCATTGCCTTTCAACATCATCATTCTGCTGCAAACTTATTCCAAATGTTGATCAATTAGTTCTTTGCAAAGATGAACAGCCTGACAGCAGCCCTCAAGTTACCTTTTGCTAATTTGAACCTGTACTTCCTTGTTTTATTGCTGCTATTCTTAATGTAGTATTCTGGATGTACCTTTTCCATTCTATTTACTGTCTTATATATCACATTAAGAACACTTTCTAGACAACGACTCTAAGCCCAACTCTCCATCTACTGTTAACTTATAAGTTTGATCCTGAAGGCTCTTGGGGCACAATGATAGTTTTCCTATCAGAAGGTTCAGGTTCAATTCCCACCTGCTTTAAAGGTATGACATATCTGAACCGGTTGATTATCATAATCTATAACTTTGACTCAACACTTGGCCTTAGCTTCGTGGCTCTTTTCTGTTTGCCTTCTGAAATGGACCAGCTCCCTAATTTCTCTGAGCAGAAATGAACATAGTATTCAAGTGGTGTCTGATCAAAGGGGTGCGGAGCTTGATCTCTGAATTATGCACAATTGTTTTTGCTTAGATAAGTTAACATTCTGTTGACTTTGATGAGTACTGCACTGAATTAATCAGATAGGGTGACTCTCCTATTTGTCTTTCAACTTCATCCTTAGCCATTTAAAAACTAATTAAGACCACAAGGCATAGGCCATTCAGTCCATTGAGTCTGGCTGGTAAGTTTCTCAACTCCATTCTGCTGCTTTCTTCCCATAACCCTTGATACTCAAGAACCTAGCTAACTCCATCTTAAACATACTCATTAAGAGTAAATGCATCGACCATTTTTAGCTTACAATAGTACGTGGCATTTTTATGCATTTAATATTAATTATTAATGTTTGGCCCACTTGCATTTTATTTACAAGTGAATAGCTACAAATAGGTCCCCCTTCTTTAGGTTTTCTTCAATCTTTTCCTCTGAAAATAGTAAGAATTTGTTCAACATTGTACTATTACAGATTAAAAATATAAAAGTAATAAAGCCCCTAGTGCTTGGATAGTTTGACACCTGCAATTTTTGGATTAAGAAGCACCAATGTATTTAGAACAGTGGATGCAATAATTTTAACAAATTTATACTGTTGGATTTTAAGATTTACCCTCAATCTTGAGACAGAAGGATTGTCATACACTTTTAGTTAAATAGAAATGTTAATACCTAAAGCATTGCTTGTAAAAAATAACTTATAATAAACCTAACTTAATTCCAGCTAACACTTTTCTAAGGCAAAATCTGAATACCAGCTTTAACAGATTTCCCATGAATTGAGACTGGGCAGAAAGCCTATTATGCGATCTTCACATTGACTCCTTAGTTCTTACTATGGCCAATGTTTGCCCATCTTTTGAAGTTGTTGTCCCACCTTCCTAACACAAGTCAGCATAGCTTACCAGAACAAGGAATTTAGAAATAAGCAAATATTTAATAGAATACTTTTGGCATTATAGCAGGCTAAGTTTCAACAAATACCGAAATCAATTTATTAAAAAACAATATTTTCATTAATTAACTTCTCCAAACTTCACAAATTAGTCATTTTATTACCTACGGAATGGATGGTGGGATTAGACTCCAAACTGTAAGTTATATTATGTCTAAACATTTCAATTTAGAACAACCACTACAAGAATCTTCATGTGCCTGAATATATATGTAAATATTATTGCTTGTAAGATGGACCTGACAAATCAGTAGAGATTCACATCCCATTGAACCAACATAGTCTCTACACTGTTCACCACTGAAAAGAATTCACTTCATAGGGACCAGGCAGCTATAGAGGAAATAGGTAAACAAAAACTAAAAAAGAATATCTTGCAAACTAAACAGTTGCAAAGACTGTTGTTAGAATTCCTACTATGGCTTATATGAAGTGCTAAAACTGTACAGGTTTAATTTCAGTTTAAGGTGAATTAGAAATTGTTTTACTATGCCTTTGTATTTAATAATAACTCTCGTACTTTTGACCCAGTTGAATGCCATTGATGCAAGATAGCCCTGAGTTGGCTATGCTCTAGATAAAACTAGCAGTTTTTAAGGGGTTTAAAGACATAACTAAGTGAAAAGAAATCTAACATGGAGGCTTCTGTACTTAAGCAAATAGGTCATTCTATATATTCAAGGAGAGAAAAGAACAGAATTGGGTTTGGACAAGTCACTCTGTAAAGGGAAGCCCAGCTCAAGGACAGGTTCCAAGAGAGTATCATCTGACTTATGGTGTGTGACTGTCAGTGACACCTATACTTGGACTGAGAGGCTGTATTTGTACGCTTGCCATAGACCGGAGCTGTGACCTGTGCGGCCAGACCCAGAATAAAAAAGAATGCCTTGCCAGAGTGTATTTTAAACATAAACCTATCAGATTGAAATCCAGAGTACCATGATTAAACTGGATCACATCTTTTGAATTGATGTTAAGATAGAAACCTATATTGTTTAGGTTTCCTACTTGTTCAGTTTACCCATTTAGTTACTTTTGTTTTTTTCTCAAGTTTGCATCATTAAAATTGTTTAGGTGTTACATTTTAATCCTGTAACCCTGTCATTATTTTCTTACCCTGGGTTTTTCCACATGCTGTATTCTTTAAATTATGAGGGTCCATCAACCATATTATTACAAATATCCAACTAGTCCAACATTCTCATAATGGGGATCGTAACAGCCTTTAGTACCAGAATTTGTGAGCAGCAGTTTTCATGAGTGTTTGGTGACCCAGTGACAGATAGTTTGCCTATTGCTGGTAAATCTGCTATTGTCACCATTTGTCAACAGCATCTTTCTTCATGCAGTGCAAATGGTGGCTGCCATGGATTCTGCTCTGTGGCAGCTCAGTCATGACTGTATTAATGAGACTTTTCAAAAGCTGCTGACCTATTCCTGCCACAAAACCTTTGGTAGTCACATATCATAAAGTGTTGAATCTTATTTACAAGTGGTTTACCAAGCTAACTAGTTTAAACCAGAATATTGGCAGCAGTGAATAATAATAAATGCAGGCCTCCAGGCAACAGTGAAGTTCTAACCTGCTTCAACACCTACTGCAGTCTTTCAGAGAATATTCAAGTGTTTGTAAAATTAATAGGGTATTGACTGCAATAGCACCTTGAAACTGGGAGTTTATTGCAGTTGAAGGTCTGAACATCATAAGCTTTTCTATTACACACATTTCAGTTAAAGGTGATTAATTGGTTAAACCATCCACTGAAATGAGTTTGTATTTTTGAAGTACGTGTGTCCAAACTTAAATTTTCTACATAAATCAGTAGGTTGCTTACAGACAGAGCTCAAAGCAAAATTGTAAACATAATAAAAGGGTTTGGGGGTTGGAGGGCAGGAATAGCTTCTTCACTGTATCAGGAAACTTCACTTAATACTTTTGGTAAAACTTTATTATTCAAGTTTAGATGTAAATAACCTTATTTCTGTCTGAAATAATTTTCATGGAAGATACAGAAAGAATGTGTAGGTGTGATAAAACAAAGAAACAAACATCACAAAATTACATGCATGATGAAAGTCAGGGACATGTCCCAATTGTTTAAAAGACTGAGGCAGTGGTTCCTTTTGTTTTCCTCAGGGTCTAGATTGTTTTTTTAAAAAGAAATCGAACAATATTGTGAGGTTTGGAAACCAGAAAGAAACTGTAAAAATTATGATTCATTTTCAGATTCTCAGAAGTATTGAATTGTTTTCAGTTCCTGGAAACACTGCCTCTGCACTGAAACAAGATTGTTTTTCATTATAAGACTGATGTAGGATGCTACTGGAAAATGCAATAAACTAAGTCAACAGTAAACAGCGATTCCAACATCACTTGATAAGAACCAAGAACTTTCAAACTGTTTCACTTGAAACATAATATTGAAAAGCAATTAACAAATGTGCATATAGTCTTTTCAAGCTTAACAATATGAATTAAGAGCTTTGATAGATAACACAAGGTACATTAATATTCATTAAGTGGAATGCATAGTGCTACCCTCTTTTCCCCCTATTTAAGCATGAAAATATGTTCAGCTACTTTTCATCCATACTTTGCAATAGCAACAACCTTATTTATTTCATGTTGGTATTCAGGGCTACTAGTGAAAGAAAAAAAATCTAATGAAATAGAAATAGGTGCTTCATTACTTCTTTTGCTACATTTGCACATGTAAACAGCTAGAAAAGAATCAGCATTCTGACTCTAAAGCATAATGCAATATTTTTGTTGCATACTTTATAGAAAAAATTATACAATGTGTCAGGCACCATCATTTTCAAATGTTTTACATTTACTCTTTTTTAGAAAAATAATATTCTGATTGTTCTCCCAAATTCTAAAATGCAACATGTACTCATTGTGTTACAGTACTAAAAGTTCTATTCTTTAGGTTTGCAATTTTTATCAGATTGCACACTTCTATGCAGGCCCCTCTGAATGTGTGTCATAAAGTCATACTTGTCTGTACAGAAATGCTGGCATATGCTACACTGGAAAGGTCCACTTTCACCATGACAACTCATATGCAATGCATACATCACTTCATCCATAAACAGAATGCTGCAATGAACACACTTTGTCAGTGATTCATCTTGTGTGCCTCGGTCAACTTTGTCTGGAGTTTTTACCGCATTTTCCACGCTCTCCTCCGTCGTGGTGACCAAGGCATTAACTTTGTCCTTTGCAGCACCATTTGCAGCTGGTCCAGATCTGGAATGTTTCGTTGCCAGATCCAAAGGAATGTCATTATCAGACCCAAGGGATGAGAAAGTCGGAGGCAGGTTAAAGGCAGGATAAGGCACAAAGTTTTGGCAAGGATTTGGTAGGCCAGACACATGATAGTGTGGATTCCCAGCGACAGACAATTTATATTTACTCCAGAACCTCAACCAATCAGCTTCATTTTGTAAATCACTATGCACAAACTGAAATCCAAACAAAGGATACTGGTATTTTTCAATAGGGCTTCCTGGAGGTGAGTAATTTGGGTGCTTTGTAGGTCTAAGGTATTTTTCAATAGGACTTCCTCGTTCTGAACTTCCTTTCCCATCTGAAACAGGCAAACAATTTCCTGGGTCTGCACTGCTTTCCTGAGGGCTCTTGACTTGAACGTGCAGGGGCTGCATTCTTCGATGAAGGTCTACAGTCTGGCCAACCACCAATGTCGGCTGACCCTGATGTGGCTTGTTTACTGAACCATACATGTCAAGTTTGCTCAGATTAGGCTGCTGTTGCTGTTCCCGGTGCTGAGCCTCAGACGAGAGCTCCTCTGTTTTCCTTTCTAGTGAGCTGTCATTCAGCTGCTCCTCATTGCTTACTCTTTGCTGTTTATTGACCTGTTCTGGCTGCAGCACTTCAGGGTTAAGACGCTTCCTTGTCCGTCTACGAATGATCTGCTCCCCATTACTCTGCTTTATAATATTTAAAGGCCTTGGAGTCTAGAAAGAAACAGAAACAGGAGATCTTAATTTACACAGCTCATGCCATTTGTCAATAAATTGGTACTCAGTACAGACCATTCAATTATGAGGATCGATTCTTTTTCAGCTATTCTTTGACGTGGGTGTCAATGGTTGGCCAAGTATTCACTAACCGCTTGTCCTGGAGAAGGCGGTAGTGAGCACTCTTCTTGAATGACTGCAGTCCAAATGGTGCAAGACCACAGCAGTTCAAGAAGGTGGAGTAGAATTAGGAATTTATTCAGGAGCTTGGTTGTGAGTGGGTGGTGACAGGAGTGCAGAGGACAAGTTGCTCAAGATAAAAAAAGCTGGGAACAGAAGTGAGTCAAACAATCAGGGCAGGCAGGGACAAGGTAGGACTAATAAATTAAACTGCATTTATTTCAATGCAAGGGGCCTAACAGAGAAGGCAGATGAACTCAGGGCATGGTTAGGTTTATGGGACTGGGATATCATAGCAGTTACAAAGACGTGGCTCAGGGATGGGCAGGACTGGCAGCTTAATGTTCCAGTATACAAATGCTACAGGAAGGATAGAAAGGGAGGCAAGAGAGGAGGGGGAGTGGCATTTTTGATAAGGGATAGCATTACATCTGGGCTGAGGGAAGATATTCCCGGAAATACATCCAGGGAAGTTATTTGGATGGAACTGAGAAATAAGAAAGGGATGATCACCTTCCTGGGATTGTATTATAGACCCTGCAATAGTCAGAGGGAAATTGAGAAACAAACTTGTAAGGAGATCTCAGCTATCTGTAAGAATAATAGGGTAGTTATGGTAGGGGATTTTAACTTTTCAAACATAGACTGGGACTGCCATAATGTTAAAGGTTTAGATGAAGAGGAATTCCCTAAGTGTATACAAGACAATTTTCTGATTCAGTATGTGGATGTACCTACTAGAGAAGGCGCAAACCTTGACCTACTCTTGGGAAATAAGGCAGGGCAGGTGACTGAGGTGTCAGTGGGGGAGCACTTTGGGGCCAGCGACCATAATTCTATTTGTTTTAAAATAGTGATGGAAAAGGATAGACCAGATCTGAAAGTTGAAGTTCTAAATTGGAGAAAGGCCAATTTTGACGGTATTAGGCAAGAACTTTCAAAAGCTGATTGGAGGCAGATGTTTGCAGGTAAAGGGGCGGTAGGAAAATGGGAAGCCTTCAGAAATGAGATATCAAGAATCCAGAGAAAGTATATTCCTGTCAGGGTGAAAGGGAAGGCTGGTAGGTAGAGGGAATAGGGTGTAGGTTTGCTCACTGAGCTGTAGGTTTGATAGACAGACATTTCATTACCTGGCTAGGTAACATCATCAGTGGCAACCTCCAAGTGAAGCGAAGTTATTGTCTCCTGCTTTCTAATTATATGTTTGTCCTGGAGGGGGTTCCTGGGGTTTGTGGTGATGTCATTTCCTGTTCATTTTCTGAGGGGTTGATAGATGGCATCTAGATCTGTTGTTTGTTTATGGCGTTGTGGTTGGAGTGCCAGGCCTCTAGGAATTCTCTGGCATGTCTTTGCTTAGCCTGTCCCAGGATTGATGTGTTCTCCCAGTCGAAATGGTGGTTTTTTTCCTCCGTGTGTAGGGCTACGAGGGAGAGAGGGTCGTGTCTTTTTGTGGCTAGCTGGTGTTCATGTATCCTGGTGGCTAACTTTCTTCCTGTTTGTCCTACGTAGTGTTCGTGGCAGTCCTTGCATGGAATTTTGTAGAAGACGTTGGTTTTGTCCATGGGTTGTACTGAGTCTTTTAAGTTTGTTAATTTTTGTTTGAGTGTGTTGGTGGGTTTGTGTAACACTCTCAAACAAAAACTAACAAACTTAAAAGACGCAGTACAACCCATGGACAAAAGCAACATCATCTACAAAATTCCATGCAAGGACTGCCACAAACACTACATAGGACAAACAGGAAGCAAGTTAGCCACCAGGATACACGAACACAGCTAGCCGTAAAAAGACACGACTCTCTCTCTCCCTCGTAGCTCTACACACGGATTTAAAAAACCCACCAATTCGACTGGGACAACACACCTATCCTGGGACAGGCTAAGCAAAGACATGCCAGAGAATTCCTAGAGGCCTGGCACTCCAACCACAACGCCATAAACAAACACGTAGATCGAGATACCATCTATCAACCCCTCAGAAAACGAACATGGAATGACATCACCACAAACCCCAGGAACCCCATCCAGGACAAACATATAAATAGAAAGCAGGAGACAATAACTTCGCTTCACTTGGAGGTCGCCACTGATGATGTTACCTAGCCAGGTATTGAAACGTCTGGACATCAAACCTACAGCTCAGTGAGCAAACCTACACCCTATACCTCAAGCTAAGCTACAAACCTTGACAAATCTTGCAAAAAAGGTATAGGGAATGCTGGGTGACTAAAGAAATTGAGGGTTTGGTTAAGAAAAAGAAGGAAGTATGTCAGGTATAGACAGGATAGATCGAGAGAATCCTTAGAAGAGTATAAAGAAAGTAGGAGCATACTTAAGAGAGAAATCAGTCAGGCAAAACGGGGACATGAGATAGCTTTGGCAAATAGAATTAAGGAGAATCAAAAGGGTTGTTATAAATATATTAAGGACAAAAGAGTAACTAGGGAGAGAATAGGGCCCCTCAAAGATCAGCAAGATGGCCTTTGTGTGGAGCCACAGAAAATGGGTGAGATACTAAATGAATATTTTGCATCAGTATTTACTGTGGAAAAGGATATAGAAGATATAGATTCTAGGGAAATGATGGTGACATTTTGCAAAATGTCCAGATTACAGAGGAGGAAGTGTTGGATGTCTTGAAACAGTTAAAAGTGGATAAATCCCCAGGACCTGATCAAGTGTACCAGAGAACTATATGGGAAGCTAGAGAAGTGATTGCTGGGCCGCTTGCTGAGATATTTGTATCATCAATAGTCGCAGGTGAGGTGCTGGAAGACTGGAGGTTGGCAAATGTGGTGCCACTGTTTAAGAAGGGAGGTAAAGACAAGCCAGGGAACTATAGATCGATGAGCCTGGCCTCGGTGGTGGGCAAGTTGTTGGAGGGAATCCTGAGGGACAGGATGTACATGTATTTGGAAAGGCAAGGACTGATTCAGGATAGTCAACATGGCATTGTGCGTGAGAAATCATGTCTCACAAACTTGATTGAGTTTTTTGAAGAAGTAACAAAGAAGATTGATGAGGGCAGAGCGGTAGATGTGATCTATATGGACTTCAGTAAGGCCTTCGACAAGGTTCCCCATGGGAGACTGATTAACAAGGTTAGATCTCATGGAATACAGGGAGAACTAGCCATTTGGATATTGAACTGGCTCAAAGGTAGAAGACAGAGGATGGTGGTGGAGGGTTATTTTTCAGACTGCAGGCCTGTGACCAGTGGAGTGCCACAAGGATCAGTGCAGGGCCCTCTACTTTTTGTCATTTACATAAATGATTTGGATGTGAGCATAAGAGGTAAGTTAGTAAGTTTGCAGATGACACCAAAATTGGAGGTATAGTGAACAGCGAAGAGGGTTACCTCAGATTACAACAGGATCTTGACCAGATGGGCCAATGGGCTGAGAAGTGGCAGATGGAGTTTAATGCGAGGTGCTGCATTTTGGGAAAGCAAATCTTAGCAGAACTTATACACTTAATGGAAAGGTCCTAGGGAGTGTTGCTGAACACTCCAACTTTGGAGTGCAGGTTCACAGCTCCTTGAAAGTGGAGTCGCAGGTAGATAGGATAGTGAAGATGGTATTTGATATGCTTTCCTTTATTGGTCAGAGTATTGAGTACATGAGTTGGCAGGCTACGTTGCAGCTGTACAGGACATTGGTTAGGACACTGTTGAAATATTGCTTGCAATTCTTGTCGCCTTTCTCTCGGAGAGATGTTGTGAAACTTGAAAGGGTTCAGAAAAGATTTACAAAGACATTGCCAGGGTTGGAGGATCTGAGCTACAGGGAGAGGCTGAACAGGCTGGGGCTGTTTTCCCTGGAGCGTTGGAGGCTGAGGGGTGACCTTATGGAGGTTTACAAAATTATGAGGGGCATGGATAGGATAAATAGACAAAGTCTTTTCCCTGGGGTTGGGGAGTCCAGAACTAGAGGGCATAGGTTTAGCGCGAGAGGGGAAAAATATAAAAGAGACCTAAGGGGCAACATTTTCACGCATAGGATGGTACGTGTATGGAATGAGCTGCCAGAGGAAGTGGTGGAGGCTGGTACAATTGCAACATTTAAGAGGCATTTAGATGGGTATATGAATAGGAAGGGTTTGGAGGGATGCGGGCCGGGTGCTGGCAGGTGGGACTAGATTGGATTGGGATATCTGGTCGGCATGGACAGGTTGGACCGAAGGGTCTGTTTCCATGCTGTACATTTCTATGACTCTATCTATATAATTGTTCCCAAGTTGTTTTTTGTGAGTGTAACACATGGTATAAGTTTATACTTGCTCTTATTTGTTTTGAAGAAAACATTGTATCAGCATGAGGTAACTCGACAAGTAAACAGATGGATTTGTAACAATGAACAAAGGACAGGCAAGGTCAGAACTCCAATTGTGATGCAAGCGAATACAGATTAGGGAGATAGAGTTTAATTATCTGCTTTCCCGAAGAAAGAAAATCAATAGTCTGCATTACTGAAGGTGGAGCTTTGAAGTTGTATTTTCAGCCACACCTCACATCGTGTCTGCATGACTATGAGTATTTGAACCTACAGCTGTGGGAAGCATTCTTTCAAACTCACTGCCTGGGAAAATGTAGCTTCAGTTAGAGAGGCAAAAAAGATTTTGGAAATTCTACAGATTATGAGAGATCCTACAGATTTCTAGAAATACAGAATTATTGGCTGATTCATGGGAAGTTGCACAGTTGTGCACAAAATGTGGGCTGGATATTCCCAAGGATTTTGGGATCCCAGGTTTTCAATAAATCGCAGGTAGAGTCTGCAGTGACATGGACTCAACCTGCATTCTTTTGAAAAGTTGGGATCCCAAACTCGAGGCGCAACATCCTCAAGGTAGACTCTTTTGTGCAGGCTCTGTGTCCACTTATGGATGTCTGCTATGCTTGTCCAATGAAATGCGAGCAGCCCTGGAGTATAGGCAGCTCTACTGGGAGAGGGGGGCACCGCTGAGGCATGCAGGAACTATTCGAGCACCTTGGTTGAACGTAATCAAGGATTTTTTTAGGGGGGGGGGGAGCCACTAGGCCTCTTAAATTGGAGGGAAAACACTCCAGATGCATTGCTTTTGGGGGGGGGGGGGGGAACAACTTTTCGAGGTAGAGAGCTTCTGGCTCTGATAATCTCCCTCAGCCTACTGCAGGGAGATCAGCTCCGCTGAGCTGGTGGTTTCTGCATGTGAAGGGAAGCTGCTCACCCGCGGTAAGATGCCACAAAATTTCCCTCAATTGGGCCAGTGATCACCTTTATTGGCTACTCACTTTGGTGGTGCAGTAGCCAATCTGGCTCCCTGCCCAGCCATTGATAGCCTACCCATAGTTAGAAGAGTGTCAGGGAACCATCCCATCACTGCTCCCATCTATCTTACTGCCATTGGCTTCAAACCTATTGTGACAGGGTCAGGAAAATTCAGCCTAGTGAGTTGACTGTACATTGAGTTCTTCAATTTCAAATAACCTTCTTTCCCATCCTCCAACTCCCTTTCCGACCCCCTCCTGTCCCTTCCAATCCACTGACCCTCCCTTCCTTCCTGCTGCCAGCTGGATTCATCTGTGTTCACCTGTCACTGCCTCACTACTCCACCCCTTTCTCACTTAAGCCCTTCCACCACCTCCTCCTGTCCCTCACCTCCCCACCCCACCCCCTTATCTGCAGCTTTCCTGACCCCTACTTCCATTCTGAAGAAGGGTTATACCTGAAACATTGACTTCTCCACCTCTTGATGCTGCCTGGCCTGCTGTGTTCTTCCAGCCTCCTGCTTGTCTATGTTGGATACCAATATCTGCAGTTTATTTTGTCTCTAACCGAGTTAGTATCAGTGCCAGCAGCAGTAGGTTTGACAGTGATAGATGTGAAGTCTAAGGCTGGCATGTATGAACTCTTAGCCCAAAGGCAAAGCCTGCTTCTTCCCCAACACTTTTCCCATCCATTGGAAATAAATGGGTCACAGTCACTGAAAGATTTCCCTCTATGCCACCCTTCATACTAATGCTTCCTGGAAGATGGTGTTAAGTTTGAAGAAATGGTGTTAAATGCCCAATTAAAATTTGCCGATGGTGATATAGGCTATCTCCTAACTGCACGTCTTACATCAATGGCGATTGGTAAAGAAAAAGTGCAAAGTTTATTGAGAATTTACAGTATTGTCATCTCAAAACAATTTTAAACTCTAGTAAACCTGACAGTAGACATACATTCCACCCTAAATGCAAAAGAGGATCAGATAAGCAGAGATATGCATCTTTGAAATTGAATAAGAGATCAATGTTGACAGATGTAGAGTCAGACAATCTGTACTGCTCGGGACAGCAAAATTCTGTTTTGACCTTGCTTTTCAATTAGGCTTGGCACTAATGAACCACCAGATGTCAATGACCTAGCCCATGTGTGATATTGTTCGTGTTCCCTGGAACAGAGCTTATGATTATGATTACTCCTACAGATAGATGGGAAGGAGCACTAGTATAACATCCATCTCTGAGGAATTCAGGAATCCAAATTCCAACATGTACCAAACATAGAGTGTGCATATTTATCAGCAATAGTGGCTGTTAACATTATTGGAATTTCACACAAAATATTTTTTCTTGAGCTCAGCATCGCTAGCCATTATTGTAATGCACCTTCAGTCCCCTAAAAACTGGAGGGTATTTTGCCCACCCAATTTACAGGTGTATGTAGCCAGACTTAGAGCAGGTGTTGAACGCTTACTATGTTCTAGGTAGTTGGACATATCACATGCCATCATGTGATCTTCTCCAATTTGGTAGCAGATGACTTTCTTGACTCTCTCACCCCTGAAAAAAAAAGTTGCAGTCCCTCAAAAAAAAGGACAGATATGTCCCCATCATGGAGCAAGTGAGGACTGCAGATGCTAGAGATTAGGGTCAAGAGAGTAGTGCTGGAAAAATGCAGCAGGTTAGGCAGCATCCGAGGAGCAAGAGAATCAATGTTTCGGGTAAGAGCCCTTCATCAGTCATTCATCCCCAACATGTGCAATAGTGGCATTCAAACAATGACAGAAAAAGCTTTCTGAACGATACATTGTCTTCCTGGTGTGCTGTGTAGATCAGCTAAGTATTTTCTGTGGCTGGCAGAAATAGCTAACCATAATCAATTCTACTTTGTGCCCATCCATATATGCTGTGACCAGCAGGAAAAGAAATCAGTAACTAATCCATCATCTGCTCCATGCGCAAGAGCAAATTTGGTTTCAGCAGTACCATGTCACAAGTCTGCTACTGCTTCTGCAGATAAACGTTATACTTTTAATGATTCTTTAAGTGATTACAATTTGATTGTGTGAATTCTAAAATAAAAAAAGTCTTTAAATGATGCAATTTCAGATTGTGCAAGTAGATGTCTTTGAAATTGTGTTCAGGCCATGCACGGAGGTGAGCTAGTCAACTGGATCATAACTGTTCGGTTCAATTAACCCATCAGCTATACTTCTGGTTGCATTTTTAATATTAATAATACATCTGAGAGACCTTCACCTGTGGCAGGGACATTTATCATCTGAATCAATACACTATGCTATTGTGTATTACGAGAACCACAATGGGAGAGGGTGGATATATTCAACATGGATATATGAGTACAGGCATTTAAGACATAGCTGAAAATTTTGCAAGATTTTAAATTTTTTTTTCCTCTTCTGAAAAGCATCTTATCCTTGAAGTGGCCTGACGGTTTTCCAAAAGAGGCAAGGTCAGAAGAGAAGCTGCTGGGGCAATGACTGGGGAAAGGCAGGTACTTGTGGAGATTTGAGCAGGTTGATTGACAGCATTGGGTGCACAATACCAGACATGGAGGTTCGATAGAATGCAAGGCTAATTATACTGGACTGTGCTGTGATTTGCCAAAACATCGATTATCCTGCTCCTTGGATGCTGCCTGACCTATTGCGCTTTTCCAGCAATACATTTTCAGCTCTGTGCTGTGATTTTCTCATGCTGGGGCTGTTCAGAAATAGTTCCAGTCAGGTCATTATTCATTAGTGTTACCCTAACTGCAAACAGTTATAACTAACTGTCTACATTCCATGAAAGGAATACAGAAGTTTCACTTCCTGCAGCAATTAATCATTTGCTTCAATGAATCACTTAAACCATTCTGCAATGTGGACTGTGCTGAAATTTCAGGCCTCCTCCATTTTTTACTTTTTACAGCAGTTTTAAAATATTTCCAGCAAGAGGAAAACAATAGTGAATTCTTTGGTTCTCCCCTTATCATCAGTGAGTATTCCTTTCGGGTTAGCAGTGTAAAAACAAAGCCTCCAGTTAGTCAAACAACCTTCATTTACAGGTGCTGGGGCAAATATAACTTGAGGTAGTTGCTTGTCCTTCTGAAGCTTGTACACTATCCTATTACAAAACCTCCAACATCATGGCTTGCCATAGTATACAAGCCCTTTCTAAGTGTATGTAACATGCAAAAACTGATCACTATAATATTAAAATCTCTCAATGTCTAATGAAACTTAGTTTATCATGAGTAAAAGTTTATTTGTGTTGCAATTTTTGTATATAGAGTCTTTATTCATTGGTTCAGGTCAACCGCTGCTGAAACCCTCATCTATGTCTTTTGTTGCCCAAAGGCTCGGCTATTTCAAAATTCTGCTGCTTGTGTCTTAACTTGCAGCAAGTTCCATTGCCCTATCGTCCCTGCACTGGCTGACGAACATTGGCTCTCAATCTTGCAATATCTTTGTACTGAAGTTCTCGTACTCATTTTGGGTCCCTCAATATGGCCTTTCCCTTCCCGCTTTCCCTGTCTAATTAGGTATTAAAGCCCTCTTGGCTTTCTATACTTCTTTAATCCAAGTCTCCCATGCATTCCAGATTTTAGTCACACTGTCATTGGTGGCTGTGCTTTCAGTCACTGGGCCTCCGAGGATTGAGTACTCTCCTTACACTTCTTCAGCTCATTTAGCCTCTTTGAGAAACACCTGGGAGACTATCGTTTTTGACCAAGCTTCTGAATATCTGATCTGCTCTGCTTTGGTGGTCTTGTGATGCTCCTGTGAAGAATCTATGAAGAATGTGTTGCTATTCTAACTTAATCTCACATTAGTTTGATGCTGCAGTGTTTCAAAGTTCATATCAATATCTGTAAATTTCTCTAATGTTGCATATGCTGCACTTTCTATTGCACTGATCTGGGCTGAGGAGGGGCCCTGGTCCAAATCACTATCAAATGCCAACTGGATTGCAGAGTCACGTATGTCAACTTCAGATGGGAACAGAAGCAGTCTGCTCATGATGCTTCCAATTAGACAAACAGTTTTCTGATATACAGTGCCATCAGGCCAGGGTCCTGTTTGCCAACAGATACTGGGAAAACATGGGCCATGTGCACAAAATGCCACATGGTGAGCACAAACTTGGGTGAACAAATATAGCATTGCCAGTTTCTATAGACATTCCCCATCCAAGTGAATGACTGCCTGGGGAAGATGTTGGAAAAAGTGAGAGGGGAATCTCAAATGATCACAGGGTAACACTTTTTTCTATTAGTTCATGCCTAGAACAACCATCAGATAATATTCCATTCTAACACTTAACAATATTTCAAATGGACTTTTTTTTCCTTAAGTGCTTTTTCTTTGCAATAGCTACAAGTACATTGATCCCTTATTATTCAATAGGGATCTATCACCTCATGTTCAATGAAAACATATAGGCCACTTCTCTTTGATCTCAGAAGTTTATAATTATTTTCCTGCAGAGAAAATTTGGCAGTAATATCCACAAAGACCAGTCCAGCTACAGAAAGTGTCTTGGCATTCTTCTCTTCAGGTTTGAAATCAGAAGTCACACAACATCAGGTTATCATCCAACAGGAGCAACACTGTGAAAGCTAGTGATTTTAAATAAACTTGTTGGACGATAACCTGGTGTTGTGCGACTTCTGATTTGTCCACCTTGGTCCAAAACCGGCACCTCCACATCATGGGCTTTTCAAGTTCAACTATGGATTCTTCTTAAAATCAACGAGGTAAAAACAGAATCTGGTTTCCAGCATCTGCAGTCATTGTTTTTCCCTCGTTGATTTTAACCCTACTGCGAATCCTCTTGCAAGGATGCCTGCCTTGAAGAAGTTTTCCTGCTCTCTCTACAAGAATCTCAGGGAGTCCCTCTCCCAGTGCAACTCCCAGTTATTTCCTCTGCCCTGAAGCTCTTCAACCATGTCGTGAAACAAACTCGCTACCACAGCCACATTTGCTTCAACCGCACTGCCTCGTGGCCTAACATTTCAACTCCCCCTCCCACTCTGCCGAGGACATGGAAGTCCTGGGCCTCCTTCACCGCTGCTCCCTCACCACCAGGCACCTGGAGGAAGAAAGTCTCATCTTCTGCCTCAGAACACTTCAACCCCAGGGCATCAATGTGGACTTCAACAGTTTCCTCATTTCCCCTTCCCCCACCTCACCCTATTTCCAAACTTCCAGCTCAGCACTGTCCCCATGACTTGTCCAGACGTGTCCTACCTGCCTATCTCCTTTTCCACCTATCCACTCCACCTTCTCCTCCCTGACCTATCACCTTCATCCCCTCCCCCACTCACCTATTGTATTCTATGCTACTTTCTCCCCACCCCCACCCTCCTCTAGCTTATCTCTCCACACTTCAGGCTCTCTGCCTTTATTCCTGATGAAGGGCTTTTGCCCGAAACGTCGATTTCACTGATCCTTGGATGCTGCCTGAACTGCTATGCTCTTCTAGCACCACTAATCCAGAATATGGATACTTCGTATTGACCGTAATACTGAAATGAAAGTTGAAAGTTCTGAAAGTTGCTAAATATGTTAACAAGGCTCCCCAAGGAAAAACAGAATGAGAGAGATTTACATCCAATTATTCAGCACATGCCTTGAAAGTGAGGAAGAGATGACCTAGTGGTATTAACATTGGACAGTTAACCTAGAGACCCAGGTAATGTTCTGGGGATGTGGGTTCAAATCCCACCATGGCAAATTGTGGAATTTGAATTCATTTGAAATCTGAAAGTAAGAGTCTAATGATTACCGTGAATCGATTGTCAGAAAGGCCTAACTGGTTCACAAATGGCTCAAATGTGATTCCGGACCCACAACAATGCGGGCCAAGCTAGCGATGCCCTGTTCCCGTGAATCAATAAAAGGAAGGAGATAGAAAGGTAAAATTAAGATGATCGTACATGAGAAAAGAAAAAAGACTGACCAAAGAGAAGCAGAATATTGGAGATTAAGGGAAATAAATAGCGAGATTAACATTTAAAATAATTTTCCTGTACAAATGGGTGTGAAGGATCCCTAGCACTAACATTTTGCATGTAAATTTTAGCTTCTACCTGAACTCCACATGCATTGCCCATCTATATTTTATTTTCTGCCAAATGATTAAAAAGTGGATGATAATCTAAGCCTCTTACTTCTTGGTTTACTGATTAGCTATCAACCTACCTGATGATTTCACTGTCGCTGCATTCCACTATCAATAACAGCAGCGACGTGTTCAAAGTCATGATGAAGAAAGGGAAATTGCCATTGCAAAGCCTGCAAAAGCTTTGTGAGTATAAAGTTTCAAGTTTAACAGCAAGCACCATCCCTTCACAACAAACTGCAAAATTTGGGTCAATAATGGCTAGGGAACATCATCAGTGCTATTGGAGCCTCCTGTGAAGCGCTGCTTTGATGTTTCTTCCGGTATTTATAGTGGTTTGTTCTTGCCGCTTCCGGGTGTCAGTTTCAGCTGTAGTGGTTTGTATGTGGGGTCCAGGTTGATGTGGCTGTTGATGGATCTTCTTGCCGTTTCCGGGTGTCAGTTTCAGCTGAAGTGGTTTGTATATGGGGTCCAGGTCTATGTGTCTGTTAATGGAGTTTGTGGATGAATGCCATGCCTCTAGGAATTCCCTGGCTGTTCTCTGTCTGGCTTGTCCTGTGATGGTAGTGTTTTCCCAGTCAAATTCATGTTCCTGGTTGTCTGAGTGTATGGCTACTAGGGATAGCTGGTCGTGTCGTTTTGTGGCTAGCTGATGTTCGTGGACGCGGATTGTTAGCTGTCTTCCTGTTTGTCCTATATAGTGTTTTGTGCAGTCCTTGCATGGTATTTTGTAAACTACGTTAGTTTGGCTCGTGCTGGCTATTGGGTCCTTTGTTCTAGTGAGTTGTTGTCTGAGTGTGGAAGTTGGCTTGTGTGCTGTTATGAGTCCTAAGGGTCGCAGTAGTCCGGCTGTCAGTTCTGAGACGCTCCTGACGTATGGTAGTGTGGCTAGTCCTTTTGGTTGTGGCATGTCCTTGTTCCGTGGTCTATCTCTTAGGCATCTGGTGATAAAGTTGCGTGGGTATCCGTTTTTGGCGAATACCTTGTATAGGTGTTCCTCTTCCTCTTTTCGCAGTTCTGGTGTACTGCAGTGTGTTGTGGCTCTTTTGAATAGTGTCCTGATGCAGCTTCGTTTGTGTGTGTTGGGGTGGTTACTTTCAAAGTTTAGGACTTGGTCTGTGTATGTTGGTTTCCTGTGTAACCTTGTGGTGAATTCTCCGTTGGGTGTTCTCTCTACTAACACGTCTAGGAATGGGAGTTGGCTATCCTTTTCCTCTTCTCGTGTGAATCGTATTCCTGTGAGTGTGGCGTTGATGATTCGGTGTGTTTTTTCTATGTCTGTGTTTTTGATGATTACAAAGGTGTCATCGACGTATCTGATCCAGAGTTTGGGTTGGATTTGTGGTAGGGCTGTATGTTCTAACCTTTGCATAACTGCCTCTGCTATGAGTCCCGAGATTGGTGATCCCATGGGTGTTCCGTTGATTTGTTCGTATATCTGATTGTTGAATGTAAAGTGTGTGGTGAGGCACAGGTCTAGTAGTTTAAGTATGCCGTCCTTGTTGATAGGTTCGGCCTCCTGTGTTCTGTTATGTCTGTCCAGTAGGTTGGCTATTGTTTCTCTGGCTAAGGTTTTGTCAATTGATGTGAACAGTGCCGTCACGTCGAACTGACGTGGGAAAACACTACCATCATAGGACAAGCCAGACAGAGAACAGCCAGGGAATTCCTAGAGGCATGGCATTCATCCACAAACTCCATTAACAGACACATAGACCTGGACCCCATAAACAAACCACTACAGCTGAAACTGACACCCGGAAACGGCAAGAAGATCCATCAACAGACACATCAACCTGGACCCCACATACAAACTACTACAGCTGAAACTGACACCCGGAAGCGGCAAGAACAAACCACTATAAATACCGGAAGAAACATCAAAGCAGCGCTTCACAGGAGGCTCCAATAGCACTGATGATGTTCCCTAGCCAGGGAATGAAACGTTTGCAGCAAAAACTTCCAGCTCGGCGAACAGAACCACAACAACGGACACCCGAGCTACAAATCTTCAACCAGACTTTTGGGTCAATAAATTATGTGATAAATCAGAGGCTATTCATCGAAATTGTTTAAATTTTCAAATAAATTCATAGGCTAAGACCAAACACATACTTCAGAAAATTTGATATTAAACAGACCTTACAAAAGGAAAGTAACGCACAAATGTGAACAGAAAACAAATCCAATGCCATCACGATAATAGAACTAAAACTCAAAATATAAAGTGATGTAAAATAAATAAATAAATATGAAAGAAACCTGCTTATGCAAAATGCTAGGCATGTTGAGAGTAACCTGTCAGGCACAGTAACAGGTCATGAGATTCAGCCCTTGATGTCCATGGAACTTTTCATTTATAGGATGTTGTCACTGCTGACCAGGTCAACATTTATTGCCCAGGCCTAATTGTTTTGAAGAAGGTGGTGGTGGTGAACCACTTATTGAACTACTGTAGTCTTTGCAGTGTAGGAAAACTTACAGTGGTGACAGGAAGTGAATGACACAATGACAGTGAAGGAACAGTGATATAGATTCAAGTCAGGATGGTGTGCGATTTGGAGGGGAACTTGCAATTGGTGGGATTTCCATGTATCTGCTATCCTTGTCCTTCTTGGTGTAGTGGAAAGTGCTGTTGAAGGGTCCTTGGTGAGCCATTGCAGTACATCTTGTAGATGACACAGACTGCTGTCACTGTACATTGATGGTGGAGGATTGAATGCCCAAGATTTTGGGTGGGATGCCAATCAAGCAGGTTGCTTTGTCCTAGATTGTGTAAGCTTCATGGATATTCTTAAGACTACATGGATCCAGGTCAATGGGAAATCTTCTTGTGCCTTTTAAAAGGAGGATCAGCTTTGGGGAATCATAGCAGAAGTTTCAGCCTTTGACCTGCACTAATAGGCAGTCGTGGTCAATTGTAGCAATACTCGATATCTAATGATTCAGACGCAATCTGAAACGTTGAGAGAATAACATTATTATCAGAGTATGTAGAATAAAGTTTTAAGAGTAAGGAAGTACTTGCTCAAACTGGAGCAGCACCATCCACTCCCAAAGACAGGAAGAGGTTTTTGATACATTTAGAGAGAACGATGTAACTTTCATATCCCAACACCAAATGGAAAAGGCAATTGGTCTCCTCTGGGCTTGAACAGTTCTCTTTAGTACAAATTTGGGACCTTTCCAAGGGACTCAAAGGCTCATAGCTACCTTCAGTATTAAGGTGATTGAAATTTTACCCAAGGTACACTGTGTGAACGGGTACCCAACCGAAATTGCACCAGGCATTTCCCCCGATGCAGGACAGCGAACTACACATGACATAAATGTCATATCTCCAGAATGCCTGATTCCTTCCACAAGGTAAAATCAAGGTATAAACTGGCTTTTGCATACACAATGTATCCACTTTGCATTCTTTCCAGAGTTGAATGGTTACAGATATTAAGAGGTTTGCAAAAGCAATGAAATGCTGAATGCAGAGTTCAAATATCATTGGATCATGCATTGCTGGGCTGGGTGGATTTTGTCAACTTTGACTTATGATCAATATCCTAGCCAATAGCAAAACTGTCACATAAAGTGCTCCCTTACATCCTATTAAAATATCACTCCAAATGTCAACTATCATCATTCTTCACAAGAGTCAATTGCTAACAACTCGGTATAAATTCATAAATTCATTGGTGATCATTGTTATTGTCAAGTTATTACTTCCAGCTGCACATGGTACCTTATGAATTGGAAGTGCTAAAACTAAAATATAATAGAATAGTCTGAAGGAGCAGTCATTCAAATAAGGATATATTCCTCACAATTAGATGGTCGCACAGTTATTCAATTCTACCTATCATCACTCAAATATTCTTACCGGTGCTCTTCCAAGAATTGAACAAATGACAGAACTTACTTCTGAGTCTAAGCGAGCAGTTAAGAATGATGTATGAAATAAATAAATTCTGCTGTGAAGATTTATTCACACAGATTCTGGGAAAGGAATGGTGCTTGATGTTCCTCAAACTGACAGCTGTCCACAATTCTTCATGAGCATTTGAACATCAACATCCTGGCACAGAGTGTCCGCACTACACAATATTGCCAGTGCAGCCTGAGGTGTAGTTTCGAAGCACTTGATAGAGACAATGTGGGGTGCATGTGGCTAGTTCTCATTGAGAGTGCCAAGATGTCGGTGGACAGTTTCCGACACTGAGGTCATTCAAGTGGTGAGCTGAATCACCCAGCTGGTCGCTCTGGCTTCATTTTTCCAACATCCAGATGGTCTCATGAGTTTGGCGAGTTAGGTGTCTGGATCTTAATGAGGTGAGTTGTGGTGTTAAAAAGGCATTTAACAATCAATATGACTGTCAGTTTGCATTTTGCTACTGCCTGGTGAGAATCTCACCATGCCACTGGTGAAAAGCAGAGAAGATAGAGCAGGATGATATCAATGTTGAGATGGGCTTCACCAGACATGTTCCCAGTTCTGCCAGGGCATCATACCATAGGTCACATCAATCAGACCTCAATAAGATTTCATTGTGTTCCTGAAAAAGCAGCAAGTATGTGAAATTCACTATTGTGGAAACCAGTGAAAGCATTGGCAACTTTACAGATCTCCTCACTGTATTTTTTAGAGTGTACGCTTCCTGCAAAGACAGTATTTAGTCAATAATGCTTATTTTAAAGTTTAGTCAAGAAACATTTTCTGAAGTCTTGCTGCCTGACTTGGGTTAAAGTAGGCCAAAATACGTATATTAGAAAGAAGGTCCAAGGTGTTTAGAGACATTGCAAACTGCAAGCATACGAAGAGTGACTCCAAAGACCCAGAAAAGTGGTGAGAAAGTAAAGGTGTAAAGGATATGCTTTTAGCTGCCCATTTACTTTCAAGATGAGAGATTTGGGCTCTTTAGGACAGCATTTCTACCTTGATAGCTGGCCCATGTGATTCACCTTGTCATGGCTTTGAGAATGGAAGGTTTCCTAAGATAGCTGTGAAACTCACAGGTACTGGTGTGGCAGGATCCAGGAAATGCAGAACAGCCACAGGTAGCAAGACCTTATAGTTCACTACCTAGCAATGCAGATGGGAGCCTGGAGTCAGATTGAAAATAACAAAATCATGGGGATTTTAAAACAAGGTTGGAAGATTTGCCTAGCCTGAAGGATTCAGGTTCTCTGGGAAAAATTACATCATGAAAGACAGTTCTGGAATTGCACATTTCCAGGCTGTAAAATAAAATAATTAGAAGTAAACCATTGGGAGCTAGGAATCAGGTTAGATCAATTTTGGGAGAATTACTTATCTACTTAAAGGACAACACAGAGTCATAGTCATAGAGTCATACAGCATGGAAACAGACTCTTCAGTCTCACCAGTCCATGCCAAACTTTATCCCAAACTGAATTTGTCCAACCTACCTGCACCTGGCCTACCTCCCTCCAAACGTCTCCTCTTCATCTACTTATCTAAGTGTTTTTCAAATGTTGTAACTGTGCTCACGTCCATCACCTTCCTCAGGAGGTTCATTCTACATGCAAAACACCCATCGTCTAAAAACATTTGCCCCTCATGTCTGTTTTAAAGCTCTCTCTCCCCTCACCTTAAAAATGTGCCCCCCAGTCTTGAAATCCCCCATCCTAGGGGAAAGATATTAACCCAATCTATACCCCTCATGATTTTATGAACCTCAGTATGGTCACCTCTCAACTTCCTATGCTCCAGTGAAAATAATCTCAGCCTATCCAGCCTTCCTTTTGAACACAAACCTTCCATGCCCAGCAACATCCTGGTAGATCTCTTTTGGACTCTGTCTAGCTTAATAATATCTTTCCTATAACAGGGCGACCAGAACTGGACAAGTATTCCAGAAGAGGCCTCACCAATGTCCTGTGAAGTGTGTTTCCTCAGTTATGCTAAATATAAGAAGATGCCATACCATTCTGTGGTTTAAAGTATAAGCTGCCTACACTGCAATACTGCTTCTATTCTTTAGCCTAAAATCATATTGTGTCGTCCTTTCGGTATTAACTGGAAATTCAAATTTCATTATAAATGTTATCGGTCTCTATGGAGATAAAAGATAGTGGAATCAAGGGTTATAGAGATAAGGCAGGAAGAGGATACTAATTAGGAATGATTAGCCATGATCATATTGAATGGCGGTGCAGGCTTGAAGGGCTGAAATAGCCTACTCCTGCACCTATTGTCTATTGTCTAAAACAGAAGTAAATAATATAAATGTGTTCAAGGGGAAACTAAGTAAATAAGTCAGGAAGAAGGGAATAGAGGATTGCAATGATATTGGGGAAGTGGATTGCATGGATCACAAACACCAGCATGGACTATTTGCCTGAAAAGACTGTTTCACTGGCATATATTGTATGTACTTAAAATCATGTAGATGAGCTCACAGACTGCTTTTAAAAAGTGGCAGATGTATGAAAAATTACTGCAAACAATTAATTCTGTTCTCGCAGAAACTTGCGTTACCTTCTGATTTCTTCTAAATCTACAATAACTAGCTGCCACTGAAATGTTACTCTCAGCGTAACTTATGAAGTGTTAAAGGACATGTGCCAATACACTTGTAACAAAATCAAATACTAAGTCTACATTTGAAAATCACACACACACACACACACACACACACACACACACACACACACACTCCCTTCAGAGTAATTAATTGCAGAACCCAAGAAATGGATTCCATTAAATGGAACCATGTGAGACATCTGGCCAGTTTGAACAATCTTTACAAACATTTTCCCAAACAACTAATGGGTTCTTCCTACCGAATGCAGCTTCTGGTACAGGCCACATGCGTTACATACATATCCACCGTTTGCATTCTTTCGCCAAAGAGAGGTCTTTGTGGTCAGGCAGTTGGCACAGAAGACTCCAGAACCTCTTCGTCTCTGCAACAGCAAAAGGTCAAAGGTATATCACGTGATCTGTGAAGTTAGGACAAATCAACACGAGTGTTTTGTTTCCCTTCTGGCAGAAATAACCAAGAAAGTAAGTTGATCACAATAAGGTCACTTTTAATTATGCCTCTTCACAATAACTGAAATGTATAATAATAAATCAGTGATCAATTAAATATAGGAAACAAATAAAAGCATTATTACATCGATACGCAGTTCTAACAAAAGTGATCATGTTAACCTGGTATCTATTTGTAGAATACAAATTGTTTAAGACAAACATAACTAATTTTGCATCTCTATAAAAATAAGTTGCAAAGAAATTTAATTTGAAAGCTTTAAGTAAGTGATAAAAGAAGTACCCTGTTTCACCTTTTTAATAATTGTCAAATCTTTAGTAATTAAACAACACAATTGGCCTGACATAATACAAATACAAATTATAACTCTCAAATCACAAATTTTAAATAGTGGATTGTTAACAACTGTCTATCCATTATTAGTGACAAGTGCAGATGAGCAGCTTTAAGTGTTTTAATATAACTAGCCCCCAATTTACACTTACGGGAATGAACCATTATGTAAGACATTCGTGTCCAGAAATATAACTAACTCTGTGACTGCTTGCCCAGTTTTAACTTTAAACTTCTGTTCTGCCCCAGAATTGAGTTTTAAATCTTGTATTATATTCCTTTTATCACTTATTTCTACATCTGCAGCATTGAACAGCTCAGGTGCAACCACAGCTAGATTCTTAATCCATTCATCCTTCTTCCTCAGATGGGATACATCTAATTCCTTCCTTCTCAGTGTCAAATCTTCACCTAGCGATCATCTCAAATGTTGCCAATGCCACTCTGTGCATTGTGATATTGGTGGAAATGTGCCAGCACAACACATCTATATTTTATGATCCAGACTTTTATGATCAGATTTTATATCAGTGTTCCTCATTTGAAAATGGGCTAAAATTGGTCATGGGCTTGCTCACTCTGCAGTCTTCTGCAATGCACTCAACTTACTCAAATGGAATTTGAACTCTCAAAATCTTTGATTCAGAGGTCTAGATTTTTCCAGTTTCCACAAGTCAGTTAAGGAAGTGGGATCTGGAAAAAAACTGAGTGATCTTGCAAGAAGGATTTTCAACTCAGACATATTAATTACACTCATTAGCAGGCCAATTGAAGGAATGTTGACAGTGCCATAGTGATTTTCCCGATGGTGGACAGCAACTGAAAATGCTGGAGTCTGTGATATAAAGCCTCGTGGCAGCAGGACAAATATTCCTGTGTTTTCTGTTATGTGTGTGTGTGTATATTGTATGGACATTGTGTGTGTAAAAATGTGTATATGTGCATTGTGTGTGTGTGTGCCTGTGTGCGCATGCAGTATGTGTCAGTGTGCATTGTGAGCGGCCTCAAAACCTCCTCTCACTCATTCCACCACAGACCTGCCAAGATGCTACAGTCACAGTTGTGCCAGTAGGTCACCCTGCTGTGACTGCACAACAATGACCTGACAACTGCTGCCAGCTGTGAGTTTTGATTTTTCTCTGTTCTGTATAGGATACCCCAGTTGTGAAGCACCTTATGGCCTCATGCCTGCTGCAGGGGTTCCCACCTCTCCCATTCACTCAAGAAAAGTGAAATATTGAACTTTAGGAGAAGCTCATTTAGTACTTTTTATTCTAAATTTTAAAATTTCGATGTAGATTATTAGAACTATGCATGCCAGAAAACATGCTGTTTTGGACAGCCAATTATGTCAAACTCATCAGTATATTAATCCAACTGAGGATTATTTAGAATTTTCTGTTGCTAAATGGTAAATAAAGTTGGCCTTACTCTGGGTGTTTTATTCAATTCTGTAGCAAATAAATTTTCATTTTATGGCATTACAACATCATTTTTTTCTTATTACACTGAACATAAGATTACAAAAAACTTGACTGAGAAATACTTACACCACATGTACTTGTTAAAAATTCATTCTAGGGTGTGAATATCATTGCCAAGAGCAATACCTATTGCTTATCCCTAATTACTTCTGAGGTTGTCATGGTGAGCTATCTTATTGAGCTGCTCTAGTCCATATAGTGATAGTAAGTCTCTTAGTGTTGTGAGATGATGATTTCCAGTGACAGTGAAGCCACAGCAGGATGTTTCCAAGTCAGGATGGCATGTAACTTGAAAGACACTTGGGGATGGTGGAGCATTGTCGTGTGTCTGCTGCCCAGCTCTTCAAGGGATAAAAAGACAAAGGTTTTACTGGTGTTGGTGGAGAGGCCTTGTTGATTTGTTGCACTGTTCCTTGCTGATAGTGCATGCTGCAGCCCAGTGATCTAATGATAAAAGGAATGAATGCTGAAGACGGTAAATAGGGTGTCATTCACATGGGCTGCTTTATCCTGGATGCTGATGATCTTCATGAATGTTGCTGGAGTTGCATCCCCTCCAGCTTTGCAGAGTCAGAAAGTGAGTTACTCATTACAGAAAATCTAGTGTCTGACCTGCTCCAGTAGTCCAGTTTCGTATGCATATATGCATAGTGTGCACAGCACGTTGTTGAAAGATTTTGCTAACTGTGAACATAATTCAAGCTTTTTTTTTACATTTTTATAGATTTTCAACTTGTTCAATAATCCTGATTTTACAGATACATAATAGGAATGGAGCTGTTGCTCCTTAAATTATAGATGTTCAAATGTTGTTCAATTTTTACATACCTAAGTAAATTAATGATGTCCTATTGCTGATTCTAAATCCACAAAAACAATAAATGAATGTAATAATAAAGTGAAGGTAAAAGTTTTTACTTCCAAGTTTAAGACCATGCCAGATTGCTAAATGAAAATATCTTTTCTCTGCCAACTGTGAGGTGTGAAGTGGAGGGAATGAGCTTAATCAATCTCAACCCAGTCCTGATGAAGAAAGAATTCTAGCCAAAATCACAGGGTAATACAGCACAGAATTGAAAAATGTTTGTGCAATGTAGGAACAGAGAAAACTACTAGAATTAGTGCAAACACAGCTGTCCCATTGAAACACAAATAAAAGTTTCAGACTTATATCTTAAGTGTGAATTACAATCTCTTCAGCATGACCAACAATGGGTTTCTATACTTGAGATGTTTATAGCATCTCATTATTTGTCATGGATGTAGAGAAGAATGGAATCTCACCTTTGGAAGACTGTACTGTGCAATACCCCCCTCCACTTAAGTTTTGTTCCCAGGGTGTACAACATCTGCTGGATAATGCCAGATAATGCACTTCATTTCATGAAGTGTAATCTATGATTGCACAAGCATTGCAAATATCTGACCAGATTATAATAACTTGTTTGCATTCTTAGGCCAATAATAGTTTAGCCATATATACAGATGCAAATTTTAAATAGTTGTAATTTCAAATTCTTTTCCATACTTCTTAAGAATACTTCTCCATTCATCTCTTTTACAAATGCTACTTTTTTTTGCCAAGAAAACATAGCCATTTTTTAAATGGTTATAGAAAACATAACCATGTTATTTAATGTTCTAAATGGGTGAAATGAGTCCATTATAACTGTTAAACTGTCTATGATATAGTCTATACATACCGAAGTGCAAAACAGTTTCATCAAGTGATACAAAATGCCCTCATTCTCTTTTGTAGTTAAGCAATTCAGAGAGAATTGAATGATAAAACTCTAGTGCCATTGTGTAAATGCAAGCTATTTTTAATCAATTCAGGTCTGAGACTTACAATCGTTTAAAATTACATGCTCTACTGTTCATAAAGGAGCACAAAAAAGGGACTTTAATTCATAATCAAAAAATACATACAGACCAAATACTGAACGACAGAAGCAATCATCACAACATCCAGAAATGAAGCTGCATCAGAACATTATTTCAACACTCCAACACACACTGTAACACAGAGGAACTGCGAAGAGCAGAGGAAAATCACCTATAACGTGTATTCAAAACGAATGAACACTGTCCGCCAATTTCTCAGCAACAAGCCCAAACAAGCACACAAGACCCGTCCAGAAACCCTAGCCACTCTTCCCTACATCAGAGACCTCTCAGAAATGACTACCAGACTATTCAGACCTCTTAGCATCATGGTAGCTCACAAACCCACCAACACACTAAAACAGCAGCTAATGAACTTGAAAGACTCTATCCAAACAACAAGCAAAACTAATGGCATTTACAAAATACCTTGCAAGAACTGTAACAAACACTACATTGGACAAACAGACAGAACTCTAGCCACCAGGATATTGAACATCAACCTGCCACAAAAAGACATGACCCACTCTCACTGGTGTGTTTACATACAGCTGAGGAAGGATACGACTTTGGGACAACACATCCATCCTAGGACAAGCCAAACAGAGACATGCACGAGAAGCGTGGCATCCTGAACTCTATCAACATTTACTACCCCCTGAGAAAAATAACAGGAAATGACATCACCACAGGAAATGACATCACCAACCGAAGGAAACCTAAACACATAAATAAAAAGTGGGCCGTACTACCAGTGCTTTATCCTGAGGCTCACTGATGATGTTACTTAGTTTGGTGACAAAACGTCTGGAAACGAACCTTCCAGCTCAGCAAGCAAACTTACATCCAGAACCTCAATCTGAGCTACAAATCTTCTCAAACCTCGCTATCATAATCAAATCATTGGAAAATTAGATACATATGATAGTAATAAAATCATTCCACTTCCTTTTAATTTCTGTAAGTACTTCTCAAAAATTAAAACATTTCAATAAATTGTCAAAAAGTATTAACATGTTTAAAATTTTAATTTTTCGAAGATCTTTCTTTATCAATTGAATGTTCACCAAAAAATATCCAGAGAGAGTACAATGCTAATAATTGTACTCAGATATATTCAAAGTAGATGGCTTTTATAGGCATATTTCTGCCTTCAAGACTCAAGCAGTTTCTTGGAACAAAAAGGCACTTGATTCATCTGGCGTTTCACAATGTATTACAGAAAAAAAACCTGGTGAGCAGCCAGTTCCCTATAGGGTAATTTTTCCATCCAGATGCAAGTGCCATTGAAGGACTCGTCAGCTAAACTAATTACAATCTCGCATTTGCTGATGCCTGCTCACTCCAACATTCAACATTGTCCATTAATCATTGATACAAGGAAAATGAGTGTAGCCAAAAGCAATGAGTACTGGTAGACTGCACAGCTATAAAACTTGAAATGACTGTAATAATTTAACTTGATTCTAGAAATGTTTTCAGTTAGCAATAAACAGTTGAAAACTCAGTCTTACAATTACCCTTTCAAAAAATAAGTTCTCCCTTCCCCTTATCCACATCCTCCATCCCTCAAACCACAATTCCATTACTATCAATGTTTAGTTCACCATTGGTCGCTTTGGTTAATGTGAAAAAGTTAATATCTTTCTTGAATTAAATTATCGCAAGATTTGAAATAAATTATAACAAGATTTGATTAGAATTCCAATGCAATAAGTTTGCAAATTTTAAACAGAAAAACTAAAAGATTTAGACCACTACTGGCACAGTGATTATTAACATTACTAATAAACAATTGCCATGACAAATTACATTTCCTCAAGCTCTGATTCATGCTCACAAACAATCGTAGGGAACATGCATTTCCTTGACTGTACTGTTGAGGACCCTACTCCTTCTCCTCTCTCTTTGTTTGCAGAAATAATGCAGTCAATAAAAATCCAACAGATCTAATTACACCCTTTGTAATAGCAATCAGCTCAAACAAAATTAGCATACGACAAGCAACAATATTAGACGCTGTGTGATCACTTGTTGAAATATATCAAGATCATTAGGATATTAATCTTTCTTTCATGATGTTTGTATTGCATGATAGTTATCAAGAAAGTCTGCGTCGCTGAAAATATCCAAATTATTCCTCTGTATGAATAGCACTTGTTATGGTGCGGTACTTTAGAAGGAATATATTTGGTGTGTTTGGTAATAAAATTAGCTGTTTTGTGATACTATTTACAAACTAAAATACAAGTGTCACAAAGTTTCTTCTATCGAAGATTATCTAATAATCTTGGCAGTGTAGAACAAACTTTGCTTCAGAACCTTGTTTTAAAGGAAAATACAGAACTTCTTGAACAGAAAGGCTTTGTGTGGCTTGCATCCTACACATTGTTGGATAATTTAGTCAAGTACTTAGAGGGAAATGCAATAATTTCTAATTATACAGAAGTAAGGGTCTCAGGAGTGATTAGACCAGTTAAGTAAGGTAATAGGCTATCCCCATGAAATACCTCACGTACGCGGCTTCCTGTTCAATCTCCAACTTGTCTGCACTACCATCTGCAAAAACTAATACCTATCTTGTTCTGCCAGCTTCTGCTTTTGCAGTTTTGTTGGCTCTGCAGCTGCTGTAGAAGAAAGCTCCAATTGTCTTAGTTTTCCCCCATGTGCAAATTCATTTTTTTTTCCCCTGTCATGAACATTTTTTCATGGTAGAACATTGTCTTTGTAGAGAAAAGGAATGGCAGACTGATCAATCTGATCCTGTAGTTTTACCTTTCCCCCCATGTTGATTCATGTCTAGCATGCGCAAAACGATAATCTATATTTGCTATCGCACGGCTTATACACTCACCAAATTCAGATAGAGGGTGTCATGTAGACTTGTCCATTTTCCAAATGGTCTATTTATGGGTTCTGATATTATCTAATTTAAATACATTTCCCCAGAAGAAAATATTAAGACAAAATGAATGTTGTTCAACATCTGGCTACAATATTGGATATCAGTTTCTAGTCATTGAATCCTTTCACCTGGGAATGGTTTGTGAATGATTCACTTGCTTAATTTTTCCCCTTAAAGCACATAACTTTGCTTTTAGTATTGCAGCACGATATGCGTAACTGTCAATCCAATACCTTTAAGATACGAACAGGCATCAGACATTATGTCAAATGTCAGATGTTCAAATTCCAGATGTTTTTATTTCCAGATTTCTTTACACCAGTTGTTACTTCAGATATACAAGGTTACAGCACACTGCAGTTTCAAACTTAATGGAAAAAAATTGTAAAAAGCATTTCCATCTTAAACTAATGAATTGCTGCTCTGTGACAGTTTTGTTTGTTTTTAATGCCATGCAACAATATTCAACAGGCACACTGTTGCTCTTAATACTTTCCAATTTTCTTATATTTGCTAATGGAAGTGCTGCCAGTAAGATTAAAAGAAATAAAGTTGTTCAGTTCGCGGTCTGTGATGATAGTTATGGCAACAGTTACAAGGAGAAGTGACAAAGAAAATTCAGCCAGTGTTTCTGTTCAAAACTTACTTCCAAGAACCCAACAAAAACTACTCCTGCCTACACAAGGGACAGGTATTAGAGTTGCATGATTTCATAGGCAGATGTCCCATTCACAAAAGTTTGGATAAGTAAAGCTTCTGAGAAACACATTAGGCTGTAGCATCATTCGTTATTTTCAAATATGTTTGTCCTGTCGTTACACAGAATGCAACAATTTTCCTTCAAATTACTTTGCCCTCATATTTTAAAAATCTCATTGGTCTTTGGATTCAAAAGATTTCTTTCCTTTTCCCTCAAGGTAACAGATATTGTTGCTCGTGAAAAAAAACCTTCTACGTATGACATAGCCAGTCATAGAGTATTATACATGCCCACTCTCTTTAACAGCATCTTTTCAATATGTAACTGCCCTGTTCTGTTATTCTTTAACTCCTTCAATGGTTTCATAAAAAAAAATCCTTTCTCTCAGGAGCAATCTGAAATTCAAATGACATTTGGAGGTCAGACAAGCCTTACCACCTTTCTTCCTCTTCAATTTATCTTAACCACTCCTAATTCCATTTATTGCCACATTTTTATTGCATTCTTCAATTGATTCCTTTCAAAGCTTACATAATCACTCCTCAAGCAAGGCAAGTTTCATCTGCCCCTCAATGAATTCTATATTTAACACAATGTCCAGTTCTTGTGTCATCTTCATCTCCATGTTTTTGGATTTTTCAACTAAATGCAAGCCTGTATTCCCAATTTCCTGGGAAATGAGCAACTCCAGCTTTTCCTCTGCTGCCTAAGAAATGTTGCCTGTTTAGTTCCTGCTGTCCTCTGACTCTCTCTCCCTCTACTCACTCAAAACTACCTTGCTCTAAACCTGGATCTGTGCTTTTCTTTATTATTTGATGGGATGTGGGTGTCGGTGGAAAAGCCAGCACTTACTGATCACCTCTTACTTCATTCAGAGAGGTGTTGATAGCTATTTCAACCTAATATCATCCAACCTGCTGGGGGAAAAAAAGTACACTGTTGTTATACAATAGAAGATTCCCTGCCTGGCTGAAATTAAATATTCACCCTCTGATGTTTCCTCCCATCTCCCAATAGACTAACCTTACCACCAGCACTAAATCCTGATTTTCCAGATGGCTATATCAAGCTTATTTATTCCATTGAGTTTCTACATATTCCTTCAACCTCTTAGTTTTTCAACTCCATTGAACTTATTTCTGCTGTTTCAAAAAAAAAACATGAGCAGAACTCTCTTGGTAGAAAGTTGTTTATCTTGCTTCCACCAAATTCATTTCCTCTTATCTTCTCCCTCACAATCCCACACCTCTGTTTAGTCTCCATCCATGCACACACAACTGTGTTTGTGCCTCCATGTTGGGAGATATAAATAGTTTTGTGAAAAGGTGAATCAATTATATACTGCTTCTAGTTCACAGGATGCATGTTTCTGGCAAGTGTCTGTAATACAGATTCAGCTGTAGTCCTAAATGAGTAGTTTGTGGTTAGGGATCTGACCCCACCCACATCTCTATCCATCCCCTAGTGAGAAAACCTTCAATCCTAGCTTAAAAGAACAAAAAATATTCAAAATTTCACCGAAGTTCAGGATTATTCTTAAGAAATTTAAAAAGGAATGATCTTGGAATTTGTTGGCCAAGAATATTTTAAATCAAATAATTATCAGTTCCTATTGATGGGATTTGCACTTGCACAAAGTTAAAGAAACATAAATATTATAGGTCGCATTCATTAAACTCAAAATACTGCATTACAAGGTTGGGTGACTTCTGGCCGCAAACAGCAGTCAGTGCAGGTCCCAAATGTGACAAATCATGACCTACAACAAACCCAGGCTGAAAGACCAGAAACAAAACATCATTTCAGCCAGATGGCCGAAAGAGGCACCTTCCTGTGAACTTTGAGATGGTTGCATGTGAATGGCAGATAAAGACATTCACTCTGATGTTTCCAGAGGTAGCTCACTACAACCAGAGCAGCAGACAGAAAATATAAAGTTAACTGTAACTTGGCACTCTTCTTCAAGTCAAGAACTCCTTTATCTGCCCCTGTTGCTTCTAGAATCTAGAGATTGCAATTGGTTTTTATTATACAAAATGCAAGGCTCATAATACAGCTATTATTCATTATAGCACTCATCCCCATTTGTTATCAAGTGGAAAGAAAATACCTACTGGAAGGAAACATTTGAATGTGAGATGACAGCAGGATTGGGGTAACCAGAGATTCCCTACGGCAAATAAAATGTCAAATTTCAGTGTCTCCACTTGACATCAATAATGACTTCAGGTGAATAAATAAATAACTAAGTCCAAAACTGAACTGTCAGGACATGTTAAAAGGAGGACATTGATCAAGAATTCTGATTTATACTTTGAAAATTAAGCTGAAGATTTCATTACTGCCATTGTGCCAAAATACAAAAATTAAAAGGAAATAATTCAGTTTTTAAAATCTGATTTCAATTGTCCAGTTCTGACTTGAGACAGTTTTTGATGAGCAGTTGAAAACCCCTCAGTAATTTGGAGCAGGTTTGTGCTATGGGTTAGCTGCTGGTGTTTCACCTCTGAGTCAGAAAGAGAACAACAGGACTGAGTCCGAACAGACAGCTTCACCAAGTTTTTAGTGATCCTGGACCTAGAAACAAAAGTGGCTGATGCTTGCAGCTTGGTTTAGCTAAAATTTAAAGTGTTTTATTCCCCTGAAACGACATCCCTTACACTGAGAACAGAAAAAAACTTACAAACTGCCTAGTTCAAAACTAGACAATCCCAGAAGGAAACATACATCCGGTGTTACCTTCTGAGAGGAAGGGAATGCCAAAAAAGAACTAGTCAGAAACAAAGCACTTATTTATAATAAGAAAGATTTACAAGCTATTGAAAATTAGATAATGAAACCATGCTGGAGAAATGGGGCACAAGAATACATTAAATACATTCAGTTACTAGATTTCGCAGCCAATGATACACTCTTTAGTTTAATCTGCAAAGGCAGTGATAGGCAGAGAAATGGATAACACATGGACTGAAGAGATTGCTAGACTAACAATATTCCAAAAAAGACATTACTGTAGGCACATTTCCATATCTTGACTTCTAATTTAACAGGAGTTGAGGGTGGAGGAATAGAGTAAGTGTGAGATCCTGAAAAAATCCTTTGAATTAATAAAACAAAAGAATGACACCGATAGTCATTACAGATCCAATTTCTGCTTACATGGAACCGCTTGCCCTGAATACTTTGGGACAAACTCAATAGCTAGTTTGCTTCCAATTACAGATCGCCAGTTCTAGTGCAGAAGGAAATCCTGAGCTGATTAAAGACATATTAAAATTACTCTACAATACAGATATAAAGCTATTTACAAAACAACTTCACTACCCTGAACCACTGACATCTAATAAATTGAGTTCCCATTAAGCATTCAGCATTTGTACATAAATTATATATTCAGTTTGAACTGTTATCTGGGACTTTAAACTTAAAAATTAGTAATTTTTCAAAATCGGGTTTCTAACTTCTCATTTAGATTAGATTACTTAGTGTGGAAACAGGCCCTTTGGACCAACATGTCCACACCGACCCTCCGAAGAGCAACCCACCCAGCCCCATTCCCCTACATTTACCTCTTCACCTAACACTACGGGCAATTTAGCATGGCCAATTCACCTGACCCGCATATCTTTGGACTGTGGGAGGAAACCAGAGCAACCGGAGGAAACCCACGCAGACGCGGGGAGAATGTGCAAACTCCACACAGACATTTACCCAAGAGATTGCCCCCTTCTTTTAAAACCACTGCTCAAACATGGAGGTGTTCTTTGAAAGTTTTATACCAACCGATTCTTGTTCCTGCATTCCTCTAGGTTTATCTAGCCTCAAATGTGCTGTTGAAATTTGAAGCCTTTAAGGGTTTCAGGACTGTTATAGTGCTGGTGATGGCCACTGCTTGCAGAGCGACAGTGGGAACCAAAGAAGCACTGGCCAATGACTAGCCAGCAGCACCCTGAGGACTTCTGGACCAGTTGATGGCAGTGGACCTGTCCTAAATCAAGTAACAGCCCTCCAAACATTATATCCCTGGAGGTGAGCTGCTGGAGGAAGGGGTGAGCTCACCCTCAGCATTTCAGTGGAGTGCGGGAACCTCAGTCGCCTACTAAACCCATGCCCACTGTAACCTGCTGTAAATGTACTGCTAAATGTACTGAAGAGTCACTGCTAACATCATGGCTTCAACAGTGCAGTGTTGGTCAGGTTAATTTAACTTCCTGACCCTTTGTGCTTTAAAACTTATTTTGAAGAGTAGATGCCTTTATTATTTTTAATTAGCTGACCTTCTGTACTAATATTCAGATGATATCATGCTTTAAAAAGAATGAGATATTATAGTACAAAGTGCACATTGTTTCGATATTAAACAGAAGCTGTCATAAAGCCCCAGACTAACTGCTTTTAAGTAAACGTTGGGTGAGGTCTGAGTTTTAATGTTTTTGAAGGACACAGGTCTGAGCTCTGGTCATTTCTTTTTGACTTCATTGTCATGTGGTTCCTAAATTACTTTCAATTTCTGAAGGGTTTTCTCAATACATGACAAATGATCACTTTTTTATTTGTTTTTTTTTGTAAGGGTGATGGAAGGGCTGAACATTTTTATGATATCAACTTTATTTTACATCTTCATGTTAAAGCAAAGGAGCCAATGCATTTTCTCACTCGTGGAAGGAATTTTCATTTAAAGTAAAGCATAAACATATTTTCCCATTTTCTTCTTCCTGAAGGAGTATGGCTCCACAGTTCTCCACCCAAAACACCAATTGTCATATGAATCATGGCTGTCAGTGGCAGATGTTATTCAATTGCTGCGCATCTCAATCTCCCTTGCCCTACAACCTGCCAATACTGACCTGCTGCATATCCGTGTCTTTAATAACTCCATTACTGGTGGGCATGTCTTTAGCTGCCAAAGCCCAAGACTCTTGAATTGCCTTCCTAAACCTCCTCCCCTCTCCCTGGTTTTTCACTTAAGACAATTCTTAAAACACACCCATGTGACTAATTACATACCCCATTATCTCTTTGCACAGCATGGTTGTCTATCACTTGGTTGCTCAATATTGCCCCTATGAGGCTCCTTGTGACATTTAACTGTGTTGAAAGAGCCTGCAGTGGAATGCATACCTATTTAGTAATGACAAAATTTTAACAGCTGCATCTGGATTCCACTAGGGAAGAGCAGATGTTCTTGAATTCTTAAGATTTGGGCACTGAAGCTAATAAACCACCCTAACTGTTGGCATAGCTAAAGTTGGTGACTGAGGATCAAAACGAGACCTGATAGCTGAGTGCTGTACTGTACGGCATATTTAGATATAGAGGAATAGTTGAAATGCTGATTTGGTATTTAAACTTTATATCTTTTTCTCCACAAAGGCGGATGAAGCCCGACTACAGGAATATCTGAAGAGAAACCAATAATATACATTTTTACTGAAAAGGTATCTATGTCATATAGGGCTATATTATGTAAGAGATCAGTCCAAATAGAGTATAATCAGCAAATAACAGACATTCTAACCAGAATTTTGAGAATTCTTTATTAACACATATAGAACTAAAAAGCTAGAGGTTGTGAATGTTATATCCCTGCTCCAAAAAAGGGGGGAAGGATTAACAAGATAGTTATAGAACAGCTAGCCTTATGGCAGTAATAGAGCAACGGCTTGACTGCAATAGGGATAAAATGAGCAAACACTTAGAAACATCTAGATTAATCAGGAAAAATACATTTAAAAATTGCTGGCTATATCCAATTAAATGCTTTTGGAAATTCCCAAGTATAAAGTCCAAGGGAGACAGCTCTGGTGGCGTAGTGGTAATGTCCCTGCCCATAAGCCAGGAGATCCAGGTTCATGCTTTACATGCTGCACAACTGCTCACATATCTAAACAGGTTCTAAAGAAAATATGTACCGCAAAGGGAGGGTCTTGGGGTGTAGTAGAATCCCTGCCTCTGAGCTAGCTGGCCAAGGTTCAGCTCCCACCTGTTGCAGAGATGTGTCAATAACAGGTCCAAACAGGTCAAATAAAATAACTATAGTGAAAAGAAACACAATAAATGTGACATGCTTGGATTTTATAAAGTGCAATACAAGAGATGTATTGCTTAGGTGAAAATAAGTTTATTAATTGACAGACCTATTGCTAAAAGTTAAGACACAGAAAATAAGATTTTAAAAATATTTCCCAGATGGTGCAAATGGTCCTTCAGCCATAATGGATTAGTATTTAAATTTTGTTTGTTCTAAAGATACATAAGTTAATTTGGATATGAAGTTAGAGGAAAGCCAACGTTTCTCAACAAGGCTACAAAAGTGTGAGGAGAATGTACAAAACTGTAGGATATCGAAAGATTGTGAAATGTGGGCAGAGATGTGGTAAAAACAGTTCAATATATTTTCAGGATAAAGAGAATTGATATATTCCCTAAATGATAAAACTCTTAACACAGAGTTGAAAGAGAGAGAGATCCAAAAATCCAATAGAAAAATCTTAAATGCAGAATTTCAAGTGAAGTGCCAATAAAAACAGAGATTCAATTTCAGACTTGATATAAATGCTTTTCAACACATTTTTTTTTGGCAAAGTGTTTTCTCGAGTGAGATTCAAGGATTTGGTCCACCATGCACAATGGCAACTTTCCTCTCAATCTTCCATTCCTTTTCTCAGTAAGTATGCTACTGGATTCTTCTGCCCCCACCTCAGCCATTGTGCAGCAGAAGTAGTGGGAGTGCTCACTGCTGTGAAGCACTCCAGTGTTCCCACTGTTGATGTCACATTTAAAATCCAGCTGCATGCCACTTCAGATGCTGCCAGCCAGGAAGCACCTTTCACACTGTGCTCTTCCACCATTATCCCAAAGGAAATAGCCCAGAACAGCTCCTTGATTTGCTTACGAGAACCTGGAGGAGCTGACGGATGGAGTGATGGAAAGAAGGACAGTGCTATGTCCTTCTGGTTAGGAAAGGATAGCTAACCACCAGATCCTGCCAGCCGGGACACAGATAGCAGCCCAGGTTATTGCAGTGTCTTGGGTGAAATTCAACATAGAGCAGTGCAGGGAGAAGGTTAATGGAGCATGCAGGAACATCGTGGTACAGACAGAGGTAGATTACGACCCAGACAAGCAAGTGATGAATCACTGCCGCTAAGTAAACGCTATGGCTTTCACATTGGGAATAGGCATTGTCTAGTTGCTCAGGGAAGAAAAGAAGAGATGGGAGCTACACGGAAATGAAGTGAGTTGGACTCATAAAGAGATACAAGTGCATGGGACAATGTGGTGGGTCAGCAGTTAGCACTGTTGCCTAGCAACGCCAGAGGTCCAAATTGAATTCCAGCCTTGGGTGACTGTCTGCATGGAGCTTGCACATTCTCCCTCTGTCTGTATGAGTTTCCTCCAGGTACTCTGGTTTCCTCCCACAGTCCAAAGATGTGCAGGGTAGATGCACTGGTCATGCTAAATTGCCCATAATGTCCAGGATGTGCATGCTAGGTGGATTAGTCATGGGAAATGCAGGGTTACAGGGATAGGATGGGTTGATCTTTGGAGCCTGGTAGGACTCGATGGGCTGAATTGCCTGCTTTCACACTGTTGGGATTCCATGCATGCAGGGTAGTTGATGTTACTTAGTGATATTCTGACCTCCCCATTTAAATAAGCAGGAGGAACTTGGAAACTTTTCTCTCAACATCAAAGATTCTGGATTTTTCATTTTCCCAACATTCTCGCCACTGCCCACATCACTCAAGGGAGTGAAAAAGTCCACCCCAAATTCTGGTGTCAATTATATTCAAGACACTCTGATGATTAGAGTCAACTCTGACTCACAATATTCTGGATCAGTGGTGCTGGAAGAGCACAGCAGTTCAGGCAGCATCCAAATCTGCAGTCTCTGACTCACAATATGAATAGCTTTCGAAATGTGGACTTGCGGCAATCTGATTCACTTATCTTACCGAGGATAAGGGAATTGTAAACATGAGGACCCACTTTTTAAAAATGAAGCAAAATACTACAGATACTGGAGATCTGAAATAAAAAGCAACAAGTGCTGGAGAAACTCAGCAAGTTTGGAAGCATTTGTGGAGACAGAAACAGAGTTGATATTTCAATTCTAATATACATTTCTTTTTCTGAAAAAGTAATATTGGACTTGAAATGTTAACTCTGTCAGATGTTGCCAGAAGACTGCTGTGTAGCAGAATTAGGCCATTTGGCCCAGCGAGTCTGCTCCACCATTCAATCAGAGCTGATATGTCTCTCAACCCCATTCTCCTGCCTTCTCACTGTAATACTTGATCCCCTTACCAATCAGAAACCTATTTATCTCTGTTTTAAATACAATCAATGACTTGGTCTCTCCAGGCCTCTGCAGCATTGAGTTCCGCAGATTAACTACTCTCTGCTGGAAGAAATTCCTCAGCATCTCAGTTCTAAAGGGTCATCCTCTCACTGAGGCAATGCCCTCCAGTCCTGGTCTCTCCGACTAGTGGAAATATCTTCTCCACATTCACCCTATCCAGGCCTTTCAGTATTCTGTACATTTCAACCAGATGACTCCCACCTCATCCTTCTAAAGTCCATTGAGTCCAGATGCAAATTCTTCAACCACTCCTCATATGACAGGCCCTTCATCTCCAGAATCATTCTTGTAAACCTCCTCTGGACTCCCTACAAGATCAGCACATCCTTCCTTAGACATGGGGCCCAGAACTGCTCACAGTATTCCAAATGCAGTCTGAGCAGAGCCTTGTACAAGTCTCAGTAGCAGATCACTGCTTTTGTATTCTAGTGCTCTTGAAATGAAAGCTAACATTGCATTTACATTCCGAACTGCTAACTGAGTCAGCATATTAACCATAAGAGGATCCTGAACTAGGACTCCCATTGTGCTTCAGATTTCTGAATCCGTTCCCCGTTAAGAAAATAGTCTTTGCCTCTGTTCTTCCAAACAAGGTGCATGAAATCACATTTTCCCAGATTGTATTCCATTTGCCACTTCTTTACCCATTCTCCAAACCTTTCCAAGTCTTTTTGCAGACTCCTTGCTTCCTCAACTGTGCCTCCATCTATCTTTGTGTCATCTGCAAACTTATCAACAATGCCCTTAGTACCTTCATAGTTAACGTATGACGTGTATATTGTGGTCCCAACGTGGATTGCACAGGTCACAGGCTGCCATTCTCAAAAGGCCCCCTTATCCCTCCACTCTGTCTTCTGCCAGTCAGCCAATCCTCTGTATTCCTGATGTAGGGCTTTTGCCTGAAACGCCGATTTTCCTGCTCCTCGGATGCTGCCTGAACTGCTGTGCTTTTCCAGCACCACTCTAATCCAGAATCTAGTTTCCAGCATCTGCAGTCATTGTTTTTACCTCTATCCACACCAGTACCTTGCCACTAAAACCACGGGCTCTTATCTAATTTAGCAGCCTCCAGTGCAGTACCTTCTGGAAGTCCAAACAGATTACATCCATTAGCTCTGTTTTGTCTAACTTGTGCATTACCTCCTCAAAGTATTCTGACAGATTCATCAGGCACGACCTCACCCTGACAAACTATGCTGACAACTTGCAAGTATGTCCTTAATAAAGGACTCTAAAATCTTACCAAAAACGGAGGTCAAGCTAATCAGCCTTTAGTTTCCTGTCTTCCCTTTCCCTCCATTCTTGAACAGGATTGGACATTAACCTGCCAGACCTAAATTTTTCAAATTTTTTTTTAGATTACTTACAGTGTGGAAACAGGCCCTTCGGCCCTACAAGTCCACACCGACCCGCCGAAGCGCGACCCAGCCATACCCCTACATATACCCCTTACCTAACACTACGGGCAATTTAGCATGGCCAATTCACATGACCCACACATCTTTGGACTGTGGGAGGAAACCGGAGCACCCGGAGGAAACCCACGCAGACACGGGGAGAACGTGCAAACTCCACACAGTCAGTCGCCTGAGTCGGGTATTGAACCCGGGTCTCAGGCGCTGTGAGGCAACAGTGCTAACCACTGTGCCACCGTGCCGCCCACGATGTTTTCTGTTTTATGAAAAATTTATTCAGTCGTAGCCGGAGGAATCTGGTAGAAGTGTTCAAAACTATAAAAATGATGAAGAGAGTAAACACTGAGGGCAGAATCCTGAAATCAGAAAGCACTCTGAGTGATGTGCTCTATGGTGAGATGTGTGGCAATATCAGATGAGAAAGCGAGGCTACTTTAAACATTGTGAGCAACTCGCTCCAGTTTTTTATGTTTTTGTCAAGCAGTGAGGTGAGTTTCCCACTAGGCAACAGCGCGTTGCTATTTAACGATAGTTAATTCTTTTTCAAAGCCTTGGGAACAATCCAGTTCAATTCATTCGACTTCCTCTCTTACCAAATGAGCCGAACTAGTTACGTCCTGAGAAAACTTGACGTGGAATCAGAGCCTGGTGATGACTTTAGTTTACTACTTACCCCAATGTCGACCTTCATGTCGGACATCAGGTACCATTATCTCCATGGGCACAGGCCACACACACTGTACATCCACAAACATTGGTATCCAATATGTGCCTGTGTCTAAGAAGCTTCATAACACATTCCCAATCCACTTATACGTCACTTCTGTATTTCAAGAGTTGGCAACTATCATTGTAATATTGCTGTAAGGATGCTGTGCATTCAGAGTTAAACAGTCTCATGGACTAAACCAGGCTGCAACTCTGAGCCTTTCATTTGCTCTCATAGCACTTACTCACTCTGAGTGTACCTGGATGTTCACAGCTTCCCTGCCTGCTATTGCCTTAGCTTTTTGTGCTTTATTCCTTTAGCCAGAGATACCTGGTTATATTAATTCATGTCTTGCAGTTTAGTGCAGTTACAAAGCTAGGACGCTTGTCATGATTGTCAGCTGGCCTCAGTCAAGTCTTTGGATAGCCTTCATTTAGGGTGACCTGGCACACCGTCGACTGTTTTCCTCCTGAGAAAGAATAAGTTATAAGGGACATGAAAATGGGTGTTATGTTTAGTGCTGGTGAGGAGTAGTCCTGAGTGAGTGAGTCAGCAGCACAGAGGGCATTGCAGGTTTTGTGGTGTTGGAGATTTGAATGGGTGACAGTGAGTGAAGGAAGATATTGCAGATGATAGTGAGAGTGACAGAAAATGAATGCTGATACGACGTGGATGCAGTGGCCGAAATTAAGTGAATGTGAGGTACTGGATAGAAGATGGAGCATTTCTACTGGCCTAGTGGACAAGGTCATTGACCTTCTGTCTACATTTCTGGGCATTCCTCCAGACTGCTTTAACCCGGTTGACAACCTCCTACCGAATTGGCATGATCTGGCCTCCGCCGTTGGTCTTGCAGGTAGAGGAAGTTATACCTCTGTACCACTCCATCCAGCTTGGGGACATGATGGGCTCTCAAAGATGGCATGGGTATAAGGGATGCTGGTTAACTCTGTGATATCTCACAAGTGGCAAGTTGTTCTGTGAAGATATGGCAAGAATTAGACAAGATTAACACCATTGGGAAAAGGTAGATAGTTACAGGTATGAATTTGCTTCGATTCAGCGAGAAAACTCGATGGACTCTGAAACAGAAACCTCTCCAAAAGCCTCAACGCAACTCGGACTTAGGCAAAAATAAATAAGATTCAGTCCCATGTGATCATTTGCATGATTGTCTTGAATAACGACCTGAAGATTAAAACTATTGAATATTAAGGGAAATGGACGGATAAAGCATTTATGTTGACAGTTCACATGTGGAACTGACATTAACACAAGAAAAGAATTTTTTTGTGATGCGAATCTTTGGATGCTGCGAATTCTCCACTAGTCCACGTGTTAAGGTCTACAAAATGACAATAAGGATTTCTAATGAATTCCAGATTAATCCTAACTTTTGACACTGCTTACAGAGAATGAGATAATAACTCAGAATTCCCTTCCAGTTGCTCCTATTCTGCCGCCAAAGCTTCAGCAGAGGGGTAGCAGAAGCCCCCTTTTCACCACGTGTGAGCACGCTATATCAATGGAGTGGAAACAAAGGCTAAACTAGTACACCCCATGTTAATTGGAAAACATTGGGGAAGCTGCAGATTGGTAGGATCAAACAACTCTCTCAACATTTCTAGATAGTAATAGCATCATACTGTTCTTTATTAATTTCTACTGAAGAGCTTTGATCTTTTTCTTTTGTCAAATAGACAATTTCATTATGCAGTTTGTTGGTGGTAAAATTGCCAAATCAGCAACTCTTCCAAAGAGCTTAATGCTCCTTTAAACAGTGCGAAGAATTCTGCGTTTTTAAAGAAGGGAGGTATAGAATGGGTGTGGGTGCTGACACATTATAGCTGGAGGCACCAAAGTACTACAAACGAAATATATTAAGCAACCAATTTAAATGAACCTTGTCAATACTAAATGATTCAGAATGGATTCAATGGAAGAAACAATCTTGCAGGCTTCACACAAGCACAGCACGTTTGTTCAGAAAAGAATAGGGATGGAGCTAGGGATTAATTTAAGAAAAAAAAATTAAAATATCTAACAAAGTTCTGTCGCATAAATGTCTGGAGTACAGGATTTAAAAAATGGCAAGGGAGAAATGATTTTGAAATGTGGAGAAAAAAAACACTGGGGAAGGCGAGGTATGGGGCAAAGTGGCACAGTGAAGGAGTTACTGTTGCTCTATTTCAATAAAACAATTTTCATTTCTTCTGCAAGCTTCTTCAAAAAAATTTTAAAAATCTTTCACTACCTCACGACGTCCCAGTATTCCATATTCCAATAGAGTATTTTGAAAATATTATTCTTCCTTCTTTTCCAATCATGGTGTTACATTGTCATGGTGATGGAAAATATGGTTTTTCATAGCATTCTGATTGGTGGTGCCAAAGACCAATCGAGTAGCTTTGACTTAGTGTACTCTAGAGTCAGGTGGTTGACATGACTTCAGACTCTAAATGCCATTTTTGCATCATTTAACATGCAGAACCCCTTTTCCTTACCATGAACATACAACTCCAGGTTTGGAGAAGAGGGAAGAACAATATTTCCAAAGTATTTCATTAGAATAAAGTTATATATACGTAACCTACTTATGGTTATCTGGTGCCGCACAGTTTTCTGCATTACAGCTTTTGCACGAGGCGTGGATATACATCTAATTAAATGATGTAGAATGGGAACATCTCATGGGTACAACTCTGATCCAAAGTGGTCTATATGTATGCACATCCATGCTTCATGGCTATCAGAAAAGGAAGTTGGTACACATTCAATTTCTAATGTTTAATAGGCTAGCTATTTGCCAGTGTTCCTTGGCAGTCAAGCAGGAATTCAATCTTCAGGATAATCTGTAACTGGACTCCCTGTTCAGAGTCACTAACTGTGGGTCTCAGATACTGAAATGTCACCCTTTCACCGATAGCAACCGCAGCCCAACTGAAACAGTGGCTACAATTCAAAGGAAGCTGAGTGGCTGGAAAGCCATTTGGGATGTCCTGAGGTTGTGAAAGGCGTTATATGAATGTACTTGTTTTGTTGATTCCGTTGGAGCAAGTTTCTACTGAATCTAAGGCAGGAGACCAAACTCCAGGATGCCTTTTTTTGAGAGTAGATGCATAATTCAAGTTATTAACTCTGTGGTCTCCAAAACTGAATCACCTCCACCCAAAAAAACAAGTCATTCCTCTCATTTCACTGAATACCAAGTAAACATAGCTCTCTTCAGCCATTTGCTAAATTGTAACAGTGATTCACAATTTCAACAATCAGAAAGGAGAAGTTCAGCTGTGAACAGTCTGAACGCGTACAATTCATCACCTTTATTGCTGAAGCCCTCAGAAGCCTGATGTTTACTTCATATAACAATCACACAGAAGCCCAGTTACCAAATCCACAACAAATTTCACTCTAAACAAATCAGTGTTTCAGAACAGCTGCCAGTGCTTCATTGATGCTGATCTTGACAGCAGAAAGCTGCTTCTACAAACAAGCAGCTCGCTCAAGGCCTGTTGGCTGCATCCCAAGAACTCCTAAGTTCTATTTCATTTTCCTATTTCAGTGGTATCCTCCACCAGTAATGCTACAAATTAAGGAGAAAAAGGAGCAGCTGCACCTTGGTAAACCCAGAGTATTGGTTAAAAGGAACAGGCTAGTGCCTGAGCATGATAGGTCAAGTTAAATTTTTCAAAGATTAAACGAGGGTTATATGCCAAGCGCTTTGGAAGAAATTGTTTCTGACATCCTGTAGAAGTGTCTGATGTGAATGCAATAGGACGTTTCTCAACCTGAAACATAAAGTGGTGTTTAAAGTTAAAAGGAATGACGTCTTTTTTGTAAAGTTCATTTTTAAAAGAATCACAAATGTTTAAGTCAATTCACAGGCATGAGATAAAACTGATTAATTTTTGAATAAAATAAAGCTCTAGAAATAGGCAGCAGTCTGACTGAATATGTAAGGAGAGAGCAGCTAATGCTTCAGGTCTGTGAAATCAGTAACAAGGTGAAATTTTAACCCTTTCCTTTCCACAGATGCTGCTGTATATTTCCAGGCTTTAATCCTCTTCCCTCAGGACTTTTACAGAAGACCACAATACCAGACATTGCCAGTCTCCTCTGAAGTTGTCAACGTGGTCCGTGCTATTTGCACAGTCCAGAGGAATGTCCAGTAAAGCTGCAAGAAGGCCAATGTGCTCTGCAGGGGTAACTGTTACCATCTTCTGTTAGCCACTCCCTCTCTCTTCTTCTGCACAAACCTCCCACCAAGGTTCGTGGTCTCTCACTCTCACAACTGTACGCAATATCTTCCCTTATTTGCTCTCATCTACGCAATCCCCCAAACCATTAACCCTGCATGTCCTCTGCACTGCCTACTCACTCACTTGGGCCACCCTCCCCCATCTGTATCAGCACTAACAGCTGAGCCAGCCACTTTCATCTCACTCAAGGCCTCCTTTTGTCTCACTCCAGGAGAAGAAAGGCCTGCAATTTGACATGAAGGGCCAGGATGGGGTGGGGATCTATTCAGTATTAGGCTTCTCACCTGCTACAAGGAGAGGATCCTGCCCCTGACTGCCCCAAGTGGCTGAAAGACTATGTCCAAGCTTATCGACTGATACTGGAAACTGCACTTCATTTATAATACCAGGATCCCCTGACTAAAGTGTGTCTTCCCTTTACATGACTGAGGACTACTCTTACATTTTGACACTTGGCCATTGGTTGTAGTACATGCAGTTTGTTAGCAATGTTGGGAACAAGTCGAAGGTGTAAGATTGATGTAGCATGGCAATTTACAGCAACACATCGCCTCTTTTGACTGACTGCTGTTAACATCCATTACTAGCTCCCAAACTTTGTATTGACTTGCCTTTTAGCACAGACGCAAAGTACAATGAGGCTGAAGGAGAGATTGTGTACAAAGGTAGGGCATGGCATGGTAGGGCAAAACAGAGTGTTTTAGTAGGCACAAAGGCAGTGACACTAAGTGAGATGCACCCTAACTCAATCGATGAGATAGGTGCCTGTCACTGTGTGCAAAGTGTTCCTGTGGCAGCATTCCACTAGTAGATGCTAGTATGTTCCAAAATGTAGTACTGAAGTGCAGAACCATATTGTAACTGGGTCAGAGATGTGCCATGAGGGTGTGGTGAGGCTGGTATATATCTGATGTCAGATGTCCATTGACTGGGGTACGGGTGGTCACTGCCCATGGAACAGACCCTGAAGTGGTGCTGACTGCTGTCCAAAATTTAGAACTGAAGGAGCAAGTGGCAAGCTGCTGTTGCCAGGTAATCGCTCTGAGTTTATGTCAAGAATTGTCACCAGCTATTTTCTATTTGGGAGATGGGAGAATGGGAATGTGCACAATGAGGTGAGATTAAATAATGAGGAGACGTTGACGCATGACAATAGGCTTCTCGCTGCTCACTAGTCAGAATCTTGTCTGGCTGTTCAACACTTGATTGGAAAATGGGACTTCTCGCTTGTTATCAAGAAACTCCACAGACAAATTCCCCAACTTTTTCCCTGAACATTCAAGGGCTGTGAAAACTCAGCCTACTATGCGAGAGTTCTTAAAAAGGCATCTGCAGCAGCAATCTATTTTGTTAAATATATTGTGAAGGTGCTCATTACAGTCTCCATGGTAACGAATTGAAAGAGGATTTAACAATAACCTTCAAATGTATACAGTCTCCATGATTGCTTCAGTGACAGAAACATAAAATTTATGGTACACAAAGGAAGCTACTTGGCTCATTGTGTCTGTTTTGGTTGAAAATGTACAATCCAGCCTAATCCCAATTTCCTATCTTTGGTCTGTATCTCTGTAGGTTACTGCACTTTCAAGTATTTTTCAAATGCAGTGTGGGTTTCTGCCTCCACCATCCTCTCAGGTATTGAGTTCCAATCCTCCGCTGGGGACTGAAACTGTTTACACAAAAACATTTCTACTCTACTCCTCTCTAATCCTTCTGACAATTATTTTCAATCTATGCTCCTTTTTACTGACCTCTCTGCTAAGGGAAATAAATTACTCCTATCCACACTATCCAGGTTCTTCATAATTTTATACATCTCTGTTAAATCTCCTCGCAACCACCTCAGCTCCAAAGAAAACAACCAAACTTTCATCCTTGCCAAAATTCATGATGACTGGCCACATTATACCTCTATAATGCAATCACATGCTCCCCATATTGTGGTGACCAGACTGTACAGGGTCTGGCATAATTAGTATTTTGTATAGTGATAGTATAAGTTGCTGAGTTGACTAATGAAAAAAAATCCCTCACACAATTGCCTAACATGAGAAGATGGTGAGACGCTGGTAATGTAAATGGACTAATAAATCCAAAGCTCCTGGTTCTGGAGACATAGATTTGAATCTCATCCTGGCAGATAGTGAAGTCTAAATTCAATAAAATCTGGAACTGAATGGCAACCAAGTGCCAATTGTCACTAAGAAGTCATCTGGTTTACTAATGTCCTTCTGAGAAGGAAATCTGCCATCATTTCCTGGTCTAGCCTACATTTGACTCCAGGCCCACAACCATGTGGTTAACTCGCGAATGCCCTCTTTAATGGCCTCAAGAGCCAATCTGTTCTAGAGCAACCAGGGGTAGGTAACAAATGCTGACTTTGCCAACATATTTCCAGTCCTTGTTGACTAATGGGAAGTCTGTGGATATGCCAGATCTCTGATCCGCTATACCTATCAGTGACCTACATTTATTGTGTATCCTTTTACATTATTTGCCTTCTCAAACGTGTTTCCTCCAGATGCTATTCCACTTGCCACTTTTTTTGTCCACTAACAATTTAACTTACATTTGAATCTAAATCACTGATATACACCACAAACAATAAGGGATTCTGAGCCCTGCAGAACCCCACTGGAAACAGCTTTCCCACCACAAAAACACCATCAACCATTCACTGTTGCTTCCTGCCAATTCAGATCCACCTAGTACTTTCTGACCACTCAGCCATTTGGAACCTTTTTTCAGGTTTTGCTAAAATCCATGTTGACTGCATCAATTGTGTTACCCTCACTGATCCTCACTTTTATCTCATTAAAATAAGTATGTTGAACTGTTAGTAATAAGCATAACTATTAGGATAAACTATGAATGGCTAAATGTTGTTAAACTTAACAAATCAATCTTTATAGAGAGGCAAGTAGATTTTAACCAGCTCCATGCATGTTCAGGATCCTGTCACACAACTATCTATAGAGATGCAGGTTAGAATTTCACATCTCTTCATTGTTTTCAGAATAGTATTTTGAACAAATTGTTCTTTTAAAAATGGTGGAGTATAATTAAGTCTTCCTCTTGTCAAGAATCGAAGACAAATCTTTTGTAAATTTAGGAATAAATCCAGCAGCTTAAAGATAATTTACCAGGAATTTTTGTGGTACATTGCTCTGTATTAATATTGAACATTTATCTGGATTGTAAGGATTGAAAACTTTTGCGAAGGCCAAGGGAATTGGGCCTCGCCTTGGAGGGTGATCAACAATGCAATGACTGATAACTATAGATTAATGAAGTACAAAATGACAGAAAGAACTAGCCCAGTCCTAAAGTGTGTGATGTATAAGTACCAAGAGGGATATAGGCATAGTCTCTCTATTATTTGTTTACGAGGTTTTAAGCAGGTAAACAGCATGCACAATGGACAGCTGATAATTTTAAGGTGATGTGCCATTTTCGTGATGACTGCATCAGGAATCCAATTAATCATGCTCAATTTCCCATGTTGCTGTGCATGTTGTGTCAGAAAATACAAGCTACAGTGAAAGTACAACACCACCTAGTGACTGAATTCTACAAATAGTGTCATCAGAGTCTGTTGACATAGGCAACTTACATTATAATCAATTACAAGGATATTTTCAATGCTAAATATTGACATTAAAAAGGACTTAAAGATCATGAAAACAGAAAGTATAGCTTGAGAATAGTACATAGATTCAAGGTTCCTGATTATAACACAAATTTAAGATTCTAATTAATGAGGCTTTCACAAAATATATTCCTACAAAAAGAATTCACAAAGGTCTGAAGGTTTCATTAATAAGTAGAATTGGCCCAATGAGAAGAGAAAAAAATTCATTTTATCCCCCTCTACATGGGTATTGTCACTTTTTAAAGTAACTTGCACTGTGGGTTGCAAGTTGCTAAATTAGAAAGAAATGAGTTTCAGTTCTAGTTCAATGTCTATCTTTATTATTTCTACTATTGTAGGTTTATCAAACTCCTACACACATTACTCCATACATCAGCAGATTGACAGATTTAATGTCTTTTCATGCATGAACTGGTAAATGCACTGAGTACAGTTGTTAGCAATAAATGCTTTGTCATCAAAAGCTGAATATCCAAACTGACTTGTAAAACTGTGTTACAGATAGTCAATTACCATAAAATTATTACAGTGGAGAAGGAGACCATTTTGGCCATCATGTTCTTCACCCACTTTCTGCAAGAGTCACTCATCTCATCCCACTCCATTGCCCTTTCATCAAAACTCTACTTTTTTTTCAGGTAATAATCTAATTCCCTTTTGTAAGCCACAACTCAGACAATATATTCAAGATCCTAGTCACTCGCTGTGAGATATTTTTAATCATCCTGGTCAGGCATGTTATGACACATCGCTGGAGCAGGTGGATTTTGAACCCATGCCTCCTGGCTCAAAAGGTAGGAATACTACAAGAGCCTTTCACTCGCTGCTTACAATTAGTTTATCCTCATGCCACCACTTTTGTCAATCATCTTAAATTGGTGTCCTCTGCCTCTTGATCCACCAATGGGAACAGTTTTTCTCTAGTCTGTCCAGCCAACTTAGCATTTTGATGTTTTAACAAATCTCCTACTAACCTTCTCAGAGGAGAACAGCCCAGTCTACCACGTAAGAATAGGGATGAGACACTTCATTTACATCTGTTCTCTGCCTAGGCATAAACATAATGCTGAAAGTAACACTTAAACAATGGCTTATATGATTAAATGAACGTTATCCAAGAGGTTATACTAGTTGCATCCCATACAAAATGAATTAATTTCACAGCTGGAGTGGGAGAGCATCTTATTTTGCTAAGTTTGGGTTGCATTGTGCGTTAAATATAAATCTCTATCACGTGGAATAATGCTGCAAATCAGATTTAGTGGAAAATGTTATCAATTATATTTTTTTAAATGGAAATATAAAGCTCATTCAACTTGGTAACTGTACTAGAATTTATGACTATAACTCAGGACAAACAATACAGTCAACTGGGTCACTGTCAAGCTGGTTTCAATGTTTCAATCCTGCCAGGACCTGGTATTAATGATGGGAAGCTGGAAGACAGGATGTAAGTCGAGAGCAGCTGAAAGGCAGATGGAAACAATTCTGGCACTGAGTTAATTGGACCCGTGCATTGTCTGTGTGTGAGAGGTGGTGATGGAACAGGGTGCGGGATCAGGGATTCCTGTCCTAGGGGGTCACTAATGTTTTCTAGATGGGGCTCTGAGAAAAATTCCTCTGTCTCATGGCCTACGAGGAAACATTTTTAAAAAGTTTTCTTCTTGGCATGCCCTTGCATGGACAAATTATCCCACCAGTTAGGCACCAGGTGCCAACTCAAAATGAACTCAAATTAACATGAAGGTGTGATCGGTATTTCTGGATCTCAGTGAGGGTCTGGCTTATCTAGGATGTGGTCTTCACACACTGCTCACAACATGCCTTTCAAAGTTCCACATGTATATCACTGATCCCGTGAGCATTGATGACATTCTAAATCTCGGTCCATATTTACAGCAGGTGGGTGGGGCTGGTGCGTATGTGTGGCTAGGGGTGACAGAGGTGGGCGGGAAGATTTAAAATTGAAGCTGTGCAATGTTAGAAAGGGCTTAACACAATGACAAAAGGCACAATTTAATATTTTCGTCCACAACTTCAAAGGTTACTTTCTGACTTTTTTCTATCATTGTGAATAACGCAGGTTGGACTGCCGCAAAGAATGCAGTATCAGCTTGGATTCCACAAGTTATATTCCCATAGTCGGAATGAGATCTCAAGTGTTTGCAGTTTGTGTCTTTTTGCTGCCACTGCTGACCACAATGGTGGCCAGAATGGAGCTTTTCTATCTGGTAGAGACAGCTTGGGGGGGGTGTTTTACACCATTAATATATTAATAATGCAATGTGGTGAAAGTTAATGGATAAGAAAAAGGGTTTACTGGGGAATCTTGCACTGAAACAGCAAGAAACATAGATTAGAGTTATGTATATAAAAATACAGCAAAAAGTGTTTCCTCATGTTATGCGCAAAGTGTCGCCACGCTCCAGCGTCATCTTGAAACACTGAATATAATGCAAGATTCTACTGCAGTAGTGATCATCTTTCTCTTGTTCCTCCCGCGTTCCTCCTCCAGTTTCTGCTTCCAATCAGCGGGGATCTCTGAAACAGGCTCCTGGATCTCTGAAACGGGTTCCGGGATCTCTGAAACAGGCTCCGGGATCTCTGAAACAGTCTCCGGGATCTCGGAAACAGGCTCCTGGATCTCTGAAACGGGTTCCGGGATCTCTGAAACGGGCTCTGAGATCTCTGAAATAGGCTCCTGGATCCCTGAAACAGGCTCAGGGATCTCTGAAACGGGCTCTGGGATCTCTGAAACGGGCTCTGGGATCTCTGAAACGGGCTCTGGGATCTCTGAAACAGGCTCCGGGATCTCTGAAATGGGCTCTGGCTTCTTGGTTACCGGCTTAGGCCAGAGCCATAATGGCTATCGCTGTGTGAACTTTATTATTGTATTCCTATTCACCGCTGTATAACTGTGCAATTCTCAGCAAATGCCTTACTGTACAGTAGATTTTTAAACTCCAACCTTACCGAATCTCTATCTATGACGTCCCAAACATAGTGAAAACCATTTATACCGGTCAATGTGCATTGGTGCCTGTTACCAATGTATTAGATTTTATTTACAGTTCAGTATAACTTTGATTTGTTGAGTAAAGAGTCAAATTTTATTGTTACAACCTCTACATGCACATATACCAACAGCAGTCTAAACAATGGTGATTTGATAACTTCTAAACTACTACAAAAGCTTAAACAGATACTGATCCTCTGTGAATAATTCGGTCTTATGTAGTGCCATATCTTTATGTTGCAGCATTCACTTTGGAAAACAAAGACCCGCCACTTTTTTGGATTTTTTTTCACTTGAATTCCAGCCTTCCTGCAAACTGATGATAATTGCACATTGCTTCCTGAAGCAGCAAATTTTGTAGCCATTACTTCATTTTTCTCCTTTCTGCCCATCATTGGGAAATCTAATTCACAGTCAAATTACAGTGTCTACAGTCTACGTTTGGGCAAGCCGAGGGACAAAAGCACCAAGCTCAATACGACTGTCTGGCTCAGTGAGAGAAAAAAAAGGAGTGAGGTAAGAATGAACTGGAGGGAGTGGCAAAGTAAAAATCTGCAGGAACTGAGCAATGTTTGTCTGAGCCATCCCAGAGGTTTTGTGGGATTACTAAAATAGAAACGGCAGAAATCAAGCTCCAATGTGTGGTTTAAATGACAGCAAACGACAACAGGAATCTTACTGGGGGAAGCTAATTCCTCAAGACATTCTTGCATTGCAAATGACAGGCAGGTCTTCAAACGTGACCTTCACTGAAATGATCTTGTTGACTATTAAACGTATTCTGGTGCATATGCATTTTAGTTGGTGTGAAAGAAATTTGATAGGTGAGACAACTTTAAGCATTTGGTGTGCTACTTCTGCTCGTTACTGTTGGATTATCCACATTCTTGTTTGGCAGAGACAGCAGACGGGAAAGTAGGAGAGAGAGAGAGAGAGAGAAACACCACTATTGACAGCAGTGCACTGAAGACTGCAAGAGGCTGACAAGGAGATAATCCATGAGCTAACTGTCAGAGAGGACAAGAATAAAGCACAGACAGTCACACAAGAGTGAGAAGCAGAAAGTCTATGATGGGGAACTCCAACAATGTGGTGATAACACTATATATGTAATAGACAATTCAATGGTTCAGTGGTGCATCAAGTATGTTATGCAACACTGAGCCACATGGATCTGAAAGACCCAAGTTTAAATTCTGGCCTGTCCTATGCAACTGGATTTTAATCAATTAACAGTGAGAATTCATTGTATTCTCTGTTCTGATAGTATTTTATGGACAAACAGAAATAAAGGCCCAGCACTCCAGATTGCTGATCACTGGCGTGCTGATGGAAACTGCACAAAGAGAGATGCCAAAAGAGCTCATTTAGGAGAGGGCGTGATGGTGCATTAGAACGGATAATGAAATATAAGCAATAATGCTTCAAAAATGATTATCCACTTTGATGCCAAGTGGTTGAGATACTGAAGACAGAGATGCTGAGATGCTGACAACTAGCAATTCTATCCACATTACTCAATGTTAGTCAGAATTAAGAGTTGGAGCAGAAGTGACAATCAAGCTGAAAAAATAATCTGAAAAGTTGTGTAACAACCCACAATTTGGAAATATTCACTGAGGAATGTGATATATAAATACAGAAGAGTTTCTCCAGAAGGTTTTCATTGTTACTTAAAGTATATCTGAGAATAATCTTCCAAAAGATCTTCCCTAGGGGGAATTTTCCTTTCCACTCATTGGCCAGTATCGGACAGTTCACTCATTATATAAATCATCTGATTTCCATTTATTTCCACAAATGTCATTGGATTTCCCTACAATTCTCCATTACAATGAGTGTAATCCAACCAAAGTGTATTTGCAGCAGAGATTGAATATACTCAGCATATCTCTCTCATCTGGACAATGTTGTTGAAAGATTGAGTCCCAAGCTACATCAGATCTATATCCATTTGCCAGATGTTTAGATTAGATTAGATTCCCTACAGTATGGAAACAGGCCATTTGGCCCACCAAGTCCACACCAACCCTCTGAAGATTGACCTACCCAGACCCATTCCCCTACATTCACCCCTGACTAATGCACCTAACACTACGGGCAATTTAGCATGGCCAATTCACCTGAACTGCACATCTTCGGACCGTGGGACGGAACTGGAATACCCAGAAGAAACCCACGCAGACAGGGGGAGAATGTGCAAACTCCACATAGACATTAGCCCAAGGCAGGAATTGAACCCAGGTCACTGGCGCTATGAGGCAGCAGTGCTAACCACTGCCCATGTGCTGTCCTACAAGACTATTGCAATGTTTGGACGGCCTTGAAGATAGTTTTTTAACTTTCATTACATAGGTGAACATAATTAGTTAGTTTTTCATTCTCATAAGAAGAGTAAATCCATTCCATGCCAGTGCTCCCACTGGAAAAAGCACCACACTGAACCAGTTTATTAGCAGACAAGCTGTATAAAGGTCCCGGTCACATGAAGTGAACAAAAATTACATGATATCAAAGCAGAATATGAAATCTGGCCATTAATAAGTTGATACTTCTTTGTTTTCCAGTTGTCAGAACTAATGTTTGGCAAGTTTAGGCCACTAGTTTGATCAAAAACTACTAAACAGTTGTCTTAGATGAGAGTGCATATTCACAGAACAGAATGGCAAGTTGGAAAGGCTGGAGCTCCCACACAGTAAATTATACAGTTAAGGACTCTGTCACAAGACAGATACTGCTGATCATGAAGCTGGGGAGTAGGGCTGTGTGATGACTTAGGCTGGACTTGACAATAAATAGTGTCGCAAAAGTTTTGCCTCACATCTGCATTAAAATGATAAACGCACTACTGATTCTACAGCAACATCCAACTGTGAATTGCAAAAGATCTGTTCAGAGAATGAAACATTGTACTGGAAGCTTTCTTGACGCAATTTAGGCTATTATAAGAATAGAGTATTATACAACATTTTGTGAGGCCAAGAGGTTCATTAGGGAAGTGAAGTGGGCTGGACTCATCTGCAGGATCATGCAAGTCCACAAGAATAAATTCCTATTAGTTTTTCCATTAACCAAAGTCTCTGGTCAGTCAAGATCAGAAAAGATCCCCAAGGCTCATAGCAGTAGCTGTCCATAAAATTAGTAAGGATATGCACGAGATCTGGAAAAAGCACCACACTGAACTAGTTTATCAACAGACAAACTGTATAAAGGTCCTGGTCACATGAAGTGAACAAAAATTAATGAACAATGCAAATATGTAAAGAAGATCTTAAGTGATCAAAAGGGAGAAAGTGGAGTCTTTCTAGCTAACCATAAAACAGAAGAGATGAACAGTATCAACTGTTCTTTTTCATGAGAGAGCACACACACTTTTACCAGGCAACAAGGAATTCTGCAATGATACCTGGTTACCAAACAAAAACCAATGCTAGCAGGCGCAGCTGAAGAAAGTTGGACAGCACATGTTCATCTCATACATATTCCTTACAACCGGCAGATAGATGTAATGTCTCACTCATCAATCTGAACTGGAGTTTAACCTACACCCCAAAAATGACCAGTGGACTTCACCAGTTTCCTCATTTCCTCCCCCCCCCCCCACCCCCACCATACCCCAGTTCCAGTCTTCCAGCTCAGCACTGTCTTCATGACCTGTCCTACCTGCCAATCTCCCTTCCCACCTATTCACTCCACCCTCCCCTCTGACCTATCACCTCCATCCCCACCCCAATTCACCTATTGTACTCTTCGCTATCTTCCCCCACCCTCCTCTCTGACCTATCACCTCCATCCTCACCCCCATTCACCTATTGTACTCTTCGCTATCTTCCCCCACCCTCCTCTCTGACCTATCACCTCCATCCCCACCCCCATTCACCTATCGTACTCTTTGCTAACTTCTCCCCAGCCCCACCATCCCCATTTATCTCTCCACCCTGGAGGCTCCCTGCCTCCATTCCTGATGAAGGGCTTTTGCCCGAAATGTCGATTTTCCTGCTCCTCGGATGCTGCCTGACATGCTGTGCTTTTCCAGCATCACTCTGATCTAAACACAGGCCCTTTAATGGTCATTCATAAACAGCGATCACCTGGCTGGAATAGTTCAGAGGATATTCGTATTAATGTTAAATTGTTCACTCTATTTGGGTTTCAGCTTATCTGGAGCGCACAGCTAGACAAAATCAATTCCAACAGAGCAGCTGATATCTTCAATAACAAATAATCTTCTTTGCTATTTCACAGATTGGAACGACATCAAGATTTTTAAGAAAGATTTGAGATGACCTGTACTCTAAAAAGATTAACTGAGGTAACTGCAAATCCCAGAACATGTTAAAAAATAATTATTTATTTTCTCTCAATGAATTTTATCTACAATTTGAGAGAAAACAGTGAGACAAAACAGCTTATATGTAGAATTATGTTACAATAAATAAGTTTTATGAAGATTCTATAATGTGACAAGCTGGACTGAATTATCAAGGTAATCAAATAAGCAGTGGCAGACAATACAAACATTCCTGATCACAAAAATGCAATCCCTGAATTTTATTTAAGCAGCATGCAGCACTGCCGTAAGTTTATAATGAAAGGCAAATTACTTCTGTTTCAATGGAAGTGCAGAAATAAATTGATAAAAAATTAGAAAGCATTGGAAAGTGGTGCAGCTTACCTAAAAATGATGACAATGAAAATATTTTAGCCAAGCATTTTATTTGCGACGTTACTGCCACTTTCCCTCTTTAATAGCAGCAGTGCTTTTAAAGCATAAGAAGATAGATTAGATTACTTACAGTGCGGAAACTGGCCCTTCGGCCCAACAAGTCCACACTGACCCGCCGAAGTGCAACCCACCCATACCCCTACATTTACCCCTTTCCTAACACTACGGGCAATTTAGCTTGGCCAATTCACCTGACCTGCACATCTTTGGACTGTGGGAGGAAACCGGAGCACCCAGAGGAAACCCACGCAGACACAGGGAGAAGGTGCAAACTCCACACAGACAGTCGCCTGAGGCGGGAACTGAACCCAGGTCTCTGGCGCTGCGAGGCAACAGTGCTAACCACTGATAGGAAACAGGGGACATGCTGTCATGGTCTGGTTAAGGCTGCTGTATCATTGAGTAAGGTCATGGCTAAACCTCATCATTAACTCCACTTTTCTGACTGATCCCAAGTGCTCTTGGTTCTCCTAAGAGTACATCATTCCATCTTAGTCTTAAATCTACCCAATGACTGATCATCCACGGACTTTGGGACAATTTATAATCCTCCAAGTGGACAAATTTCTCCCAATCTCTGTCATAAACAGCTGGCCCCTTAACCTGAGACTCCCTTGCAGTTCTAGAATTCCCAGGCATTGGAAGCAGCTTCTCAACATCTCCCCTGTCATGTTCCTCTGAATCCTCCACTGTAAGGAGATCACCTCTCATTCTTCTAAAGAAAGGCTGCACTCATTCTATGCAAGCATTGCACAGAATTGTCTCATCCCAAGAATGAATCTCGAGAGTGTGGGTGTTGGAAAAGCACAGCGGGTCAAATAGCAACCGAGGAACAGGAGAATCGATATTTTGGGCAAAAGCCCTTCATCAGGAATGAGGCTGTGAGATAAATGGGAGGAGGGTGGAGCAGATAGGTGGGAAAGAAGATGGACAGGTCGGACAGGTCACAAGGGTGGTGCCAAGTTAGAACTGGAATAAGGTGGGAGAGGGGAAATGAGGAAACTGATGAAATCTACATTGATGCTGTGGGGCACGAGGGTCCCGATGCAGAAAATGAGGCGTCCTTCCTCCCAGTATCAGGTGGTTGGGGAGTGGCAATGGAGGAGGCCCAGGACCTGCATGTACTTGGCGGAATGGGAGGGGAAGTTGAAGTCGTCGGCCATGGGGCAGTGGGGTTGATTGGTGCGGGTTCTCTGAAGCGCTCTGCGAGTAAGTGTCCTGTCTCCCCAGTGTAGTGAAGATCACATCCAGAGCAACAGATACAATAAATGACATGTGTGGAAGTGCACATAAAACTCTGATGGATGTGGAAGGCCTCAATAATTCCCCGCCTTTTCCTCCGCTACATATTTGACTGCATCAGCACCACCTCGTGCTCCCATGAGGAGGTTGAAAAGGTCATCAACTTCACCAACACATTCCACCGTAATATTAAGTTCACCTGGACCATCTCAGACACCTCCCTCCCCTTCCTGGGTCTCTCCATTTCCACCAATTCAACACGGATATCTTCTACAAATGCATGGACTTCTAAAGCTACCTGGACTACATCTCTTTCCACTCTGCCTCCTGTAAAAATGCTATCCCTTATTCCCAATTCCTCTGCCTCCACTGCATCAGCTCCCAGGAGGACCAGTTCCACCAGAGAATACGCCAGATGGCTTCCTTCTTTAAAGACTGCAATTTCTCCTCCTACATGATTGATGATGTCCTCCAGTGCATCTCATCTGCTTCCCGTACCTCCACCCTCAAACTCCACCCCTCCAACCGCACCAAAGACAGAGTCCCCAAGTCCTCACATTTCATCTCACCAACCTCTGTATACATAGCATCATCCTCCACCATTTCTGCCTCCTACAAATGGACCCTACCAGCAGTATATCTCCCTCCTCACCCCTTTCCATAAAAACCATGCCCTCTGTGACTACCTGGTCAGGTCCATGCCCCCACCAAACCACCCTCCCCTCCCGGCACCTTCCCCTGCCACCGCAGGAATTGCAAAACCTGTGCCCACACCTTCCCTCCTCACCTCTGTCCAAGGCCCCAAAGAAGCCTTCCACATCCATCAGAGTTTTACCTGCATTTCCACAAATGTCAGTTACTGTATCCATTACTCCTCTACATTGGGCATGCAGGACGCCTACTTGCAGAGTGCTTCCGAGAACATCTGTGGGACACCCATACCAAGCAACCTCACTGCCCTGTGACCGACCACTTCAACTCCCCCTCTCATTCCGCCAAAGACATGCAGGTCCTGGGCCTCCTCCATTGCCATTCCCTAACTGCCTAACGACTGGAGAAAGAATACCTCATCTTCCACCTCGGGACCCTGAACTTCACAGCATCAATGTGGATTTCACCAGTTTCCTCACTTCCCCTCCCCCACATTATCCCAGTTCCAACCTTCCAACTTGGCACCACTCGCATGATCTGTCCTACCTGTCCATCTTCCTTCCCACCTATCCACTCCTCCCTCCTCTCTAACCTATCTATATCACCCTCACCTCCATCTACTATCGCACTCTCAGCCCCCCTGCCCACCCCCCTCCCATTTATCTCATCACCCCCTCAGCTCACAGCCTCATTACTGATGAAGGGCTTTTGCCCAAAATGTCTATTCTCCTGTTTCTTGGATGTTGCCTGCCTGACCTGCTGTGCTTTTCCAGCACCACACACTCAACTCTGATCTCTAGCATCTGCAGTCCTCACTTTTTCCCCCAAGAATCAATCTAGTGAACCATCTCTAAAGTAAGTATTTACTTTCATAAGCAATGAGAAGTGCTCAATTACCTCACAAATAAAAGGATTAAAAAAAAAGGTCAAAGGACTCAAGGTCAAAATCCAATCTGCACCAAGTTAGCCAATCTCAGCTAAGCTGTGACTGGAGTACTTCAAGTAGCACCTGAGCTGGGACAGGAAAACATATGAGGTTTGGCAGCATTTGTGGAGACAAAGCAGTGTCAACATTTCAGGTCCAGTGACCCTTCTTCAGTACTGATTATAGCTAGGTAAAGGTTGGTATATATGCTGAGGACAGGGGATGGGGGAAGAATAGCATGTCACTTTCCGTTTGGGGACCCTGCAGCCTTCAGGGCTCAGAGTTGAGCTCAATAATTTTAGAGCAGAGCACTTTCTTCGATGCCTTTATTCCAAACCCCGCACCCCTGACCCTTTCATCACACGAGCTGCTTTTATCACAGCCAACCCATTTTCATCCACTATTGGTCCCTATCATCAGCTTTTCATTCTCCATGGTTCACCATTATCCATTTATTTGTCTGCCCAACTTCGGTTCTCTCTCTCTCTCTGGCCTCCACCTCCACCTATCAGCTACCCATTTGCAGCTGCTCCCCCCAACCCATCTTCAGCATATATACCACTTTTCTCGAACAACAATCAATTCTGATAAAGACTTATTGGACTTGAAGCATTAACTCTGCTTTCCCTCCACAGATGTTGCCTGGCCTGCTGAGATTCTCCAGCAATTTCTGATTTTGTTTCAGATTTCCAGCATCAACAGTTCTTCGTTTGGAAAACATTTAGTGCTCAGTTCACAACATTGGGTTGCTTCCAAGTTATCCTTTCCAAGAGGAAAATGCAAAGCCATTAGAGATTGACAGCTTTGGTCCAAGAATAATGTATTCCAAGAGTAGAGTAAGATACTGGAGGACAAGGATTACCAATCCTTAGTGACTAGAGGGAAAAGTATTTAAACAAATGTTAAGTATTTGGAAACTAAAAGATCAGATCCAATAAAAATCTCAACACTCTTTTTCCAGTGTTTCAACAAATATGTCGTCCAGTGACAGGAATTTTACTGCCACTTGGTAATGAAATGTAAATTATGTCAATGTTAAACAGGCGTTGTCAGCTCTGGGAGGAACTATTGAGCAGGCTCCATGCCACGCTGGCTGCTGTGGTAAACTCATGCTTCCTGTAGCATAAACTGTTCTCACATCATTTGTTTTGCATAAAATAAATTAATAGCAGCAGCAAATGCAGTCAACCTCATAATGAAAATTATGTCTGACTAAAGGTGAAAGATCTTATAAGGCTATTTAGCTCGGTGAAAAAGTCAGGGCAAATGTCTCCAGTGACCCACTTGCTTCTTAGTTGGAGATAAGCAAGGGTGAGATCATGTAGAGACTTTAAAACAAGGATTAGAATGTTAAAATCAAGACATTGCTTGACAGGGAGGTATTATGCATCAATAAGGACAGAGGTGATGGGGGAACAGAACTTGCTGCGAGTTAAGACATGGGCAATAGTATCTCGGGTGACCTCAAGCTCACAGAAGGTGAAATGTGGAAGACCAGACATGAGCTAGAATAATCAAGTATGGAGGTAGCAAAGGCATAAATGAAGATTTCAAAAGCAGAAGTGAGGTGAGGATAAGATAATTCCTGATAAAGGGCTTTGGCCCAAAACGTTGATTTTACTGCTCTTCGGATGCTGCCTGAACTGCTGTGCTCTTCCAGCACCACGAATCCAGAAGAGGTGAGGATAAGGTTAGGCAATCTTATGGGTGTGGAAACAGGAAGTCTTGCTGATGACATGATCAGGCAGCCAGAAGCCCATTTTGGAATTGAATATGACATCAAGGTTGCAAACAAACAGGCTTAATCTCAGACTGTTGTCAGCTGGAGGGATTACTTTGGTGGCAAGGATTGAAAACAATAGCTTCATTATTTTCAAAATTTAAATGCAGGATAGAGGAGTGATGGCAAGGTCACGCTGAATGTTGTCAATGTATTGCAGAAAATAACAGCATAACTTCAGATCATATCTCTGAGGAACCACGTATTGATATAAATAGGGGGCGAGCACAGGTCTCTGGGGAACAGTAAAGCTAATGATGTGAGAACAGCAAGAGAAGCCATGCCTGTGATTCTCTGGCTATGATTAAAGAGATAAAAATGGAGCCTGGCAGCAATGATTCCAACCAGCTGGATGAGCGTGACAAGCTTGTGTCACAGGTAGTCAGGGTGGTTAAGCAGGCATTTAGCATGCTTGGCTTCATTGATCAGAACATTGAACATAAGAGTTGGGACATCACGGTGAGGTTTTACAGCCATGACGTGGGTTGCCAGTGTTGGACTGGGGTGGACTTCATCTGCTGAAGGAACAGTGCTCCGAAACCTTGTTATTTCAAAGAAACCTGTTGGACTATAACTTGGCATGGTGTGGATTCTGAGGTTGTACAGTATGTTGGCGAGGTCACTTTTGGAGTATTTCATACAGTTCTGGTCTCCCTACTATAGGAAGCATATCATTAACTTGGAGAGGGTTCAAAAAGGATTTCCCAGGATGTTACCAGGACTGCAACGTTTGAGTTATAAGGAGAGGCTGGATAGGTTGGGACTTTTTTCACTGGAGCATTGGAGGTTGGGAGGTGACCTTCTTGAGGTTTGAATAATCATGAGGGGTATAAGATAAGGTGGATAAGGCGAAGGTCTTTTCCTTTGGATGGGGAGTTCAAAACTGGGGAGCATAATTTCTAAGGTGAGAGGAAAAAGAGTAAAAGGGAGCTGAGGGGCAATGTTTTCACACAAAGGGTTGTTCCAACAGGAAAGAACCAACAGAAGAATTTGCTGATGCAGGTACAGTTACAACATTTAAAAGACATTTGGATAGGTACATGAATAGGAAAGGTTTACAGGGAGATGGGCCAAATGCAGGCGAGTGGGACCAGTTTACTTTGGGAAATTGGTCGGCATGGACAAGTTGGACCAAAGGATCTGTTTTTGAGCTGTATGACTCTATGAAGATAAGTATCAGGCCATTACAGACAGGTCAAGAAAGAACGAGATGAGAATGTTTACCTCTGTTGCAGGTTCATAATATGTCCTATGTGATTGCAAGGTTGCCATTTTCATGTGTAAATTTGTACAGCTAAGCCTGGTTATACTAGTCATTGTACTGCCTGACAACTCTTAAAAACAGATCACTGCTTCCTACTCCAAATACAGCCTGGAAATATTTCCTAGCAGAATTTCTATGGGAATCTGAAAAACAATGGTAATTTTGGATGAAAATCACAAGAGAAAGTCAAAATCTCGCCTCATTCTATTTATTGTTTCTGTATGTAGAGATGTCATTGATTATAGCTTTTGCTGCTCCTTAATAGTAACTAAGTTAGTTTTATTTGGATATGAACTTAGTCAATAGATTTTGAAGCAGCATTTTTTAAAATCAAATTTGAACACTTTTAAAGACTGTATACATCTAGTTTTATGAAACAAGAGATGGCCACAAGACACCAATAATTCAACTTCATAATTAACAATCTAAGGAAGTTACTTTCGGAAGGTATTGGTCCCTGTTAAAAGGTCAATTGAGCACGATTCCTGGGATGAGCAAACTGTACCAAGTTCTTCTACTGTATGCCAGACCCAGAAGAAAATGATTCCAGTTTTTGTGCACACACAACTTTAATTTGTTGAAACACTTATCCACACTATGTTTTTTGTTGTTTTTTCTCAGTTCAAGCATGTCTTGCATATTTCTGTTCTGCAGTATACACACACACACAGTCTATAATTGAAACTTCAATGCTGCATATTTCGCCATTGTTGAAGCTTTCTCTTGGGCTGACAATGGTGGAAATTAATCATGTTTCTAGAGTTGCCACATCATCAGCCCACACACCAGCATCATTTCCAAACCAGACAGACTGCCCAGTAGCAGAGGAAAGACATGCCTGATTTTTGTTTTGCTGCATTCAAGAACTCAAAGCAGTGCTGTATGTTGTGTACCCGTGAAGTGGTTAAAAAAAAGCTCACTCTTCTCTCCATCCAGCAATTAAGTATTTGAAGAAATAGCATTATTCTTACTCCTGCTTCTGTCAAATATAGAAGCCAAAATTATGTGGCAATGCTATGATTTACTAAAGAAACAAATAGTTTTTGTGACTGAGATTACATCTTTTAAATAATGTAATGTTACCAGCATCTTGGTAATTTTTAAGGTGAGCTATACATCTTTGGAAAGGCATAAAAGACAGCATGTGATGCAAGGTATTAGAAGAGATCTTTGTCCTAGAAATTATTCTCATTAAAATAAACAATTGATAGCTAGCAGTCAAAGCATATGAGAAACAGAAATGTGTGAAGATAAGTGAAATAAGATTCTTACTGCTAATTGTGAAGGAGAGTATAATTAGTAGATTTATCTCTTATGAAGGCAAATAAAACATTTCTACGATTGATCGGTTCACACCTTATTTCTTTCAACAATTCTGATTTTTACCTGACAAGCAGGAACAGATGAGCAAAAGCAGGCCATTCAGCCCCTCGAATCTGTTCTGTCATTCAAAGTTATGTGTTGAAACTTTCCTTTTGGCAAAGTGGCAGTTTCATTGAGATTTTTGGTGGGTTTCTCACTGCAGACACTAAGAAGATCGCTCACCATACCTTATTATCTGGCTCCTGTGCTGTTATGGTGTCCCCTCTTGCCTGACTCAAACAGCATCTTAGCACATGCCATTTCCATCACAATTTGCCAGTGCTGGGATATCCCAGAATTAAATGGCACCCCTGTTGCTGGCATCATCTTTAAAAGCACATTTTGCAGCCAGACAAGCACTAGGATCACTCTGGAGCTCCCCTGCACAGTTCCTGACATTGGCCATGGATATGAAAAACAAGGGACATTTGGCTTTCCCTGCTTTGCAAAATAGACACCTGGGAGTCTGACTGAATTGTGTGGGGCAGGGGTAGGATGTTCTCATTTCCCAGCACTGACAGTAGAGGCCACAACATCAGTTGTCACCTGGCCTAAAGCAGTCTGAGGTGCTGGAGGAATCCCAGCAATGTCAGCAGAATGTCAGTAGCTCTCTCCACTCTGTCAGTATATGTACCATCATCTTCTCTCGCATGGAATCCAGGGGCAGCTGGCAATTTGGATACACAATTGGCTTGATGGTTGGAAGCAGAGGGTAATAGTGGAAGGAAGTTTGTAGGACTGGAAGACTGTGTTAAGTGAAGTGCTTCAGAGGTCAGTGCTGGGCCCATTGCTGTTTGTTATCGATATTAATGATTTGGATGAGAATGTACAATGCATGATTAGCAAGTTTGCAGATGACACTAAACTAGGCAGTATCATGGACAATGAGAAAGGTTATCAGAAATTGCACGAGAACCTTGATCAGCTGGAGAAGTGGGCTGAGAAATGGCAAATGGAATTTAATTTCCTTAAGTATGGGGTCTTGTACTTTGGAAAGTCAAATCAAGGTAGGTGCTTCATGGTAAATGGCAGGACCTTAAATGTAGTGGAGCAGAGAGATTTTGGAGTCCAGGTGCACAATTCTCTGAAAGGAGAGTCACAGGCAGTGAAGCAGGCTTTTGGCACACTGGCCTTCATCACTCAGGGCACCGAGTATCGAAATTGGGAAGTTGTGTCGCAGTTATACAGGACATTGGTGAGGGTGCACTTGGAATATTATGTTCAGGATGAAAAGGATATTGGCCAAGTGCAGGGAAATGGGGTTAGCGTAGATGGACATTTTGGTCGGCATGGACTATGTATTTATGTCATCTTGCTATCGGAAGGATGTTACTAAATTGGAAAGACTTCAGAACAAATTTACAAGGATGCTGCCAGGACTCAATGGTCTGAATTATAGGGAGAGGTTGGACAAGCTAGGACTTTTACCTTTTGTGCGAAGGAGACTGAGGGGGATCTTAAAGAAATGTATAAGATCATGACAGGCATGGATAGGGTGAATGCACTCAGTCCTTTGCCCCAGGGTTGGGGAATCAAGAACTAGAGGGCATCAGTTTAAGGTTAGAGAGGAAAGAACAATAGAGAACCTGAGGGGCAACCTTTTTACACAGAGGGCAGTATGCATATGGAATGAGCTGCCAGTGGAATTGGTTGAGATGGGTACATTAACAACATTTAAAAGGCATTTGGACAAATATATGGACAGGAAAAGATTAGAAAGATATGGGCCAAGTGCAGGGAAATGGGGTTAGCATAGGTGGAGATTTTGGTCGGCATGGACCAGTTTGGGCCAAAGGCTTCCATACTGTAGGATTCTCTATGACTCTGTGAATATCTCATTTTCACTTTATCTCTGTTACTGTACCCACCTCTAATCAAGGCTTATGCACTGCCACTGTCACCATTGCCTGTAACATCTTCTCTCACTCACGATTACAAACCCCAAGTATCAACACCCCTAATCCTGCATTGCCCTCTGCAATACATACTCACTCACTTGGGCCATCTCCCCACTCCCTTCCAAAGTAATGGCCCAATTTCATTTTCCTTCACAGAAACATAGAGGACAGGAGCAGAAAGAGGTCATTCGGCCCTTTGAGCTTGTTCTGCCATTCATCATGATCATGGCTGATCATCCAACTCAATACCTAATCCTGCTTTCTTCCCATGACCTTTGTTCCCATTAGCCCCAAGTGCTATATTTACCTGCCTCCTGAATACATTCAATGTTTTTTGCATCAACTACATCCTGTGGTAATGAATTCCACAGGCTCACTACTCTTTGGTTGAAGAAATGTCTCCTCATCTCTGTCCTAAATGATCTACACCAAATCCTCAGTCTGTGACCCTTGGATCTGGACATGCCCCCCCACCCCTTCCCCAATTGAGGAACATCATCCTGAATGTACTCTGTCTAGTCCTGTTAGAATTTTATAAGTCTCTATGACAGCCCCCCTCTCCTCCCCCTTGCACGTCTGAACTCCAACCTGGTCAGTCTCTCCTCGTACATCAGGCCCGCCATCCCCAGAATCAGCCTGGTAAACCTTCACTGCACTCCCTCAACAAAAAGATCATTCTTCCTCAGAAATAGAAACTAAAATTGCACACAATATTCTAGGTGTGGCCTCACCAAGGCACCGTACCTCTGCAACAATACATCCCTGCTATTGTACTTGAAATCTCACAATGATAGCCAACATCCCATTTGATAATAGACAATAGACAATAGGTGCAGGAGTAGGCCATTCTGCCCATCAAGCCTGCACCACCATTCAATATGATCATGGCTGATCACCCTTAATCAGTATCCTGTTCCTGCCTTATCTCCATAACCCTTGATTCCACTATCCTTGAGAGCTCTATCCAACTCTTTCTTAAATTAATCCAGAGACTGGGCCTCCACTGCCCTCTGGGGCAGAGCATTTCACACAGCCACCACTCTCTGGGTGAAGAAGTTTCTCCTCATCTCTGTCCTAAATGGTCGACCCCGTATTTTTAAGATGTGTCTTCTGGATCGGCACTCACCCATCAGCTGAAACATGTTTCCTGCCTCCAGAGTGTCCAATCCTTTAATAATCTTATATGTCTCAAACAGATCCCCTCAGTCTTCTAAACTCAAGGGTATACAAGCCCAGTCGCTCCAGTGTTTCAGCATAAGATAGTCCCGCCATTCCAGAAATTGACCTCGTGAACATACGCTGCACTCCCTCAATAGCCAGAATTCTTTCCTCAAATTTGGAGACCAGAACTGCACACAGTACTCCAGGTGAGATCTCACCAGGGCCCTGTACAGCTGCAGAAGAACTTCTTTGCTTCTATACTCAATCCCTCTTGTTATGAAGGCCAGCATGACTCCGAAAAGACCACTCCCTCCGTGACTCCCTCATCAGGTCCACACCCCACACCAACCCAACCTCCACTCCCGCCACCTTCCCCTGCAACCGCAAGAAATGCAAAACTTGCGCCCACACCTCCTCCCTTACTTCTCTCCAAGGCCCCAAGGGATCCATCCATATCCGCCACAAATTCACCTGCACCTCCACACACATCATCTATTGCATCCGCTGCACCCGATGTGGCCTCCTCTATATTGGGGAGACGGGCCGCCTACCTGCGGAACGCTTCAGGGAACACCTCTGGGACACCCGGACCAACCAACCCAACCACCCCGTGGCTCAACACTTTAACTCCCCCTCCCACTCCACCAAGGACATAAAGGTCCTTGGACTCCTCCATCGCCAGAACATAACAACATGACGGTTGGAGGAAGAGCGCCTCATCTTCCGCCTGGGAACCCTCCAACCACAAGGGATGAACTCAGATTTTTCCAGTTTCCTCATTTCCCCTCCCCCTCACCTTGTCTCAGTTGATTCCCTCGAACTCAGCACCGCCTTCCTAACCTGCAATCTTCTTCCTGACCTCTCCGCCCCCACCCCACTCCGGCCTATCACCCTCACCTTGACCTCCTTCCACCTATCACCATCTCCATCGCCCCTCCCCCAAGTCCCTCCTCCCTACCTTTTATCTTAGCCTGCAGGACACACTTTCCTCATTCCTGATGAAGGGCTTGTGCCCGAAACGTTGAATTTCCTGTTCCTTGGATGCTGCCTGACCTGCTGCGCTTTAACCAGCAACACATTTTCAGCATGCTATTAGCCTTCTTCAGAACCTGCTGTACCTGCATGCTTACCTTCATTGACTGGTGTACAAGAACACCCAGATCTTTTTGTACTGCCCCTTTACCTAAATTGATTCCATTTAGGTAGTAATCTGCCTTCCTGTTTTTGCCACCAAAGTGGATAACCATACATTTATCCACATTAAACTGCATCTGCCATGCATCTGACCACTCACCTAACCTGTCCAGCTCACCCTGTAATCTCCTAACATCCTCCTCACATTTCACCCTGCCACCCAGCTTAGTATCATCAGCAAATTTGCTAATGTTATTACTAGTACCATCTTCTATATCATTAACATATATTGTAAAAAGCTGCGGTCCCAGCACTGATCCCTGCGATATCCCACTGGTCACTGCCTGCCATTCTGAAATGAAATTTGCCTTCTGTTCAACCTGCTACATTGCATACCTATCTTCAGCAACTGGTGCACAATGCCATCCAAGTCCCGCTGCACACTCCCAGCCTATCATGTAGTAATCTACCTTCTTCGATTTGCTTCCAAAGTGAATAACCTCATGTTTGTCCAAAGTATCCCGAATCTGCCATTGTTTTGCCCACTCTCCCAACCTGTCCAGATCATGCTGAAGGATCTCTACATCCTTGTCACAGTTCACCCTCCCACTCAACTTGGTGTCATCTACAAACTTTGAGATGTTACATTTTGTTCCCTCATCCAAATCATTTATATATATTGTGGATAGCTGAGGTCCTAGCATTGATCCCTGTGGCTTCCCACTAAACACTGCCTGCCAATTTGAAAAAGACCCATGAATTACTACTCTTTGTTTCCTCTCTGCCAATCAGCTTTCTCTCCAGCTCAATATACTTCCCCCAATCCCATTTCTGCTTCTCTTGTACTCCAGGAAGGAAACAAATCATAATAGGCAGAAAGAGTCAGCATGGGGGTGGGCATTCCTGACAGTTGGATCCTCACCTTTTATGAAGTGAGGATCCTGAGTCTGATCAACCTGAATCACTGACTGACCATGTCCAACTGGTATCGGAGGCTGTTCTTGTCTTAGTGTGCTGGGACCTCCTACCCAAATACTACCTCCCTTGATTTGACTGATGACTCCGATAAGGTTCTTGGCTTTCTGACTGTGCTTTAACTGAAAAGCAATACAGCAATACTGTGAGTCTAGTACCCCTGGCTGAGGGAACGAAAAAGCAAGAAAGCTGCGAGCTTCAAGGTAGACTCACAGCAACTGAGACCAGAGCCACAGGCCGGAGGTATAGCTTGGTCCAGTCCGTGAGCTGGGTATATGGCCCAGAGTGCAAAGCCTCCTTACTGTAGTATAACAATGAGAGTTACCAAATTGCACAAGTGCAGCATGGAAGTGCAGAAGCACACTGTAAGTGGATGAGAGATGTGCCTTCAGGCTTCTTAGAATGTGTTGAATGTCAATGTCTATGAACATGGGTTGTGTGTGGCCAAAGCCCAAGGTGTACATCCTGCAATGTCAGTGTCTGGTGTCCAGCATGGAGCACTTTTGGAGCAACTGATAAGGTGAAGTCTATAGGTACCTACTCTGACTGCCATGTTGAGAATTCTCAGTGTTTAGATTGCTCATGGTGGGTAGTAGGATGGGAGGCTACATATTAACGAGATGAGAGATGCTGTTAGTAAAGTCGCCAACAAGTGACAATCCCCTTAAAAAGGCAAAGATAAGGTTGCCACAGTCCTACCAGAGGCTGCTCTCTGATTAGATAGACATGGCTGGTGTTTGTTAGAAAGGTTGAAGAAAATAGTCCTTTGTGGTAATCTCTGCCAGTGTGGGAATTGAGCCCACATTGTTGACAACACTCTACATCACAAACTGGCTGTCCAGCCAACTGAGTGAACCAGTTTTCACAATATTTTGCCTGGGGAAATTGGAATAATATCTCTAGATCTCAAAGGAGATGGAAGTGTCAATAGTGTTTTCTAATCATCTTTGTAACAATGTTCAAATTAGTAATGTAACTTTTATCTAGTTGCTATAATATAACAAACTCCATCTTCTTCAGACATTAACCTCTTCCTATCAAGACTCACTGACGGTTATTTTTCTACACTGGAAACTAACTAGGCCCTTACACTCAGTCAAGGAAAAGGAATGGGGCCAGTGTCCACTTACCCACAAAGACCACAGACAGCTCCTTCCAAAACCAGAATAGTTCCATCTGGAACAGCAAGGATAACTGGTAAAGTGACACCACACCTGCAGGATGCCCCCTACACCCTAGTCACAAACCACCATGAAATGGAAATATATTGTTCCTTCATCGTGATTGAGTCAGAATCCTGAGGCATTCTGGGAGTAAGTCCGTCCCAAACACTTTGGTGGCTTCACAAGGCAACTCATCACCACCACCCTTTCAATGATAATCAAGGATAGACCATAAATGCTGGTCCTGCTAGCACCACCTACATCCCAGGAACACACAGTATGATTCAAAAGTCTGCAGAAAACCATAACTTGCCCACCTAAAACAGCTTAAATACTTTATTTGCTACTAGGCGTGGCATAGAATGAGCTCATCAATGTGTTGCACTAGATTGTTTTGTAACCATGCGGATAAGTTACTGTGTACAATCAATTTTGCTCTTAGTTTAAGAGATCAGCTTACAAAATGTTTTTCAACAGCTTGGGCAAGGAGTTGTTCAAATTGATATTTGCATGGTCAGCTCACCACAGGATGTGTGTTGGCAATCTTGGATGTGCAGGGTTAGTAATCCACTCCAGAATATGCAATAAAGACTGAAAGCCAAGCTCTGTGGGGAAAGAGTGGGGAATTGTGAATTTAAAATGAGTAACTATTTTTGTACTCAATAGATAGTATCAATGCTGCTTCAATGATACACTCTGGGAGTTTTACAAGTGTTGTTAGAATATGTGACACAGTGTGCATTAAAGCAACTGCAGATAAAGATTTGCATTCAACTGGCCTTCAGTTTTAGAACACAGCCATGAATGGATAAAGAAGGATATCAAAACACACAACACCGAAGTTAAACATAACTTGGTGCTTAAATTAAATTTGCCGTATCAACTGTGATGATTTCTTCAGTTTGCTATTTCCATCTTTACGTATTATACATGCATGCATAAATACAGTCATAGGGTGATACAACATGGGAATAGACCCTTCAGTCCAACTCATCCAATCAAGTTTCCCAAATTAAAATTGTTCCACTTGCCTGCATTTTGGCCATAACCTTCTAAATCTTTCCTATTCATGTACCTATCCAAATATGTTCTAAATGTTACAACTGTATCTGTATTAGCCACTTCCTCTGTCAGTTCATTCCACATATGAACCACCCTCTGTGTAAAACAATTGCCCCTCAGGTCCCTTTTAAATCTTTCTCCTCCCACCTTAAAAATATACCCCCTAATTTTGAACTCGCCCACCTCAGAGAAAAGACCTTTACTATTCATCTTATCTATGCACTTCTACAAGTTCACCCCTCGACCTCCAACACTCCAGTCAAAAAAGTCCCAGCCCATCTAGCCTCTCCTTATAACTCAAACCGTCCAGTTCAGGTGACATCCTGGTAAATTTTTTTTAACCCTCTCCCAAATTAATTATATCCTTCTAATAGCAGGATGACCAGAATTGCGCAGCAGTGGCCTCACCAATGTTCTGTATGACCTCAAGATGACGTCACAATTCCTATCCTATATAGTTTGAGCAGTGAAGGCAAGCATGTTAAACACTTTATTAACCACCCTTGTTGAAGAAGGGCTTATGCCCGAAACGTCGATTCTCCTGCTCCTCGGATGCTGCCTGGCCTGCTGTGTTTTTCCAGCACCACATTTTTCAATTCTGGTCTCCAGCATCTGCAGTCCTCACTTTCTCCTTCTTAACCACTCTTGTCTACCTGTGATGCAACTTTCAAAGAACAATGTACCTGAACCCCTAGCCCTCTCTATTTGACTTCACTATCTGGGGCCCTACCATTAACTGTTTAAGTCCTGCCCATGTTTGTTTTAGCAAAATTCAATATCTCGCATTTATCCAAATTAAACCCCATCTGCCACTCCTCAGCCCATTCTCAATTGATCAAGATCCCTGCTCAAATGCAGACACCATCAGGTAACAATATAAATCATGCCCAAAGTACATCCCTGCAGTTTTATCACTGACTTTTCATCTGATAACTAGTACCTCTAATTTTACTTTTACTCATTAACAGCTGGATAATAAGCCAACAGCATCCCAAGTGATCAAAATTTGAGTTTGCATCATCACCTTTGATTATAATCATTGAGCAAGCATTACACTTCAGCTGGAAGAATTGGTGTAGAAGGTAACTGAGGAAAGAGGTCACAATAAGAGTGATTCAAATTTACAGCGGAAAACAATGATCAAAAAAGGGAGCTGCAGTCCTTCACTGGAAAAAGTGATGACTGCAGATCCTGGAGATCAGAGCCAATAGTGTGGTGCTGGAAAAGCACAGCAGGTCAGGCAGCATCTGATGATCATCTACCCTGCGCTCTGACCTATCACCTGCTCCCCCACCTTCATCTCCTCTCCTTTCTGACCTATCATCTTCATCCCCCGAAAGGATCCTTCCACATCCAACAGAAATTTATCTGTACCTCCATGAATGTCATCTACGTATCCATTGCACCTCTACATCGTTGGTCTCCTCTACATCGACGAGACAGGACACCAAATTAAGGAACATTTCAGGGAACATCTCTGGGTCACCCGCACCAACCAATCCCATCACCCTGGAGCTGAACACTTCAACTCCCCCTCCCACTCCACCAAGGACTTGCAGGTCCTGGGCCTCCCCCATCACCAAACCCTCGCCATCCGATGCCTGAAGGAAGAACATCTCATCTACCGCCACAGGATCCTGCAACCCCATGGGATTAATGTGGATTTCACCAGTTTCCTCATCTACCCTCTCCCCACCTTATCCCAGTCCCAAGCCTCCAACACGGGACCGCCCTCTTGACCTGTCCATCATCTTTCCCATCTATCCACTCCACTTTCATCTCCGACCTATCATCTTCTCCCCAACCTTCATGCACCTAATGCATTCTCAGCTACCTTCACCCCAAACCCACCCCTCTCCGCCCCTCCCATCTATCTCTCAGCTCCCCCATCCCTGATGAAGCCTCATTCCTGATGAAGGGCCTATGCCTGAAACGTCGATTTTCCTGCTCTTCGGATGCTGCCTGATCTACTGTGCTTTCCCAGCATCACACTCACGACTGCTGTCCTATATTGTCTTTTTTAGGTTGGATTCACAGCTTCAGGAAATGAAATTTTCTCATTATAATGCTACGAGAGAGAGTTCGGAATCCAAATATTAGAAAGAACACTTCAAAATTCCTCCCTAATTTGATGCATTATTTTTATGTAATCGTTGTAAGAACTTGGAAAATTGCTTTATTGGTATTGAAAGCAAAGACAAATGATTTTAACCCTGAATGGGATTCAGTTGGATGCTGAGAGCAAAACACGCTCACTTCATTGAACTTACATTTTAATATCACTGGTTCTTTCATAGATTCTCATGTTTGCTGAACATTTGCACTCCAGACAGGGAAACTGAAATGACTCCCACACTCGGGCCCAAGTCAAAACAAAATGGGGTTTGCATTAATGCAATAAGACCCAATCTGCACAAATACATAAGATTCCCCGCCTCCAGCACCCTTTATCAATTTAAAATTGGAAATGATACTAATAGGCCAATTTCCCAGCAGGCAAATAAAGTCTGAATAGAGTTAAAACCAAGCAGATTGAAAGTTGAAATCTTTCCTGCCTCTTATCTACCTCTTAAAACTTAAGTCAATTTTAAAACGGGAGATATAAAAGTGAGCAAAACTTTCAATGGTAATTGCACAAGGTGACTGACTGACAAGGATCAAACAAATTTAGTCACGTGATAGTTCCACACCCACTGAAGTTCATCGAAGATGGCTTGAACATATCAGCTTTTAAAATACACTTCCTTAACTGAAAATGTGTTGCTGGAAAAGCGCGGCAGGTCAGGCAGCATCTGAGGAGCAGGAGAATCGACGTTTCGGACATGAGCCCTTCACCTGCTCCTTGGATGCTGCCTGACCTGCTTTTCCAGCAACACATTTTCAGCTCTGATCTCCAGCATCTGCAGTCCTCACTTTCTGCTCCACTTCCTTAAGTTGTTTTTCTAACCCACAGCTCAGAAAATCTGAAGCATTTGGAAGTGCAGTATAGAGTGTACACAGTGATTTGTGTGTGTATGATTTTGGGGGGCCGGGGGGGCGGTATTGCAGAAAGTAGCTTGAATTTCCTGCTTTTTGCACAGAAACACACACAATTTAATCCTATCTGGAAACTGAATAGGTATCTCTCAAAAGCAAACAATCCTGCAAGAATTAATAGTAATATTTGATGCTGGTTTCACGACTTAGGAAGAACTTCCTATATGGAATGGTACTGATATTCAGGGGTCCTGACTAAATGGAAGGGAATGCTGTAAAGATGTGTTCACTGACTATCGTCCTCTGCTTTTCCATTATTATTTGTATATTGAAGCAGCAGAGATTGTATGAATCAATTTTTTTCCAACTGGAGGCATGGCTGCAATTTCCTGAGATGCTCTTGGCTAAATCACATCATGGACTCATCACTTCAACAGAAAAGCTGCTCCTAATAGATTTGGGGCATACTTGTGTGGACACTTTTGTAACACAATCAAAGCAGTCTCTTTTAATATATAAAGATCTGGGTGTAGCATCAATTGATCTTTTAATTGTGAGGCATTAAAACAACAAAACCATTTTAACCACGCCTACACTTGTAAGGGGTTGGAGGTGAGCACTTTCAGGCTAATTGCATTCTAGCTCAAATACACAGATCAATTAAAACTTCTGCCCGGTCAAGTTAAGTAAAAGTAAAAATACTTACATGGTGTCTTATGCAATCTCAGGGTGTCTCACGGCCACTGAGAGAAGCAGTTTTAAAATGTCGTCACTTTTATAAGTGTGGAAATTAATTTTGATAAAGTAATCATGTTCAAATATGTAGTTATGTTGATTAAGGGATAAATATTGGGCAAGACACAAGGAAGAATTCTGCTCTTCTTTGGAATAATGTCTTGTGGTCTTTTATATCCACTTGAGATAACCGGCAGAATACAGAATATTTGATAGTGCTGTATTTCCACAGGCAACCTAGATGACATGCTCTTTAGTGGAACTTGAATCCGCGCCCTTCTGACTCAGAGGAAGACAGCTATCATTGAACTATGACTGACACTACCCCTCAGCATAAGGGATTAAACCCAATCCCAAGCAACCCTGTTTGACACGCATCAGTAACACATCACATGAATGCATTAACCCATTAAATTATCTGCACAGGGCCACATTTATGAAAATATTAACTTTTTCTTTAATGTTGTTGCTTTGTTTCTTGATCTTATAGGGTAGGGAAGCGGAATTCTTCTTTAATGAAAGCTAGGATAAGTACAGGCCATGAATGGCAGAGTTGGAAGAAAAGGGAAGGTTTTCATTTACACATTTTCTAACATGGTTGAGAACTTTACTAATGCAGTGTAATTACTGCCGAGTAAGCAAATATTGCTGTCGTTCTCTACCAGCAAAAATCCCACAAAGTGCAATGAGGTGAATGGCCTATTAAGTTAGAACATGCAATGCTTTCATTTTTAGTAGTTTCACATGTCATTTCATGCAATTTGGCAATAACAAACTATAATTTAGCATTGTGGCTCAGCTCAGTGGAATAACACTTACTTCACACCTTTCTGCTCATACATTTGACTCTTGGCTGGGACAGGAATCAAACTGCAGTAACAAGCATGATAAGCATGCCAGAGTTGCCAGCCAACTGCTTGTTCAAGAGCCTTACTGACAATCTTGACTTGGAGCCTAGCCATAGTTTCAGATTGTAAGGTGCGAATGCAAGGTGTCTCAGGGTTTAAAAAGGTCTTTTCAAAATATCCTATGTCGTATAATGGTCATTTCAGTACCCAGCAATATGGATTTAACACAACATGTATTCACTTTGTAAAGCAACCCTAATGATACTGAATATTAACTATAAGTAACGATTTCTGGGTGCCTGAAATTTGTAAATTGAGGACCAACATGACAGTTGCAGGGCAATATCAACAGTCAGAAAGTTGTGCCCCATTCTCAAGATCCTTTTTTAGATTTGGCGAATTTTCACTAAAATGGTGGTGATATTAAATTAAATTTAGATAGTGTGCTAATTCTCGAACTCAGCACCGCCTTCCTAACCTGCAATCTTCTTCCTGACCTCTCCGACCCCACCCCACTCCGGCCAATCACCTTCACCTTGACCTCCTTCCACCTATCACATCTCCCTCGCCCCTCCCCCAAGTCCCTCCTCCCTACCTTTTATCTTAGCCTGCTGGACACACTTTCCTCATTCCTGATGAAGGGCTTATGCTCGAAACATCGAATTTCCTGTTCCTTGGATGCTGCCTGACCTGCTGCGCTTTTCCAGCAATACATTTTCAGTGCTAATTCAGATAGTTATGATGACAGTTGCTATGGTCGTGAACATATCTTCTATTGATCTTTCCAGTTCCCATAAAAGAATAAATGAAACCAGGACACAAGAGGCTACAAAAAGATATTGATAGGTTAAGTGAGTGCTCAAAACTCTGGCATAGTGATTACTATGTGGAAAAACGTGAAAATGCTCAATTTGTCAGGAAGGAGAAAAAAAGAAGCATACTACCTAAATGATGAAAGATTGTAGATCTCTGAGTTGTAGAGAATCTAGGTGTTTTAGTGCAAGAACAGTAAACAGTTAGTACACAAAAACAGCAAGTAATTAGGAAAGCAAACAGAATATTATCATTTATTGTGAAGGGAACTGAATACAAAAGTGAGGGAAGTTTGGCTTCACTTGTACACTTCTGGGATATGGCGTTCAGTATTGATCACCCGATTTAAGTTGTTCGGAGAACGTTTACCAGAATAATATAGGTTGTTCTGTTATAACGTGTATTTGGCAACATGGATTCGCTCTAACACGATTGATGAAATTGGGGACACTGTTCCTACAGTGCAAACTTTTAAAATATGTGCTGGCTGTAACACAATTACAATGCCAACACTTTAAGCGCTGTTTCTGAAGTGTGATATTTCTGTAAGACACAAGAACACAATCATCGCAATATAGGGGAACTGATTGTACATGGAATAGTGGGTTGTCTCATGAAGCAAGGTTAGACAGGCCAGGCTTGTATCCAGCACAGTTTAGAACTGTTAGAGGTGACTTGAATAAAACATATAAGAACTTAAGTAGTCTTGAAAAGGTGGATGTAGAAAAAAGGTTTTCTCATAAGGGAGAATCTAGAACTAGGGGTGATTGTTTGAAAAATAAGAGGCTATCTATTTAACACAGAGAGAGAGGGCTACACTTTGGCTCTCAGAGGGTTTGGAGCTCCCTTCTGGAAAAGTGAGTAAAAGTAGAACATTTGAATATTTTTAAGGCTGAGGTGGATAGGTTCTTGGTATGCAATGAAGTGAAAGACTTCAGGGATAAGTAGAAATATAGACTTAACCTTACAATCAGATCAGCTCTGATTTTTACTCAATGGTGGAGCAGGCTTGTGGAGGCAAATAGCCTACTCCTGCTCCTTGTTTGTATTGTTTGTTTGATCGTTTGATTTATGGTTGTCACGTACTGAGATACAGTGAAAAGTGTTGCTTTGTGTGCTATATAGGCAAATCGTATCATATAAAGTACATCAGGGTAGTAGAATAGAGTGCAGAATACAGTGTTACAGCCATATAGGAGGTGCAGAGAGAGAGAGATGTAAATTTAATTTTAGGACATTAAATTGAATTAAAGTGAGATATTTCATTCAGATTTTCACATTGAATAACATTTGAAATAACATTTAGAAACTAACTTAGATAATTCATCAAACAACCTAGTGTGTACTGGGACGGATTTATTTTCATTGCGTCAGCCCATTTAATAAACACATAGATCAGTATTGAAATCATGAATAACAGGCCTAAGCCATAGAATGAAATGTTGAGATGCTAAAGCACATATATTATGTGTTCAGTGCCAGCACAAACATGGCCCTAAAACAATTTCTGTCATTAATTAATTCTGTGCCAAAACAAAACATAAAAACAATTGTATTTTAAAAATATTTTGACACAAATGGCCTCTAATGGTCCACCACAATGTTGGAGGTGGCCTGTTTGTACTCTCTCTTCCCTTTGGTACTTTGATCATTACCATAAGTATGTTTGTGTCTGCATGTTTTCTTTAAAACAATAAAAACCAAAAATTTAAAGTATACATTCAACTCTGCAAGCTATTTTTACATTAAACCAGACACTGATATCCTAGAAAATGACAGGTTAAAACAAAGTTTCTTAAAAACCAAAAGCAAATCCAATAAAAAATTTTTATTTAAAAAGACACAGACATCTTTAAAAGTGCTGGGTCAATCCTCCCCCTCCCTCTCCTGAAAAAGACAGGAAAACACATTCACTTCCACCAGGATCATATTACACACAAGTGATGATGCACTCTAATGTGAATCATGTCAATGAACAAAAATAGGCCACAAAATAGCTCCTTCATAAATTGTGCCCTTTAGCTTATACAGCTATTTGGCAATGTATTCTCAAAATCGTAACATCAAAAGGTATCAAACTTCACAATTAAATATTCAATTTAATAAGTCACTGGTTGGATTAACACAATTTTCTGCCACACAGCTCCACAATACAAGAATGCATAGATGATTGCTACCACTGGGAATTTTGTCGACACTAAAACCCTGCCAGATCCTTCTTGTAAAAACTCACAATAATGATGTCTGTTTATCAGAATGAGAAAGCTCATTCTTTTAAACAATGGTTGGTTGTGATATACGAAGAAATCTTATCAACAAACTTTGTGATGCATGACTAATTTATACTGTAAATGTTTCCAGGTGGAAAATGCAAACACTGATTATATCCCACAAGCAGTCCCCCACAGTTGAGTGCAAATACATGCTCTCCTTCCTTAGGTTTATCAAAAATGACCGTGGAGTGAGTTTGGGGTGGGGGGGTAGGGGGATGGGTACAGTGGAGAACTAACGGCATCACATGCCTGGGATATTGTGAATCTATCAACTTGACATCAGGATAAGGAAGGCTACCCTATGAAAATAAATGCAGAGAGTTGATGTTTATTGGTTAATAAGACAAGTGGGCCATATTAGATTGTGGAGACAAATAGTAGACAGCCAGTCTGGTACGAAAAGAAAGACACAGACAGAACCAAGGAAACTTGGTAATGCACAAATATAACATGTATGTGCCTGTGCAGGAGGAAGCGGATCAAATGTGCAATGGTTGTCTCCATTATCAGAATTGAAGCTAACCATTATGAAAACCGTTTAGCCAAAACTTAAGTTGCCAAAAACTTAGACCCAATAGTTCCTGAACTGCTAATGCATATGCAAAGTTGGAGAAATACAATTTACCATTTCCACAGTAATATGGCTAATTATGACTGAAAGAATGGATAACAGCAAAAAAATTAGTCTTATATCTATACTGTGACAATGCAAATAGTGGGCATCACCAGTTTCCTCACTTCCTCTCCCCCCACCTTATCCCAGTTCCAACCTTCCAGCTCAGCACCGTCCTCATGACCTGTCCTACCTGCCAATCTCCCTTCTCACCTATCCGCTCCACTCTCCTCTCTGACCTATCAACTTCATCCCCACCCCCAATCACCTATTGTACTCTTTGCTACCTTCCCCACCCTCCTCTCTGAACTATCACCTCCATCCCCAACCCCATTCACCTATTATACTCTCGGCTACCTTCTCCCCAGCTCCAGACCCACCCACTCCCCCTACACACACATACTTCTCCACCCTGGAGGCTCCCTGTCTCTATTCCTGATGAAGGTCTTTTGCCTGAAACATTGATTTTCCTACTCCTCGGATGCTGCCTGACCTGCTGTGCTTTTCCATCACCACTCTAATCTAAACAATGCAAATTCTGTCAGCTTTAAAGCCAGAACTTAGTATAAATAAACTCACATTTCTAAGTATTCCCTCTCTTACATGATGGTTAGCTTTTAACTGTATGGTTGAAAGTTCATTAAAACAATGCCCTAAACTGCACACTTTTCACCTCAATGAAACCATGAGAGAAGTAAACCAATAATGTTGGGTAGTGCCGGCGGAAACAAGTCAAGCAAAATAGAGGTAAGATAGTGGACCAAGAGCAAAGACGAAGAGTACAAAATGTCATAAAAATAAGCAATACTCCAGGATACAATTCAAGTCATAAAATACCTGTTAAAAATAAAATTGTACAAAATTGTATGCCCTGCAATTTAAAAGTTACTAACAACCAAAGCATGGTTAAATCTAATAATATAAGAAATATATTACCAGAACGCATAGGTGAGTTGGCACAGCTGAAATAAGAGTTTGATACACAAATGTATAAAACATACTGAGTTAGAAACACAAAATTAGCTTATGAGTTTAATGTGGCACAGAAACATTAGCTACAATTTGGGTGTGACTGGGATGTAAATATTCCAGTTGTAAGATCTTTAGAAAGGACAAGGAAATTGCGCAAGTTAGCACCATTGATTTTAAAATGACACTGTAAAAGAAAGGATTCCAGTAAGTTGGTCAAACAGGAAGTACAGGATGGATAGAAAAAAGGAACAGTGAAAAGATGCAGGACTCTGGTGCGTATTATTCAAAAATTGTACTAATGAATAAATACAGAGACTGAGGAAATGCACCAAAGTAATGTGGTTGTAAAGGGAGATTTTTGCTTTCAAATTCACTGAGAGAAATAAACACCTAATCAAAACTGATTGTGAAAGTCATGATTTGGAGATGCCAGTGTTGGACTGGGGTGTACAAAGTTAAAAATCACGTGGTGTTATGTGATTTTTAAGATTGTAAAAACAATGTCTTCGAGCAACAAAAACAGAGATTTCTGAAAAAGCTCAGCAAGTCAGACAGCGTCAGTGGAGAGAAATCAAAATTAGCGTTTCATGTTGCGTGAACCTTCCTCAGAACATTTTCTAGAATAATTTTTAGAGTCAATAAGGTAAAAGGCAAAACTACAGTTAGTGATGAGTACTGAACCAGTCCAATCAGAGAACACTTTGTGAATGGCAACCATATTATGATGGAATTTGATGTTAAATTTGAGAGATGGGGAAAACATAACTAATGAAAAATTTAAATCAAGTAACACAGCTTTGAAGGGAAGACAGATTTCCCAATCTAACTCAGATTGGACTGTAGGTCAACAGACAAAGAAAGGGAAGTGTTCAAAGACATTTTATGGCACAATACAAAACCAATACACACATCCGAAAGACAAAAGCTCCACTGTGCAGTTAAACAACCATGATCAATGTTAATGCAAGAAACAGCACTGAGCTAAAAGCTTATGGTAAATGCAATAAAAAGTGGAAATCTAGCAGACTGGGAGAGCTATATAAAAAAAACAAAGGGTTACAGGGCGATAGGAAGTACAAACAGGCAATGTGAAAATTTGCAAGACATATCAAAGCTAACAGTAAAAGATTTATAAAGATATTAAGAATTGTGGTAAGGAGAAATGTCAATCCATTAAACACAGATGCAGGTGAAACTATAATGGATAATAAAGCAGTGACTGACATTTTCAATGAATACTCTTTCCCAAAAGAGGAAAAGGTCAGTATTAGACCTACAAGGGAACTTAACAATAAGTGATGGAAAAAAACCCCAGAATAAGTTAAAAATTGATGATGAAAAACGAATTGAGATTTACTATCGACAAATGTCCAGTTCCCAATGATTTCAAATCCAGAATATTAAAAGGAATGGATAAAGATAACAGATACATTAGTCATAACTTTCCGAAGCCAGACAATTGTAAATGTCACTATCGTGTGAGAAGGGGAGCTGAGATAAACTAATGGCAGAGTTTAATGTTGGTGATGTGGGTCTGTCCCATCCACTGGAAAGCAGGTGCATTGGACTCTCACATTCTTCCTTTTGGGAAGAATCTGTCACTTTATGTACCAATGAAGCCTTAATTGAAAAGTTGTGGACTCACCCAGGATTAGGGGATGGAATTCCCATCATTGAGAATTATTGGTGAATCTGAGGCCATGAGTAATGCATCGAGAACCACCAAGAAACTAATACCACAGGTGAGTAATGGTCGAAGCTGAGAGGGCCACAGAAGAGTGAGGAGGAGTGAGTTAGTAACAATGTTGGAGGGTGGTGGTGATGGTGCAGTGGGGGGTGGGGGGAAGGAGTGTCAGCTGCCCCACCTTTCCTCATGCTGGGTTCCTCTGGAAGCCAGGGAAAGTCGGTTATTCTCGGAAGCCTGCAAGGTATCCCACCAGTGTGCGCTTTCTTGCTTTGTTTATTGTTGAGCCCCTCCCCCACAGGCAAGGTGGTACTGGGATCCCCACCCACCACGTTCCTGCCTAATTAAATGCCCTGCCACTAAAAGCACTGTTAGTATGCCTGCACCTATTGACTGCAGCAATTCAAGGAACAATGTTAAAGCTAAGCCACAAGTGCATTCATCTGAGTAGGATATGAAATTCCAACTTAAGTAACTAGGCTTTATTTTATATTTTCATGGGATTTTAGATGAGGGATGCTTGCAGCAACAATGTTACACAAAACTGGAAGAGATAAAGCAGTACTTAATGGTAATAGTGAAATGATAATATCCCAATAGGCACATACCATTAAATTTCTATCTAATGCTTCCTTTACATAAAGCAGGCGACTTAGTCACAGCTTCAAAAATGAGCTCTGACACCAGACCAGCCTGCAGGTCAGTCCAAAGAGGCAAACTGGAAGCTGTTGGAGGCAATTAGGAGCCCAGACAGGAACATGCCCAACACCACACCAAAGACAATTCCTGTCCCTCATATTACCAATTTGCTACATTACTTGATTGCTTCATTCAAACTACTGATTAAGTCAATAACTATGTGTGAAACAAAGGAACATAGAAATTAGGTGCAGGGACAGCCTTTCAAGCCTGCTCTAACATTCAGTATAATTATGACTGATCATCCAACTTTGTACCTTATTCCCACTTTCTCCCTATCCACTTTGATTCCTAGGAAACAATATCGATTGACGTGGAGCAGATTATACCAGAAATAAAACCACAGTTAAAAATACCAAGTGTTCAGAATAATTCAAAAAACTAAATGTGGGCAAAAATATTCGAGTTATTCATAAAGTAACTCCAAATCACAATACAACAGCTAATGTACAAGACATGTAGACTCTGATGGATTGGATATGTTCCTTCCTCACCAGATTGTATTTAGCATGCTCAGTGAACATAGTAATTGAAATTTTACACTACTTTCACACAGAAGTAGATACTCCACATTACATTTTTTTTTGCTGGGGAAGAAAGTTATACAAAGTCTCCAGAAGCTGTGAAGTACTTTGGTGTTGCTGAAGTTGTGGTTATGACTCCAGAAGAAGTATGACTATTTACATAGCTCACTGAGGGCCTCTAGTGGTACAAACCTACCATTAAATAAATATTGCCATGGTGAGGGGCGCCCCTGTAGTACGCCTGGGGGCTAACATTTTCCCACTGTCAGATTCCTTCCAAATAAAAACACAACTTTTTCCCACCCTGTTAAATAGTTTTGGTTGCATCTGAAAGGAGAATCACAATTCAATCAATTTGTTCCAAGTATTTCCCTATTGATTAACATTAAACTGAATCAGTCACGTCTAAACAATTAAAAACATGGTTCGGTTTGAAAACAAATGCTAAAAGTAAATTCCAGATTCAACGACTCAGGAAATTCTGTGAACTAACAGCTTTGATTAAAACTTGCCATCCAAGGGAATCAAGTCCTGAACAAGTATCTTTTGCGGACATGGTGACTCAGCGATTAGCACTGCTGCCTCACAGCGCCAGGGACCCAGGTTCAATTTCCACCTTGAGCGACTGTGTGGAGTTTACACAATTCCCCTCAGGGCTGCATGGGTTTCCTCCGGGTGCTCTGATTTCCTCACACAATCCAAAGATGTGCAGGTTAGGTGAATTGGCCATGCTAAATTGCCCACAGTGCTGAGGGATGTGTAGGTTGGGTGCATTAGTCAGGGGTTAAATGTAGGTAAATGGGCATGGGTGGGTTACTCTTCAAAGGGTCGGTGTGGACTTGTTGGGCCGAAGGGCGTGTTTTCACACTCCCTTTTCATGTTAGCTGCTCGACTCTGGGAAAGAATAATTTCTGCACTGTTAGACTTGAGCATGGTCTGCACTGGACTGCTGGTCCATTCTTGACTATGAGGTGCATATTTATAAGTTTCTGAATATCCTTCAAGTGTCAGAAAGCATTTACAAAGGCTATATCTGTGTGTTAAAGTTGTTGATCAGTTGAATTTGTCTTCACTCATGGGCCGTGGGCTTCACTGGCCGGGCCAGCACTTATTGCCCAGTCCTAATTGCCCTTAAGGAAGTGGACATGAAGCATCGCAATGCAACTGGTGTAGGTACAGCCACAGTACTGTTAGGAAAAAGTATTTCAAAACTTTGACCCAGTGGCAGTGATACAATGGTGAGATATGGTGTGTGACTTGGAAGGGAATACGCAGATGGTGTTCCTTCCATGCCTTGCTTTTTTTCTCCTTCTAGGTCAAAGGTCTGGTGAAATGCTGCTGTGCATTTTCTGTAGGGCACTCACTCTTCTGGTGTGGCCATGGGTATTTTCCTGTCTGGGCTCCTAACTGAGACAGTGAATGTTGAAAGTGCTTGTTAGAGTGTAATCAGTGTGCTGCCTTTTCCAGAATGGTTTTGAATTGTCGAGTGCTGTTGAAGCTACACTTATCCACACCAGTGGACAATATTCTATCTATTTCTCTCCCTGTAGAAGATGGACAGGCCCTGGGTAATCAGTAGGCAGGTTTTCACCACAGAATACCTCACCTCTGGCCTGCTTTTGTAGCCTCAGTAGTCATAGCTCAGTTTTCGTCAGTGGCAACTCCGAGAATGTAAATGATATATGATTTAGCGATGACAACATCTCAAATGTCAAAGGAAGATGGTTAGATTCCCTCTTTTTGGAGATATTCATTGCCTGACACTTCTGTTTCATGAATGTTACTTATCCGAGACTAAATATTATCCAAGTTTTGCTGCGTGTAAGGAAGGACAACTTCAGTCGCTGAGGGCTCACAAGTAGTGCTGAACATTGGTGCAATCATCAGTGATCATCCCCACTGCTGGTTTATAAAGGAGGGAAGCTCATTGATGAGATAGCTGAAGGCGGTTGGGCTTATAACACTACCGTGAGGAATTCCAACAACAATATCCTTGTGCTGAGAATGACTGACCTCCAACATCCCCAACCATCATCTTTTAATGATCAAGAAAAGATTGACAGGTTGCTACCTGAAATAGGTATTATGGACCGAGCAGAACTGATTACTTTCCACATTGACAGATAGATGCCAGCATTTTCACAGTACCAAAACTGCTGAGCTATGAGTGTGCTAGTTTAGGAATACAAGTTTTCAGTCTTGCTACTAGAATGTTGTCAGGCCCCATAGCCTTTACAGTATGCAGTACCTTCACATGGAGTGAATCAAATTGGTAAAAGACTGGTTTCTGAGATGCTGGGGACCTCAGGTGGAGTCAAATATGGATTATTTGTGGCTGAAGAGGGTCACAAATACTTCAGCCTTGTTTTATTACACTGACGTACTGGGTTCCCTTATCTTTGAGATATCTGTCAAGCTATCTCCTCCTAGTTGTTTAATTGTCCTGTATGTAATTTGCTCACGAGCTGGAAGGTTGTTTTCAGATGTTTCATCACCATACTAGGTGACATCATCAGTGAGCCTCTGGTGAAGCGATGGTATTATGTCCCACTTTCTATTTGTGTTTAGGTTTCCTTGGGTGAGTAATGAAATTTCCTGTGCTGGTGATGTCATTTCCTGTTCACTTTCACAGAGTGTTCTTTAGTTGCCCACCATCATTCTATGGTTGGCTCTGAAAGGATTAATTTGATCTGATTCATTGTTTGGGGGATTGTTTAGCTCTTTTTATTGTAAATAGTTCTGCTGTTTGCGAGGTAGTCCTTGTTTTCATATGTGCTTGATTGCTGCTCCTTGCATATCTTTCTGACACTTCATTGAAGCACATTTTCCCATTGCTTGATGTTAATGATAGAGAGAGGAATATACCTGGTCAGAACATACAGTTGTGATTGCTTACACAATACTATTGCTGCTGACGGCCCACACTGCCTCTTTGGTCACCAGTGTTGAGCTCCCAGATCTTTTCTGAAACCAGGCCATTAAGCAAAGTCATGGTGGCGCCCAATACAATGAAGAGTATTCTCAACATGAAAGTGGAACCTTTCCCTACAAAAGGAAGCTGCAAGTATTCATTCCTACCGATACTGTCATAGACGGATGAATCTCTGACAGGTAAATTGCTGAGGCAAGGTCCTTGCGGTGGTCCTTTTACCACTTCCTTAGGCCCTTTGTGTCCGAGGAGTCCTTTAGAACCCAGCCATCTCAGTCAATGGTGGTACTGCTGAGCTACTCTTGGAGATTCACACTGATGGCCTGCTCCCTCCAAACAGTTAGTCCCCATCCCTACAAAAGCATGTTCTATGCTGCTTGGGAGTTTATGCCTTTACAGTAGGAATGATGTTATAGATTCAACACGTATTCAAACAGCATGGATGACAACATTTTATTCACAATGCCATCAGTGGACAATTCTACTGAGACTAAGGGAAAGGAGTTCAATAATGATCAGCAAATGAGAATAAAAATAAAAGGACAAAACTTTTTTTGGTATCTGAAATACGTTTTTTTTCATTTGATAACCCCTTCCCTTTAATCCTACCAGCTTTAAAACACTCAGCACCAGAAATGATATATTTACACATAGATATAGATACTGTGCCATTAACAACTTGTTATGGAAATGTACTTGAAGGACATGCTAAATAGGGTGGAAAGTAATTTCCACTCCTGTGAGAAACATGAAGGACATTTGCAGTTTAAACTACAATGACAGGATACTCAATTATACAATGCCGATTGTTTCTTTCCAACAAAACCTAACGTATATTATTCCTTTAGTCTTGACAATCTTTGTCACTTATTAATTCAACAGTAATGACTGCTAACTTTGCGTTTCATTGAACCAGTCTTGTCACATTCTGCCACACATCATGCCATGTAATAATAGGCATTGCAAGATACATTGTGAAAATGCACAAATTATAGAAGCTTGGAAGCACAAGAGAACTTCCCAAATACAGAGATTACAGCAATAGAATATTTTGCAAACTTCTTGAACTGAACATCATACTTCAAATAAGGGAAGTCTGTTCTGCCTCAAGCTCACGTGCAACACAACTCTAACCAAGATCCATTTCTCAACTTATACTCAGTATCTCACACTGGAATAAATAATGGCCAGATTCATGCTTGCCTGTGAATTCCTTTCAGTTGTTGAACCTTTCTAACATTGTTCAGCCATCATGATTAACTCGTTAAGCAATAGCATCACCGAAAGTCATTCCTTTTTTTTGTAATTCAAAGCCACAGAGTTTCAATATATCACAAGATTATTAAGTAAGTATGGATAAGGAAGTTTATTCAGACCATCTTAGTTTATTGGCAGTCCAACCTATCTGCAGTCCCATCACAGCAGTCAACCTCTTCTGTAAACTGCTGCAAACATTTTATGACATTAGTCTTAGGCTTGTCTTTCAGAAGTTTGAACTTATGTTCACTCATCCTACTGTGTTATGACTTAATTTAAATTTGGGATCTGACTTGGTCATTGGGGAAAGTGTGAGTTGTCAGTTATGACTGGAAGTGCATGTGTTAGCACATGATCTCCATCCACCATGTTCTTTCAAACAGCATTTTGTTTCAGGCCCTAAAATAAGACAAAAGAACTATGGATGTTGTAAATCAAATAAAAACCAAAATTGCTGAAAAAACGCAGCAGGTTCAGCAGCATCAATGGAGAGAAAGCAGAGTTAATGTTACGAGTCCAGTGACCCAACTTTTGTTGTAAACACCTTTCTAAAACACTTGTATGATTAATAATGTCTCCAAAGAAAACATATTTATTTTAAAAATGTGTCCTTAAGAACTATTGACAGCAATGTTCAGGAGATGTATCTTTCATTTCTGCAGACTTCCAAACAATCCTAAGGGTCAGCCTACGAACAGCGTTTGGCACTGCCACTCACACGCTGCACACCCATCATGTCCTCAGAATGCTATCCCTTAGATTCCTGTCTAGAAAATGTTATGAATTTGAAGGCCTGTACTGTACTTTTTTAAGAGAGTGAAAGCTGAAAAGCTGGCAAGCACCTTTCATGTGACTGACTCCAGGCACAAAGTGTATTGGACAATTTGAAGATGTAACATGTGAGCTGTAACTCAGATACGGAATTGCTTCCACAACAATTTGAATTCAGCCAATCAGTTTAAATTATGCCCCAAGATCCTAAATCCAATCAAATTTGAATTTTACTGTTTTGAAAACATCAAATTAATGAGATAATTCGATGTTTGGGATATAAGAAGCAGGCATTTTGGGCAGTTAGCCAGAAGAAAAGTGCATCTTCTGCCATCGAACAACTGCTATTCAAAACACACTCTCATATGAAAGTTCTGTGCAGCAGAAGAGCGAAGACGACCCAGGGAGATCTATAGAGGACGATTGACACAGCTGGCTGGTTTTGAAAACTGATTTAATGTAAATTTAATACAGGCTTTATTGGATCCAAAATGTTGTCATAGAGTGGGAGATAGATAACAAATTTTTAAGGGCAAGGACGATTAGTGTTGTGAATAGTTGTTGCTTAATGTTCACTTTTGGAGTTAAAGAATAAAATTATCATTTTTTTTCTTTAAATATTGAAATTTGGGGCAGTTGTCTGTCACTCATACTTTTTCAGATTACAAGGCAAGGTGAGCTTTTCTATGTGTTTGGTTTAATTAGCAGAAGGTTTACCCAGTGTTGTAACAAAATATGTAGAGCAATTCAACTAATTTTCATTCATATATCCACCTGGAGCATCAATCAACTTTTTCTTATTGATTTCACGCATTTTAGCATTTTCTGTTTTCTATTTCTATTTCTATTTGTTAGATGCGGTATTCAACATTGAAATTCATTCTTAAATGGCTTCCACTGAAATCTGCATTCTATTCTGAAAGAAACTACAAAAGTACTTGATGTGCATTTACTTGTGGTGGTAAGAATGAATTAAAAGCTATTGTTTGCTACAACTAAGGGCAAATACATCAATAATCCTAAGTCAATTATCATTAATCAATTAAGCGTGCATTTCAAATAACGTTAAAAGGACGGATGAAAGGACAGACTTCCTTTGTTCACTATTTATAATGAAATCGTAAACACATCATATGTACATTTATGATTTCACTACAGTCTGTGAACAGAGGAAGTCTCATCTCATGATTACCATTAAATTGACTTGAATTTGGTCAGGATACAAAGGTAATTTCTTTCTGAATACAAGTATGGTTTATGTGGCCAACTGCTGGCCCTTAAAGGCATTCAGAATCTTTGGATCTTAAGTTTTAAAAATAAAAAAAAAGCCTAACTTGGCATGTGTAATATTGATTTCTTTTTAAACAAATATACCTATGTTCCCTTTAAAGTGGCATAATTAAAACCGAGGAAGGGAATCACTGGTTGCTGTCAAGAAAGCATATGCTGACATTGTCGCATGTGAGCCAACAATTGTAGAGTTCAAGGATGAAACAAATAAGCTGAAAGAAGCAGGGAAAATGCGAAGAAGTTTCAGTCAGAGAGACTTCAAGACTTGAACTGACCTAATACTTTCATATTTTCTATATTTATAATATCAGGGGCTTAACTTTCCCTCTTTTGTTTGAGGTTCAATTTAGGTTCACATTCACGAGTAAACTCTCATTTCAACAAGTGCTGGAGGCCAAAATGTTTTGCACTTCGCCATAGATGTGCAAAAAGATATTCAAATTACAGTTCAGATGGCGGCAATATGAATGTTGAATAGCATGGAATTTGAAAACCTTATTAAATTTATATCAGCAATAAAAGAGTTAAAATGGAAACTCCTTCATGGGGTCAAACATTTATTCTTTTGATCAAGCAGATGTCAGGAAACCATTATCTGTGTGATAAGTGGGCTTGTTACAGGCTTCAGAGACAGGCAGATGTACAGAAGATTCATCTGATCTAATACCTAATTAAGATTTTAAAATAATGTTCAAATTATAAAGAGTAATGACTAAATAGACCACGAGTGAGGTCAAATGCCTCTATTGCCCCATAACTTCAGGTATCACATGCTTTATTAACAGACCAAGCATGATTGTTGTATGTCTTACAGAAAGTGAAAGGTGAAAGAGTTATTCTTTCTAATATATTTTAAACGGATGTCTTGGACTCAGAAAAGAAGAGTTATTAATTATTCATTTCCAGATGGCCTGCTATCTGATTACAAGCTGCAGCTTTGGGTAATTAAATGAAAGCAACAGAGCACCTCTTGATCAACTCAGCCTATCTTCCCGAATCCATCGTGGGTGCTTTTTCATTTCTACAACACGTTCAACAATATGTTCAGACACAGACGTACTGTTCATTATACTCAGGGACGAAAAGATGATTTTTCAAATAAGAATAGAACGACATCAGCTCGCATTGCTTATCGATCACAAAACTGGTCGGCAACGCATTTGACTGAGAAAAGATTTCTTACAGTAACATTGGTATTAAACAAGTGGCATTTTAAAAATTTCATCACAACTGTACCCAAATGATATCCACACATCATTTACCTGCTTGTAACTTGAAAAGCTCATTTGTCATTCTGCTGCATTAATTATCAAACTGAGATTCCATAATGGATAGGTAAAGTTAATATATCTGTGCAACACTGCTGTATCAGGAAATCCTATACGTCAAACAAATTAGCTTTGTTACAACTATGGGCCAACACATAAAATGCATAGTGTAGTGCATCAAGTCACCCCTTGACTTGTTTAGACCACACTTACAGTATGAAACGAAAGCAGAATTATCTTACAAATCAGTCATTAGATGCTACTATAAATGCACAACTTGTTAAAAATCTTAAATTCAAAAAGTTTTTGTTAATGTTAGGGGGAAAGGGGAAGGGAAGTAGTTTACTTGCTAAACTCTCCCTTCCCCTTTCTGGACTTCTCATATGATAAAAGTACTATTGCAACAAATAGCCAATTTGTTTGTCCATACATACAAAACTGGTGTCACATTAAAAGTGTACTTTTCACCATTAACTTCCATTAAGCCTGGTCATGACTACAGGTCTACTTTCCACACAGGCTGCTGATGGCAGGCTTGCCTTATAGAGAATTCTAGTAATACTGAGGCTACAAACCAAGATCAGCAAGAGGAGTTTAGAGCTTTCAACCTTCACCAGTGAAATGTAATGGGCAAATCCAAAATGCATCTTTCAACCTGTTCCATTCATAATATTTCCTGGCCTGCTTTTAGTGGTAAATTTTCTGGATTTCTGTCGATGTGTAGTAGCTTCAAGCTGTTGGTTCGTCATGTTAGGAATATCCTGAATATTCTTCTAAATTTCTGAGTGGATTCCACCAGGCCATTGACAATGTTCATTGTCATTTACCCAGGTAAAACTTAGTAGATCAAATCTGCTTATATTTTAGTACAACTTAGTGACAAAATACCCATTTTAAACCTTGCCCATTGGCAAGAAGAGAATGGGTAGGAAGTTAAAACAGTAGCCACTTCAGCTGTGGTGGGCATCACCATTTTTTAACACCTGGGATTTTGACATTGATAAGACTCTCAACTGCTCTCAGGCAGAGCTGTCATTAACATTTCAATATAATTGTTAAACCGTATCATTCAGAGCCCAACTTGGTGTTAATAGCTTTTCATGGCAGTATCGCTTGTGACTGAGCCATAAGTAAAACATGGTCTGTGCCTACAGCCATACTAATTTAGCTGCCTGTGCCCATGGCAATACACCTGAATTCAGAAACTGAGCAGACCCAGGCATGGTTAGCACTTGGATAGGAGACTGCCTGGGAATACCAGGTGCAGCAAGCACTAGTGGTATTCTTGAGACATAGTGGTAGTATTCCTATCCCAAGCCTGGGTTCAAGTCCCAATTGCTCCAGAGATGTGTAATAACATCTCTGAATAGTCGATCAGAAATATAGGTTAAAAGGAAAACAGCGGTGAGGAGTAGAGCTTGAAAATGTTCGTAGGAGTCTACTTCAAATATTCTTTTCAAATTAGGTTTCCTTGCGTGAGAAGGTGTAAGAATGCTCTTCAGGACTCAGAATGTTTCGGTTCACCTGTAATCAAACTTCCATTTCTCCACCCTCACCTGTAATCATCCCACTGCTTCTGTCTACATGTCCTACACTTTCTGGAATTTCCCTTGAGCCCTCTGCAGTGGCCTCTATCACCTGAAATTCCGCCCCCCCCCCCACCCTACCACCACCTCCCCCAAGCTAGTCCCTGAATACTGCTCATTATCTGGACTTTCAACTAGGACTAAAGCTAGAAATTCATGAAAATGAATAAAGATAGGTTCGAAGTAGGGTTCGGACTGAAAGGGTGCAACCGAAGTCATCAGTTTGAGTTTGAAATGTTTATTTGTATCTACTATAATTAATAACAACCTTAGGAATAATGACATGTTCACGTGAAGCACTTAAAAAAACTCCTGCGCTGTAATTCATTTTGCAAGGCAGTGGTTGCTCAGTGCAAAGTGAATGAGTGAGTACACTGCTTCTCATCTTTGTCCTGGGTGTCCAGTGAAAGTTATGATCCCAGTACAAGTTCTTAAGATTTGATTATATGATGTTTGATTCAGATTTCCCATTAAGCGCAGAATTTTGCAACAATATTAATAAAATCATAGATAGACTCATAGAGATATACAGCACGGAAACAGATCCATCTGTCTAACTCATTCATGCCGACCAGATACCCTAAATGAATTTCGTCGCATTTGTCAGCATTTGGCCCATATCCCTCTAAACCCTTCCTGTTCATATGTCCATCCAGATGCCTTTTAAATGTTGTAATTGTACCAGCCTCCACCACTTCCTCTGGCAGCTCATTCCATACACGTACCACCCTCTGCATGAAAAAGTTGTTCCTTTTAAAGCTTTCCTCTCTCACCTTAAAACTATGCCCTCTAGTTTACAAAAAGCAAAATTGAGAATGAGAAAACAGAAGACACCAGGAATATTTCATGAGTCTCTCTTGGAATACTGTGTTCAGTTCTGGTCGCCCTATCATAGGAAGGATATTATCAACTTGGAGAGGGTTTAGAAGAGATTTACCAGGATGTTGCTGGGTATGGGTTATTGTGTTATAAAGAAAGGCTGGGTAGGCTGGACATTTTCTCACTGCAGCAGAGGAGGTTGAGAGGAGCCCTTATAGAAATTTGTAAAACAATGAGGGATATAAATAGAGTCAATGGTAGTTGACCTTTCTCTAGAATGGGGGATTTCAATACTTCTTAAGGTGAGAGGAACGAAAGTTAAAAAAGATATGAAGGGCAAATTTTACACAGAGGGTGGTTCATGTGTGGAATAAACCTCTAAAGTGGTGGGTGTGGATACAATTACAATATTTTTAAAACATTTGGAAAAATACACAAATAGGAAAGGTTTGGAGGGATATGGGTCAGTTGCAGGCAGGTGGGACAAGTCTATTTTGGGATTATGTGTGGCGTGAACTGTTTGGATCAAAGGGTCTGTGTGACTCCATGATTATGATTCTAATCTGGAAACATCAGGGTGGGAGGGACACCAGAGAGAGGGTGCCTCTGACAGCTGGAACACACCAGCACCTTCCCCACCCCCTCACCAACCATTCCATCCCTGTGGCCCAAAGGTTAGGAGTCACCCAGCCAAGCACTTTCTTTTCAGCCTTATTAAATGGTGCAGAGACAAAAAAAAATTACAGATGCTGGAATCCAATGTAGGCAAGCAGGAGGCTGGAAGAACACAGCAAGCCAGGCAGCATCAGGAGGTGGAGAAATTGACATTTTGGGTGTAACCCTTCTTCAGTCCTGTTAGTCAAAGTACAGCAGTAGCTATTCAAGGTGAAGTTGATATCTCCAACAAGACTATCACATGATATAACAAAACAGTAATTTTAATTTGTAACTACCTTAAAAAGTACATCATCACCCAATTACAGATGCATGTAAAATCATAAGATTCCCCACCACAGTACATGCCCTCCCACCCACTATTTTCTTTCAAAGACTAGAATGTTTCCCATGAAAAACCGGTACAAGGATACAGATTAGAACTAACAGTAATGCATTTACACACTATATCTTTACACAACAAAAAAATTTAGTAGATGTATAATACAATTGGATCAAGTTCGTGTCCAATTTTCAGTATGTTGCTGCACAATTTGATGCTACTGCGTGGTGTCTGCTACTGTAGATTGATATGAACTGGGGATGTATTGTCTTCTGGGTTTAATGCAATGACTTTAAGCATCTGAATTCCTGTCTTGGATTACTTGTGGATGATCATAATCAATTTGAATCTGTCTTTGAACATGCACATTGCTCATGGCAATGTTGTACAATCTGGGTTGAGCACATTTTCTCAGAATGCTTCCAAATGTTGGCGTTCTGGTCTCACACTCTTGCATTTTGCCTTAATAAATTTGAGATAACTACATGGGGTTTGATTGTGTTCTTGTAGTATTCTCTAATTTCTTTCCAACAAAGGATCATGTGTATCGGGTTGGTTAGGAATTGGAGGAGATTAGAAGCAGTTTGAACTTGTTCTCTGAATGCAAGGGTTGTTGATCAAGGTAGGTCTTTGCCTTGACGTGCAACGCACACATTTAACATGGTAACCCTGGCGTCTTGATGAGTTTATTTACATTTTGCGATAACTGCCTTAATTGTACTTTGTCAGACCATTAGTTTGTGGACAGTGTGGAGAGGTGTCAATATGCTGACTTGCTACACCTGTAAATATATAGTGGAAGGGTTTTCCAATATGTGACTGTCACAATTTGCTGTAGGACGTCAAATGTACTGAAGATAGCAGTTAACATCTTTATGACCATGTTACTGGTGATATCCTGGATTTGTCTGATGAAATGAAATTTGGGAATTAATCACAGCAGACATTTTTGCTAGCTCATGGGTCATTTGGATGTGAAGGTCCATACGCAAAGACAAACAACAAAAGACTGACTGACTACCTGGCTATCTTTTTTCAGTAATGTGGTTGTTTTGTGGTGTCCAGCCAGAAGAACCATACTGACACTTCAGACTAACAATGCCAACTCCCTGAGAGGCTCGTTGGGTGTGGGCTTCATTACACTGTGCCATTTACCACCATACATTGCGTCTAGAATGTGTAACAGAATAACGTTAACACTCACAGCTCGGTCAGTTTTGGCTCACAATTCATACTGACCACTTCTTCCTGGGATACATAATCTCATCAAAGTGAATTCCTCAGCTCCTTCAAATGTTATCAATGTGATGTGTCAGAGCGACAATGCTTACAGTACGGTTCGGATATGGAAGCGACTTTGTTGTACGTGTTTCCTGAACTTTGCCCACACGTTTGAACTGCAAAGGTGTAACCTTGAAAACAATCTTGTGTGTTGAACTTTGGCTGAAACTTTTTCATGTGCTGTTGTTGAGCTTTATGCTGTATCTTGAGCTGTTCTGACAATTAGATTTATTTTTTGCACATGTTTTCCCAGAGTCTTTTTTGTGGCAAATAGCTTGATTGGTGTAGAATGCTGCACGTTTTTTTGGTCAATGGGATAAACCGTATCTTATAGATGACCTGGTTGGCTTACTGACTTTGTTTGGCGTTGCTATTGTTTCCCTTGCAACGGCAAGAAATGCAAACTTGAGCCCACACCTCCCCCCTCACTTCCCTCCAAGGCCCCAAGGGATCCTTTCATATCCGACACAGATTCACCTGCACCTCCACACACATCATTTACTGCATCCGCTGCACCCGATGTGGCCTCCTCTACATTGGGGAGACAGGCCACCTACTTGCGAACGTTTCAGAGAACACCTCTGGGTCACGCGCACCAACCAATCCAACCGCCCCGTGGTTGAACACTTTAACTCCCCCTTCCACTCTGCCAAGGACATGCAGGTCCTTGGCCTCCTCCATCGCCAGACCATGGCAACACGACACCTGGAGAAGAGCGCCTCATCTTCCACTTAGGAACCCTCCAACCACAAGGGATGAATGGAGATTTCTCCAGTTTTCTCATTTCCCCTCCCCCCACCTTATCTCAGTCCCAACCCCCTGACTCAGCACCACCTTCTTGACCTGCAATCTTCTTCCCAACCTCTCCGCCCCCACCCCCTCTCCGGCCTATCACCCTCACCTTAACCTCCTTCCACCTATCGCATTCCCAACACCCCTCCCCCAAGTCCCTCCTCCCTACCTTTTATCTTAGCCTGCTTGGCACACCCTCCTCATTCCTGAAGAAGGGCTTATGCCCAAAACGTCGATTCTCCTGCTCCTTGGATGCTGCCTGACCTGCTGCGCTTTTCCAGCAACACATTTTTCAGCTCTGATCTCCATCATCTGCAGTTCTCACTTTCTCCTAGTTGTTATTGTTACTGTTGAGTAAAGAGTTGAGGATGCCACTATTCTGCAATAATGGATTGAAATTTCCTTCTGTATTCCAATAGTGGCTGTAAAGAATGTTTGAGCTTTATCCAAGTATGTTTTTGGATGATTTGATTGATATAGAAGGTATTACAAATTCCATGAGCCTTGCAACTAACAAACCATAGGCTCACTTGATTGCTGTCAATAGGATTAAATTTAAGACCTTGAATTCTGAGTTTTACTAGAATTTTATGCTCTGAGTTCAAAACATTTTTTTCTGCATCTTTCTGGTTACTGTTCAAGAAATCTGAAGAATTAACTTAGCTCAAACCTTTAGTGCTTCTTTATTTTGTCAGTTATTTGTTGGTTAGTGAAGTGTCATTTTATTTTGAATAAATGGAACTCAGCAACTGGATCACAAGCATACCAATCCATGATGAGAGTTCTAGTCTCCATTGTGGCTTGTGTCTTATGTGCTGCTGCATCTTCACTGCACTTTCTGAGCAGTAACTACCTTAAATGCACTTTAATTGACAACTGTGATTTCTGTTTTATTTATTCTCACTGTACTGGGACAGACTGTTGCAACTGGATTAAAATGTAGCTAATTAATATCTGTTGCTAACCACGGACTGCAAACTCATTTATTTCAATGGGAGTTAATACAACCTTCATCTACACCTGAAGTAAAAATGTTGAGCTTTTCTAGTCTTCCGCATATTTTGCGCCATTTTCTGAAAACGAGAAATGGTTAATAATCATGTAACTCTCTTAAAGTGAAATACGTATTTGATTGCAGCTACACACAGTGGTACATCAGGTCCTTTATTAATTATCTGCTGATGGGCCTCAACTGACCTCTAGGTGGAAAGGCCAGCTTCAACCTTCTCTAATCGCAATGAATCACATGGAATTGGAAAGGTGATGAACAACATTTACAGCAACCCCACCCCAAACAGTTCTCACCCTTCTCCTGCAGGCTAATTTAAATTCAGCCGTTATTTCCATTCGTCTCTCTGCACAGATTTGCTGCCAGTCCGAGTATTTCCGGCATTTCTACATGGATTTGAGTGGAGAATCCTGCCAGCCTATTTTGTTGCCAAACCCTATCTTCTCAGAGACAGTTTGCTTCAAGGTCCTGCCAGGTAGCTCAGATACAAACTTAAACGTAAACCTGTTCTATCCAGAAACGTAGGTTTTACTTCTACTTAAGCACCAACATGGACTGTAAAACACACAGTCCGGTGCCACATCATTAATTTTCAAAAGAAAAGCAAGCATGTACCAATTTGATCACTATTTGAACATTTTGATTTCTCATCTCAAGCATGCATGTTGAAGAAAAATAAGTAGTTGAGAATTGGAACTGTTCCTGTAGTCAGGGCACTTCTCTACCTTATTATCTGCAAAATCAATTAAATACTGTGCCAGAAAGTATAAAACATCAATCCATCCAAACTCCTGTTGTAAATCAGTTTGCCCATTAAAACTACTGTTAGGCAGTAGTTGCATTTTAAGTCTACATCCCTGTTAGCAGAAGTACCAGGTGGATTGCTCCTTAAAAATCTTTACACGGAAAGGCCACAAGCATTCCTTCAAAACGCAAACCTTTAGTGCTGACAAAGTGATTATTACATATTCTTTGCAGATAAATTGCATCCTCGCACCAAAGCTGAAATTTTGGCATGAACACCCCCATCGTACACAAACACTGAGGGTCAAGTCATCAGCAAGATAGAGTTGCCGCAGTAAGGCGTTGACAAGAAACCAAATAAAACTTGAGCACATGCAAAATTTCTTCTCCGGTGTTAATTGCAACCATAGACTCATCTCGTTAATTCAGGCTAGCCAGTGTGTTTTTAATAGTACTTATGCAATGTTAATTACGAGCTACACCAAGAACTAACATGAAGAAAGAAAACAGATAATTTTTTTTTACAAATGGTATGTGTGTAAAATGTGAGCACAAAATCGAGCTAAAAGTGCAGTACTGCGGCCGTGCTGCCGTGTCAAAGTGTCAACTTTCAGTTGAGGGATCAAACAGGTCAAGATAAAAGAACGAATGGTATATTTCACCGCGAGTAGGGATTCATTCCAGTCTTCATCAACCAGATTATATCATCAGGCAACTATCACATCACTGTTCCCAGGACCTTGCTTTGGTCAAATTGGCTGCCACACTTCCTGCACAAGAACAATGACTACATTTCACTGGCTATAAAGAGACAGCCAATGGTCGGAAAAGCACAATATAAATGCAAATCTTTTGCTTTTTATTTGCCTAACCGAGATTCTTTGATTATCGACTGAACTACCCTATCTTTCCAAAAGCAAACACAATGGCCTAAAAACACAAACATCATTGCATTTTTTGGTAGGGTTAGAGGTGAGAGAGAAGAGAGACAGTACAGACTAGGTTTGGGAAGGGTGAAGGGTGTGCAGGGGACGAGAGAGAAACAAGAGAAACTAACATAGACAGACAATCTGAAAGGAAGTGTATATAGCAACAGAGAGAGAGTGGAAGTGAGAAATGCTGGAGGAAGAAAATCTCAGTGGAGATGGAGGGATACACTAAGAGAGGAGAGAGAGACCCAAAGGGATGGAGGAAGTGAGAGAGAGAGAGAGAGAGAGACAGAGACAGAGAAAGACAGAGACAGAGAAAGACAGAGACAAAGAGCAACAGAGACAAAGACAGAGAGAGAGCAAGAGAGAGACAGAGAAAGACACAGAGAGAGAGGTGGGTGGGTACTGGGGTGGGAGGAAGCTGACAGAGAAAGACACTGATGAAATGGGCCAGTGAGAAAGTCAAAGAAAGAGAAACTGGGCGCGAAGAGAGATCGGGAAAGAGAGATAAAGAGAGAGATCAAGGATGGAGGAGAACGAGAAAACTGAGATTATGGAGTTTCTGGGGCCAGTGATGACAGACAGGAGACAAATATAGGAGAGCTAGAGCATAGAACATAGAAAAATACAGCACAGAATAGGCCCTTCGGCCCAGGATGTCGTGCCGAACATTTGTCCTAGCTTAAGCACCAATCCATGTACCTATCCAATTGTCGCTTGAAGGTCACCAATGATTCTGCCTCTGCCACTCACACAGGCAGAGCATTCCATGCCCCTACCACTCTCTGGGTAAAGAACCTACCCCTGATATCCCCCCCATAACTTCCATCACCTTAAATTTATGTCCCCTTATAACACTCTGTTGTACCCGGGGAAAAAGTCTCTGACTGTCTACTCTATCTATTTCCCTGATCATCTTATAAACCTCTATCAAGTCACCCCTCATCCTTCGCCGTTCCAATGAGAAAAGGCCTAGCACTCTCAACCTATTCTCGTACGACCTATTCTCCATTCCAGGCAACATCCTGGTAAATCTCCTCTGCACCCTCTCCAAAGCTTCCACATCTTTTCTAAAATGAGGCGACCAGAACTGCACACAGTACTCCAAATGTGGCCTTACCAAGGTCCAAACCTCACATTTGACAGTGTTGAACTTCATCTGCCAGTCCTCAGCCAGCTCTACATCATATCTAAGTCCCTTTGCAGCCGACAACAGCCCTCTTCACTATCCACAACTCCACCAATCTTCATATCATCTGCAAATTTACTGACCCACCCTTCGACTCCCTCTTCCATGTCATTAATAAAAATTACAAACAGCAGAGGACCCAGAAATGATCCCTGCGGAATTCCACTTGTAACTGGGCTCCAGGCTGAATATTTATCATCTACCACCATTCTCTGACTTCAACCGGTTAGCCAGTTCTCTATCCAACTGGCCAAACTTCTCACTATCCCATGCCTCCTGACTTTCCGCATAAGCCTACTATGGGGAACCTTATCAAATGCCTTACTAAAATCCATGCACACTACATCCACTGCTCTACCCTCATCCACATGCTTGGTCACCTCCTCAAAGAATTCAATAAGACTTGTAAGCAAGACCTACCCTTCACAAATCCATGCTGGTTGTCCCTAATCAAGCAGTGTCTTTCCAGATACTCATAAATCCTATCCCTCAGTACCCTTTCCATTAATTTGCCTACCACCGAAGTAAGACTAACTGGCCTGTAATTCCCGGGGTTATCCCTATTCCCTTTTTTGAATAGGGGCACAACATTCGCCACTCTCCAGTCCCCGAGCACCACCCCCATTGACAGTGAAGACGAAAAGATCCTTGCCAACGGCTCTGCAATTTCCTCTCTTGCTTCCCACATAATCCTAGGATATATCCTGTCAGGCCCGGGGGACTTGGCTATCCTCAAGTTTTTCAAAATGCCAACACACCTTCCTTCCTAACAAGTATCTCCTCTAGCTTACCAGTCTGTTTCATACTCTCCTCTTCAATAATACAGTCCCTCTCATTTGTAAATACTGAAGAAAAGTACTCATTCAAGACCTCTCCTATCTCTTCTGATTCAATACACAGTCTCCCACTACTGTCCTTGATCAGACCTACCCTCGTTCTCGTCATTCTCATGTTTCTCACATACGCATAAAAGGCCTTGGGGTTATCCTGGATCCTACCCACCAAGGATTTTTCATGCTCTCTCTTAGCTCTCCTAATCCCTTTCTTCAGCTCCCTCCTGGCTATCCTGTATCCCTCCAACGCTCTGTCTGAACCTTGTTTCCTCAACCTTATGTAAGCCTCCTTCTTCCTCCTTACAAGACATTCAACCTCCCTTGTCAATCAAGGTTCCCTCACACGACCATCTCTTTCCTGCCTGACAGGTACATACATATCAAGGGCATGTTGTATATGTTCCTTGAAAAAGTTCTACATTTCAACGACATCCTTCTCTGACAGCCTATGCTCCCAATTTATGCTCCACAGATTCTGTCTTGCAGCATCGTATTTACCCTTCCCACAATTGTAAAACCTACCCTGTTGCACGCACCTATCTCTCTCCATAACCAAGGTGAAAGTCACAGAATTGTGGTCACCATCACCAAAATGCTCACCCACTAACAAGCCCATCACTTGTCCCGGGTAGTTACCCAGTACCAAATCCAATATGGCCTCCCCTCTGGTCGGACAATCTACATATGGAGTTAGAAAAGCTTCCTGGACACACTGCACAAACACCGCCCCATCCAATCTACTTGATCTAAAAAGCTTCCAAACAATATTTGGGAAGTTGAAATTGCCCATGACTACTACCCTGTGGCTTCTGCACCTTTCCAAAATCTGTTTCCCAATCTGTTTCTCCACATCTCTGCTGCTGTTGGGGGGCCTATAGTAAACACCCAACAAGGTGACTGCTCCTTTCCTATTTCTGACTTCAGCACATCCAAAGGCAGATCCCCTCGCACTGCCTTTCTGCAGCTGTTGTACCATTTCTAATTAGCAACCCCCCCCCCTCCTTTTTTACCAGCCCCCCTAATCTTACTGAAACATCTGTAACCAGGAACCTCCAACAAGCATTCCTGTCCATCTTCTATCCACATTTCTGTGATGGCCACAACATCGTAGTCCCAAGTACCGATCCACGCCTAAAGTTCACCCACCTTATTTCTGATACTCCTTGCGTTGAAGTATACACATTTGAGCCCATCTCTGTGTCTGCAAGTATTCCCTGTCAGTGTTACCTTCTCCATAACCTCCCTACATTCTTGAACATCCTGAAAAACAGCTAACCTACCTGCTGGACTACACGTCCGGATCCCATCCCCCTGCCAAATTAGTTTAAACCCCCCCCCCTCCCCCCCGAAGAGTGCTAGCAAACCTACCTCCCTAGATATTGGTGCCCTTCTGGTTCAGGTGCAACCCTTCCTGCTTGTACAGGTCCCACCTTCCCCAGAATGCAGTCCAATTGTCCAAATACCTGAAGCCCTCCCTCCTACACTATCCTTGCAGCTATGTGTTCAACTGCACTCTCTCCCTATTCCTTGCCTCACTGTCACGTGGCACTGGTAACAACCCAGAGACAACGACTCTGTTCATCCTACCTTTTAGCTTCCAGCCTAACTCCCTGAGCTCCTGAATGACCTCCCCACTCCTCTTCCTACCTATGTCGTTGGTGCCAATGTGCACCACGACTTCTGACTGCACACCCTCCCCTTAAGGATTCTGAAGACACGGTCCGAGACGTCTCAGACCCTGGCACCCGGGAGGCAACAAACCATCCAAGAGTCTCGCATGTCCACGGAACCGCCTGTCTGTCCCTCTAACTATAGAGTCTCCTATAACTAGCGCTTTCCTCCTCTCCCCCTTTCTCTTCTGGGCCTCAGAAGCGGACCTCGTGCTAGAGACCCAGTCACTGCAGCTTACCCCTGCCAGTCCGTTCCCCCCCAACAGTATCCAAAGCGGTATACTTATTGTTGAGGGGAACGACCACAGGGGATCCCTACACTGCCTGCTTCCTCCCCTTCCCACCTCTAACTGTTACCCAGCTACCTCTGTTCTCTGGCGTAACTATATCCCTGTAGCTTCTATCTATCACCCTCTCAGCCTCTCGAATAATCCTCAGTTCATCCAACCCCAGCTCCAGTTCCCTAACGCGGTCTGTGAGGAGCTGGAGCTGGCTGCACTTCCTGCTAGAGAGACAGAGAGAGAGAGACAGGGAAAAGGTGAGGTATTGGCTGGTGATGGTAGAGAGACAGAGGGGTCGGCAGAGTTGGGAGGGAGACTTCGAGTGATAGTGGGAAAAAGCAAACAAAAGGAGCATATGGAGATGGAGGGGGACTGAGAAAGAGAGGACGGGGAAAGGTTTGACACATTCAAGGAAAGAGGGGAGACAGAGAGACAGAAATAGAGAGAGAGATGAGATGGTGTGAAGAGTTAAAATCAAAGTCCTCTATCCACCAATACCAATTGCACCCAAGAACTCCTAACACCCAACCTTTGGTGCTATGCTGCTGAGGAAGATCACCTTACTGGTAAAGGGGAACTGGGAACATATCTGTCAGTCGAGATGATAGTGGCCATTAAACTCGAGGCAAAATAAGTATTGAGAAAGCAGCAAAAGCCTCATGCAAAAGAATCCAACAGATTTTGCCCACAACACTGTGACAATTAAAATCTTTCTTCTCCTGGGCAAAACCTACTTTTAAAAAAGTAAGGCTTCTTTATCTGTCATGTTCTCCAATTTTCAATCACAGTTTTAGGTGAAGTAGTACAACTCAGAACCTTAATTTCTCATTTGGAGACCGAAAATAGCCAGACATCTAAAAACAGTCATACTGTCAATTAGCATCAGCCCATTTTCAAGGGAAGTCTCTCATGAGTTACTGCTTCCTGATTGATGTAATCTTAAGCAATGCGTTTAATGCCCAACCCCCATAAAGTGTGCACTGGAGAAAAAGCTTTTTTGTTTTTAGCAATATTAAAAAGAAAAGCATTTCATACAACTATTTCGCTTTTTTTAAAAGCACATCTATTGTTGCCTGAGTAGGTTTTCACTTCCTCCATTATGTGGTAGCGTGTGGCCTTGCTTAATCACAGCCTGAAGCAGCAGAATGAAAAGTGTATGGAAGTGAAGAAAGAAAGGCACATTCTCTGCCCAGGAACTACATACATATCAGGAAATGAATACATGTTTTTAAAAGCCTTTCCAGCTTCTGAATCGACTGGCCTTAACTAAAACCTCCCTTTTGTTCTAAGGCTTTACAGCCAGTAGCCTTAGCTGAGAAACATGTTGGTACTGTTTTCTTTCCCCCTCCGACTTGAATTTACTTTTCAAATCCTTCTATAAAATTAAACTGTTACATTTCGCCATCTGAGAGTTATCAAAGTTCACATCTCAAATGAAACCATCTGAATTCTGGACTTGTTTTAATTTTCCAGCCTAATACCCCACTCTCCCGCATTCTTCTGGCAGCATGCCACAGTGAGTAATAAAGTGCTAAGCAGAAGACAGGAAATACTAGAGAAGTCAAACAATGTTATGACAATGTTTATAACTTTTACAGTCAGGCCTGGCTGCACATCTGCACAACATTAGGCACTGGTCAGGCCCACAGAGAGGAAACCATTCTTTAGCTGGCAGTGATCCGCTTAAGCCAGATGTTATCACTTTGCCAGTATCTCTTCAGCAAACAAAAAAAAATTTACATTTCAGAAGAGGAAATGGGAGTCTCTTGTTTTGAAGAAAAAGGAAGATAAATTAATTCTGTTGTGTAATTGATCTACCACAACAAGAACTGAAACATAGACCATGCAATAGCAATTTTCTTTGCTATGATAAACTTAGTTACTGCCACAGCAGAAAAAAACTTGTCAAAAGAATGGGACGTAGAAACAGCAAGCAGTGGAAGCTCAAGTACTTCAGGCTTATAAAATATGGACTGCATTCAACAGTCCATAAAATTAGTCATTTCACATATATTTACATAAGAAATATTCCAATAATAACTTTCTGCACAAAGACTAAAATTTCTACCAGTCTTAAAGGAATTTATGATACAGATGTCTATCTTAACTGATTTTCTCTGGAGTGTTATGTCAAATGTAATACAATCACCATGAGAATCCAAAATATTGTCCAATTTGTGTTCTAATTAAAAAATACAGCTAGTTAAAGACACTTCCTTGCCAATAAGGTAAAAGGTTCTTGTAACGAATCTTGATTTTGTGAAACTTCCTTTAGAATGGAAAATGGTAACAAGTCCTAATGCAGCTGTGATAATTTGGACAGCTCCTAACAAACTACAAGCCTTAGTTTGCGTTTGGTATGTCAACCATCTCAGGGAAAAAAAATGCAAAACTTAATATACAATACTTGCAACACTCCTGAGATTGCTTAAACAAAATCAATTAACTGTGGACAAGGTACAGGGTCATCACTAATTCACAAAAGCAAAAGTCTAGACTATTTCAGTTACAAAATTTTTAAAATTTCTAAAAAACAGCTTCATCCCTGCAACCTGCCCCACAACCACCCCCAACCTACTACCACCTCAAGAAGCACAATACCTTCTTTTTTTCCCTGCAAAACACACACTAATCAGATAAATATGCCTTTTTGCAGGTCGATTCAAAACAGATGTTTCCAAAAAAGCACTAAACTTCAGGCTTCACTGAAACTTGCTTGGCCACTGTGTGATTAATATATTTCTTTTCCTTTTGAGGATTCTTATACTTTGTATTGTGCTGCAAAGCCCTCTCTCAAATGGCAAGTTTTACTGGATTTTATTATCTAATGGTGGGGTATCCCTGGAATTATTCTTCTTTACTTCTGAAAACATTCCTTACACAGAAATCAAATGCAATTTCAAATTCAACCAGCAGAATGCTTGCATCACCTACTAACCAGCTGTTACAGTAGGTTATCCATTTGTCTTGGTGGTAGAGATAATACTATTTAGGTGTAGGATGGGTGGAAGGAGTAGAGGTAGAATGGGATGTTCTTGGACAACAATAAATAAAAAACTCTTGCAAACTTCAGACTGGTAACAAAAGTGCAAGATTATAAGAAGACCATCCAAAATGTATTGTGACAGGGGGATCACTTTAAAGTTTCATTGTGCGATGTCATGGCATTTGGATGAGCCACGATATCTGCCTGTTGCACAACCATTATTAAGTCATTAATATGAACCATATCACTGTGCTCAGATACTCAGTAAAGACCAAACAAGAGTAGAGAGAAAAATGAAAGGAAGAGCCTTTCCTACATTACACACATGCGGCTTCCTCAAGAGCAGCTTAGTTGGAGGACAGAGTCAGGCAACATACTTGTGGCTACCCCAACTTCCTAGGCCACACTACCGGATAGCCAAGAGGAATTCAAAATAATAGATTAGCAAGACCCATATTTTAAAAAAATCTCAAAGTATCAATATCTAATTTGCAACAAAATATTCTATTTCACATCACTTCATAGAACAAAATGTAAATGTTAAAACCAATTAATCATTTAAATTTACTACTGTAAAATAGATAGAAATGCACCGTAAGCTAATGCATACTTTGTTTTATTGCATGTAGCAGGAGATGGTTACATTGATGCTGACCTAAACAGGAATTGAGTTTAAGAACTGCTCATATAACCAAACTGGGTTATCATTCAAGTGGATTTAAACTGTACTTAAATATTAGACAGTTGCTGGAACTACGCATCAGAATTCACAGAAGACTACTGGCATTTATATTTAAATCAAAGTTTACAATACAAAGTATATTGTTAAATAAAGAATTATCCACAATTTTTGCACGTTTATTTATGCCGGAAGTAAAAATTACATTTGCAATTTTAACAATATTGATTACTGACCATGTACATTTCCCGGAAAAATGCAATAACAAATTTCCCCACAGTTCCTTTTTTATTGCACTCCTGTCTAATTTACATGCAAAATGTTGCAGAGACCAAGTGCAAGGTCTCTTTTCTTACAAATCTGACTTGCTACCAAGCTGAATATTCAAATATCTCTGTCACATCAGAGGTTTCATTTACATCTATCCCTGCTCAGCAAGCCAGAGAGTTTTAATAAGAATTTTTCACTGGGTTCTAAGTACTACTGAGGAAAAGGGTGGGAAGAGTAGATTTTTGCCTTGAATTGATTTTGTTATTTAGTTTTTAGACATTCACAAATCCAAAATCAGAAAGTGACATTTATTAATTTTCCAATCCAAAATTGTTATCTTCAGTTGAAGCTGTAGGAAGTGAAGTAACTTCAATATGACACAGAACAGCCAGCAGATGTTTAGCCTTACAACACTGCAGAGGGATTCTGCTTTCTCCCCAAAGTGCATTTCATTCTGCTGTGCTATTTATGTCCACCAAGAATGCTTATATTAGAGAAACTGCACACCAAAGTAACAAACCAGAAGTGTGTGCGATAAACTTACAAGAACATAAAACATTAAGCATGTCACAAATGCTAACTTATTAAGCAGTAGATGCATAGAAATTTTTCATGTTCATACATTCTCTTAAAATGAATGATTGAGACCTTAACATTTATGTTATTTTACAAATGCTGCTAATAATTAAGTCCCTGACCACAACTTTAAAGTAAGCAGAAATTTGAAATTATATTAGTAAAAAGCAGTTTATTGAATCAAAGCTCTGCTTGCTGAAACCCAGGAGTACGCACATTAGCAGCTAAATCTCTCAAATAGATTGAAATAATGTGTAATAAATATCTAACAAATGCATACAATTGAAAAAAGTATATCAGAGAAGAGAAAAATAGGATTAAAGGAAGTCGATATTTTTCATTTTAAAATAAATCAGCTTTATACTGCACAGTCCGAAAAAAACATCGGAGGTGACCTCAGCATTTATCATAGGGATTGTTGATGTCAGCAGACATCTCATTGATACAAATCCAGTGATAAATTTGTAAATGGCAAATACCAGTGCTGACTGTAGTACCAGCATTTTGCTAATCAGAAAGGGATGAATGAAAATGCAAGACTAGGAACTCGATTTTCACCATGAAGGTAGGAAACTCAAGTCGGGATATCTCCTGACACGGTGGAACCTTCTCCATGGAAACAGATCACATAGACATAATTTTAAGTCCAGAATTAGGTGTCTAATCAATTCTATCAGATCTGACAACAGAGATAGGTCAATGCTGATGCAGTTGGTTAGGAGGTCTTCAGTTTTCTGAAACTTCAACCCAGCTTCAACCATCCCGACCCATTCCACATCCTTTCATACTCCTCCCTCCTCCCAGCACCCACACTCCCCCACCCCCAACCACCCCCCCTCCCCCCCAGTATCCACTATGGACAGACCTTGGAAGCCGTGTGGAAATGCAAAAGGTCTTCTAACCATCTAAAAGAATGCTTACTCATGTACAATTGATACAGAAATAAAAGCAAGCTGTCCCATTCATTGAATGCACTGAAAGATTTTAAATTCTGTCATTTGATCAACCTGTTATAAAAACAAACTTTTATTCAGTAACTGTACCAAAGACAGTTAATCCTTTAAAACTCTTAAAACTGCCAAACAAAATGTGAACTCTCCCTCTGCTCAATAATGTTTTGAACTTTTAAAGCTCAGCCTATTATTCATACTGGGTTCAGGTATAATTTCATCACCCTGGAAAGTCTGAACAGGGGATTGTATTGAACTGCAGGAATAGATGGTCATGGTTATCTAAGTTGCAAAAAGTGGCTTGTCAATCAATACACTTCAGCAACACCATTTGATTTTTTTCCATCTGACAGCTACAGCTTGTTTGTTGCAGGTTTAAAAGACTAGGAATTTGAATAACTTCAAATCATACCACTTAACTGGCTGACATTATGAGCCCAAAGAAAGTGAGAACTGCAGGTGCCGGAGATCAGAGTTGAATGTGTGGTGCTGGAAAAACACAGCAAGTCAGCAGTGTCCAAGGAGTAGGAGATTCAACATTTCAGGCACAAACCCTTCATCCCAGCCTCATTCCTGATGAAGGGTTTATGCCTGAATCATCAATTCACCTTCTCCTCAGATGCTGGCTGACGTGCTGTGCTTTATCAGCATCACACTCTCGACTCTGACATTATAAGCCCTTTAAGATCACTTACATCATCTTTACTATTTGGTAACTTCGACAGTATGAGTTAAAGCTGTTATATCAGATAAAATGTGGCTTGCTTGAACTGAACATTATTTCAAATGGCCTGACTGAGTTCAGATTTCCTGCCTGCATGATTCACACACTTTCTCCATTCCCCTGCCGTCTAAAATAGTATCTCCCAGAAATGGAAGCAGGATTTCCACAACCAGTTCCTGGAACCTGCCCAACTCCACAAAAATCTAACCCTTATATTAATTCTGTGGTAGTTTCATATACAATTACACTTGAAGGATATCACAGTTACTTGAGTTATGGTCAATATTGTGAAAGACCCCAAATCTTGGGTCAAAAACTCCAAACTCTTTTGTACAACCACTCACTCACAGCTCAAGTAAAACTCACATTGGTGTTAACTCATTCACTAATAGAATCATTGCAGAGAGCATTAATGAAGGCAGCTATTCAACTTCTGGTCGCTGTGCATATCAACCCATGACATCAGGGTTAGCACCTATGCATGCCCTATTTTCCCATTCTCTAATATGGCAACATGATATAAAGAAACAACGTTCAGACCAATTTATGAATTTAAAAAATTAATGAAAGAAGTATTTTTTGCTCCCTGTGGGCTACTTTAGGCATATAGGTTAGTGGGAACCATCTGCAACCTGGCAATTCTGTGATAGTGAGACGACAGAAAAGTGTGGGCTTCAACACACTGAAATGATTACTCGTGTAAAAGTCAACATCACTGCCCTCCTTCTTCTGGCTAAAGATCTTGTCTTAGAGATTGCCTTCTCCACAAATATGTGCTAACCTTTTCTGTCACCCTTCCCAATATGCTCTTGATTATCAATAAGCATATATTAAATTAATCTGACATAACAATCCTGCTTGTTTGCCAGTAGGATTTACATATTCTATTTATGAGAGAGTAATTCACATTTGGACTTAATGTAACAATAAAGCATCTAGAACTCATTCAGTAATACTAATTGAGCTGAATTCTACCAGAAATAGTCAATTTTGGTGAGTTCGATGGAGTATTTCTCTCTGTGAGCCCCAGAATGTTGTGCTACCTTCCCAAATTTGGCCCATTACTTGTGCATGCCCCTATGGTGCCCCATTTGGGTATTCTCCCACTTGCCAGAAGTGAGCAATTACTGGCTACTGCCTGGATCTCCCAGGATCCTTGGCCTGGCGCCATCTTTAAACTCCGGCCATGCACTCGATTTGGTAGTTTCTAGCTAACTCTGAAGGTCCATTTCATTTATGTCAGATATGTTAGACAGGATGTAATTGGCACCCCACTTTGTTGCAGGGAGCTGGATGTCCTGCTGGCCAGGGGCTTTGCATGAAGCCACTGCCCATGGCGTGTGCCCTGGGATTTTGGTGTCTGATGAAGATTCAGAGCAGCAAGTGACAAACTGGCATCTCCAGGCAACCGTTGGGAATTGTTGCCATGGAGTTTCTATCCAGCAGGTGGAAGAGAGGGAAACTGTGTATCAAAGAGATGAGGTAATGCAACATTCAGGGTGTTAATGCCTGTAAAATGGATACAAACAAGCCTCTCACTGCTCACTAGTGAGTATCTCATTTCACTGTTCAGCACTTATTTGCAGAATGAGAGTCCTTGCCCTCAAAAGGTAGGGGGCTCCTCACTGCCAATCCATATGATATCCCCAACTTTTTTGCCAAAGTCCAAGTCATTCAATGTCTGAGACAATTTTGCCAGTAGTTATTGACAGAAAAGATGATGATAGAGTTCCATTTTTCAGACGAAATTTGCTCAAAAAAAATTCTTGATTTACGACAGGCTTTAGAGCTTTACTCTTCTGGGACGGCAGTGCCTTTGTGTGTTACAATCATCAAAATATACCTTTCCAAAGGTACATTACTTTTACAAACATTCTAAAGTAAAATCTTCTTTTCCATGTAACAACCATAGCAACTCACAAGGGACCAATTATTTGCAAAATTGTTTTGAATATATTCAGGCAGCATTCTTGCAATATGACTTCCATATCAGGTCACTTGAGTTAAGGGAGGTAGTGGTGTATTGGTAATGTCACTGTCCTAGTAAGCTTGTGTTCTGGGACATGGGTTTGAATTCCACCATGGCAGAATTAATCTGGAATTTAAAAGTTAGCCTAATGGAAACTCTTTAGTTCTCGCAAAACTACATCTGATTCACTAATATTCTTCAGTCTGTAGTCAATGGAGTTTATAAGGATGTGTGTGGGGGAATCTGATTGAAACTTGCAGAATACTGAGAAGCCTGGCTAGACTGGACATGGAGAAGATGTTTCCACCAGTAGATGAGCGTAGGACCCAAGCGCACTGCCTCAGAGTAAAGGGACAATCATTTAGAACTAAGATGAGGAGGAAATTTCTTCAGATACAGGGTGGTTAATCTTTGGAACTCATTGCCACAGAGGGAAGTGTTCAAGACAGAGATAGATAGGTTCTTGATTGGTAATGGAATCAACAGTAATGAGAACAAGGCAGGTGAATAGGGTTGAGAAACCTATCAGCTATGATAAAATGGTGAAGCAGATCTGATGGGCCAAATGGCCTAATCCTTTTCCTATATCTCCTGGCATTATGGTTTTCAGGGAAGAAAATCTGCCAACTTTACCTGGTCAGGTCTACATATGACTGCAGACAATGTAGTTGACTCTTAACTGCCCTTTGGGCAGTTAGGAATGAGCAATAATTACCAGCCGAGCTAGTGTCGCTCATGTTCTGTGAAAAAATAAAACAATGCTCATATGCCAACAACAGCCATATTGAGCTGGCTGACTGATAAAAATAGTTAGCTGTGGTTTAATAGTTTGTTTTAAAATTAACATTTTACAGATGTATCACATCAGCCCCACACCATTTGTTTTCACTCTCTCAGATTGCAACTTACATTTTTAATTCACACTGATATATAAGCATCTTCCCTATTTTATAGAAGAAACTTTGAAACTGGATCATTTCCCACAAGATGAAACATAGGAAATGCAGCAAATAAAAGGACAAGAAGTCCATTCAGCCCATTGAGCCTGTTCTACCATTCAACATGATCACAGCTGGTCCTCTTTCTCAACTCTATACTCCCCATACCCTTCAACATCTCTAGAAATCTACTTCTTTCTTATGCATATTCGGTGGCTTAACTTAGTCTCTACAGCGTTCTGTGGTAGAGATTTGTACAGGTTCACCACCTTCTCAGTGAAGAAATGTCTCCTCATCTCAGTCCATAATGACTAACTGCATATGCTGAGAATGTGATGCTTTGCTCTGGACCTTCTTGGCTGGGGGGAAACATAGTTCAGTCTGTCAAGCTGTGTCAGAAGTTTTTATCTTTCAATGAGATTCCCTCTCCTACTTCTAAACTCTAGTAAATACAGACTGAATCAATCCCATCTTTCTTCATAAACTACAATCCCAGAAATCATCTAATGAACCTCCATTGTGCTCCCTCTGTGGCAAGTGAATCTTTTCTTAGGTAAGGTGACCAAAGCGACACACAATATGTGTGCTCCCACCAAGGCCCTGGACAGCTGAAGGTCAACAAAGAATCATTTACCCAGATATCCTGGGGTGTGGTAAGCACCGTCAGATTGGCATTCCACTCTGAATTATTTTCCATGAGTACTGAGTTCCATACTTCAAATCTTGGCTCCTTCAGAAATGTGGAGCATATGCAAAATCAAACAGTTCTCCCTAGTGCTGGATAGTTAGGAAATAATTAGGAAAATAATATTGTGCTATCTTCTTAGATTAAATTGTCCAGCAGCAAAATCAATCACATTAACAACGGTTGAGAAAGGTTAAGTGTGTAAGGTAAATGTGGGCTCAGGGTGATGAGTAGTTAAGAGTGACAGGGGGATAGGGTGCCAGGTAGGTAGTGTGGCAAGGTGGATAGAGTTAGCTACAGTGCCAGGTAAATCGTGGAGTGCTTAGGGTAGATCAGGGTCTGGGGACAGTGGGTGTGTCAAGGAGGGAGTGTCACCACTGGCAGCAGACAAGGGAAGCCATGGATAGTGGGAGGGCGTTCTCTACAGGAGGGAGATGCCAGGATTGGAAGGGAGAGGAGTGTTAGTTAGACCCAGCAGGGGTTGGTGGTGGTGGGAGGGGAGCGGGGGGGGGGGGGGGGGGGGGGGTGGAAGAATGGTTGTTAGGTCCAGTGAAGCTAGGGGACCTCCCCAGTTCCAGCAGCTGCGGAATAGATTTCAGGTCACTGGTGGGAAATAAGACACTTTGGGGGAACAGTCTCATCAGGGATGGATGGACGTGAGGGGTTGGGGGGAATGCTGGTGAGGTATGTTGAGATGATTGTGTGGTGATTTGCAAGTTCAGCTTAACAATTATCCAGGGTTAAACTAGATTTTTTAATCATCTAACTTCTCCTGGGTAACTATTAACCAAAGCCAAACCCTCTGAATTCTCTGCCTTTAACTGAATTTTTTCCAAGATGCATGGGAATTATCAATCAAAATCTTAAATTTCTGGGTAATTGCCAAGGGATACATATGGTCCTGAAGTACAACTCCATTCTGAATTACTCCAACAATTGTCTGACTATTGAAATATCCAGATCCAGTTTGATAGAATGACAGCAGGCAAGTTCCCCATCGAATGTGTTTTTTTTCAAATTGTCCATGGGGTGAAGGTGTCACTGGCTCGGCCCAGCATTTATTGTTGATTCCCAGTTGCCTCAGCCTTAATAATGTGAAGACTATGAATGGAAATGGGATGAAGTTTTTTTCTTAAGAGTAAAAATAACGGAAAGAAAAAAAATCAAGTGAGAAAACAAGACAGGAAGGGGAAATTGTAATTATTTCTTCTAAATTTACTAATAAGTGTTAACTCTTCAACTATTTGACGTCAGAAAATAAGATCAATTGTAGAACAAAGCAAAATAAACCAAGCCTGAGGAAAGGAGAGAGAGAGAAGCAGGAAAATGATAATTGGTGAACATGCTATTTTGGCCATAAGTTAGTATTCTTAACAGACTTACTGAGCTGAAGTAGGATAGTGCTAAAAAGGACAGACGGCAAGGTCAATGAATAGCTATTATTAAGCAAGTTTGATAACCTGAAGAGAAGGAACATTCTTCACACTAAAATATTGCTTTACTGGAAAGCGTTTATGATCTATAAATTGAATTAGCTGTAAATTTTGGCTGTATGAATTTGCAGTTAATTGCATTATTAAAAACTGAACATAGCTCTCATTTCCAGAATGCTACGACAAACTACCATCACTAATTCGTTACACTTAAGAACAGACTGCTTTACATGTGTACTCACAAATTCTGTAATTCAAGCAATAACAGATGTCATTGAAAAAATAAAGGAACAGACTCAAAAGCTGGGATAGAGTACTTTGCTGCAATGTGTGTCATGTACTCATCAATAGAAGCTGCACCTCAAAATGATTAAGACAATCAATTGAACACTTGAACCAACAAAAGTCAATGAAATAAACTTAGAGCAATTTACAAAAATAAAACCACTATATACAGTATACAGATGCCTTTTCATGAGCATGCTTCACAGAGGTAGATAATTTAATAGCTGATTGCCAAAAATTGAAGTTTCATGCTAAACCTAATGTTCTGACAACTTGAATACATTTTAAAATCATTTCCTTTACATTCTAATTTCTGGAACAGTCAAAAATGATCATTTCAACATTAATAGCTAAGAAGCCAAAATAGCAATGAATCGCGGTCAAGCTGATAATGTAAGGGTGTTTTCAATGCAGCTGCCTCAAAACTTCACAAAAAGTTATTTAGAACGAAAATGGAAGGAATGAAGTGGAGCCAGGGTGTTATATGACAGAGCACGAAAGACAGCAGGTTTATATTTAGTGGCATAAACATTTAAATAGTTGAATGCAATATATAATGTTCTTAAGGATTATAAGTTGTATAAAGAAGAAGGGATGGCCCTGGATATTTTCAAGTACATTTTATTTTGTACAAAATGTTATATTTAGAACACTGAGCAATAATCACAGAATTAAGTGTCTCAATGATATACACCAGTCACAAACTTATAACATTTAGGCTGCTTCCCCTCAACACCCACCACCACCCCCTAAATTGAAAATACTGGAAATGTAAATTATTTTGGATAAACCATCATTTATGAACCTTTCTGTGAACAAAACATATGGAACATAAAATAAATCAAAGCATTTTAAAAACTTCTAGAAGTCATGAGAGTTTATTCCAATTCTCCTATTTCTCTTCAACTGTTTGTAGTTCACCATCCAACCGATCCATCCCAAATTTCATATTAGAATTACCTCACCAAATTTCAATTAAATTGGGAAGCATTCCAAATGCATTATCTTTTGACACAGTGACACATTTCTACCATCCATTAGCATATTACCTAAATGCATCAGTCTTTGAACTAGCTTGTCTCCTTCATCAGTATAATTCGCGATGGATGCCAGAGATTTGAATGTTCTGGTCATGATTTACATCTGGTATATCCAAATTCAACTCAAACAAAGACCATTTATAATTTTAACATTCATTAGTCTTTGCTGACACTTCAAAACTACAGGCTTACTCTCTTAATGAATGCTCAGGCCTCAGTACTGTGTTTTCTAATCTGCAATGTTCAACATGTTCTCGAAGCTACTTCTGTCAAGTTTTCAATATTTTTTTCACTTCAAAATTTTTTTTTTAATTCCCTTTGCCGCAAACCATTGTTCCAAGGGGCAACAAAATACTTTTTCAGAATCACAGAATAAGAAATGCCAAATAATTTTGAAGTTTAATTTGCATCAGAATTACCATAATAAATTATAAGCCAATTTTTGTGTTTTGCAGTTAATTTACTGTATGCTCAGCTGTTCAATGTAATTACCCAGGTGGCAAGTGCAGCTTTTTTTTCCATATACTGTAACTTTTTTTTTTAATTAGCAAAGCCCTTGCCTGTAGCTTTGGATCAACCTTGCCAAAAAACCAGCTGTATCATTCCCAATTTATATTTACTGACTCTTTCAAACTGAGCTTAATTTTTTTCTTTACATATACAATTCTCCACAGTAAATAATCGAGCAAAAAAATACAATTTACGATAGTAAATTTGGAAAACTTCCTATTTGAATTTTTTTTGAAAAGAGGTGTTCATTTTATTGTGTATTTTCTTTCAGGTCAAGAGCCTCTGCAAATCAAAATTTGGGACTTAAAACCAGCTCTCACCCTCTCCTTTTTTTAAGAAAACTACAGAATTAATCTTAGCACCATGAGTTTCCTGGTTTAAGCAGTAATAAACTTCAAATGAAAGTCCATATTAAAAGAAAATTGGGCCATTTTACTGGAATAAAAATGCAGCACTTTAAAAAAAATTATCTTTTTTAACGTTTAGTGCTTATCTGGCTGAAGAAAGAGTTTATACATAAGGTTGCCAAACCACTTGTTTGAAAATAAACAAAATTATTTCAAGTCATGGAAGTACAAAATAAGTTCCAAAATAAATAAAACTAAATGTGATTAACTATAATTAAAATCATTATCAACTGTACTCAAATGGGTGTTATGCTTTTTCTTTGAAATTTCCTATTACTAAATGATTAATCTTTTGTCACTGATATATTTTCTTCATTCTTTTCTTAATTCCGCAAAAGAAGACTTCAATATAGCTAGGCAACATTGGAGTTGAGCCACAATAAACACATAACTTTACACCACCATCATAATGATCCACGGCAATGTGGTATTTACAAGACTGGTAAACTGAAAAGCCCTTTGCTTATTAATTTGTACAAATTCTTGATTGCTTGAAATATGATTTCCCAAGGTGGCCGACACTGGATCATTAGGAATAAAAAGCCAATTTATTCTCAAGAGGTATATTTAATGAAGGCAGTAAAGCACGATCGACAGACAAGGCACAGAATGCATTTGACTTAATGTCAAAAATAACTCATCACATATTTACTTCATATTTTTCTTAACTCACATCAAATAGGACTAGCTGTCAAATCCAAAATCATTACCTCAGGTGCAAAATTATGAACTTTCAATGTGTAGGCTGTGTTGTAAAAAATTAATTGTATTCTTTGGATAAATGGAGATAACCTTCATTTACAGTCTTTTGTGTTGCATTTTATGGGAGTTTTTTGTCCCAGCATGGCACGATAACTAAGAATTCTTGATAACTAGGAAAATTTGTCATGAACTAGGATTTGTTTTAAAACCCTAAATATTTACATCAAATCTTGAATGATTCATAGTTCCAAGTAACAGTTACGTTTCATGCAACCCTTATTTTACATATAATTGTCCACTCCAGAGCAAAACAAAGATCTAACACCTGGTGCGTAAGCCTCAATTAAATTAATACCTTGCATTTATTCTCAAGACAGCATATTGCTGAACTCAAAATGGCAAACCTAGTGAGCTCAGGTAAGGAGAAAATGTCACAACCAGCACAATTCAAGTAACACAATGTAATTGAAATGTAATCGAGATTGTTTTCCAGTAATAATGAGTTCCAATGTTGGGAACTCAATTACAGCGATTGTCCAAGCTACATCCACCTCGTTTCACATTGACTAGCCCCAGAGTTACCGCGGCTCCTCATTAAATCACACTTTACCTACATCTGTGGTGGAAAACAGTCACTGCACTTCCACTACCAACCTATCTCATTTTGTAATGACACAAAAGACTTCATTGAATGAGGGTTTAAAATTTAATTCATCTCCTCAATCTTCCAGGATTCTGAAGTCCACTCACCCTCCCTCCAACAATCTGGTTAAAACTGAACTAAAAAGACCAAAACTTTCAGTCCCAATGGCATGGGGCCCAGAAGCCAAAATGCCAGATTGTTCTCACCCACCACTCCCTAATCCTGCACAGCCCTTTTTTTTCTAGAGGTGGTTGCTATTTAAAGATAGTTAGTGACCTATTAAAGCCTACTGTCAAAGACTGATTAGAATCTTCCTGAAAACAGGGGATACTGCCCAGGTACCTGGAGGCAGCTCTTAGCAAGAGATTTTGGGTGGGGGAGGGGAGGGAGGTTTGAGTGTCCAGGACAGATTTTGAGGTCCCCCCATTCATTCTCTCTCCCTTTCCAAAAGTATGGCTTGGCTGGTCACCTTTGTTCTTACAGTGAAGATGGAGAAACAACACCTTCAACTTCTAGCATCCGTCTCTTTCTCTCTTACCTTTTGCGACAATCTCTGGTCCTTACAAGGTGGACAGCCGCCTATTAGACCCCAGCCTCAAAGGCCTGCCCACTATCATTAAATGGACAATGAAGCTGCCCTCTGACTACTAACTATCCAGTTGAGGGAAAATCACTGTTTATCAAAAAGTGCAAGCTACTGACCCCCATTTGACCGAGGCATCAAGGTCCAAAGGTCCCTGGGAATAATCATGAACAAGGTATGTTAACCATTCTTACCGTGGCACAAATAGGGCATGTACAACATATGAAAGGTAGAAAATCAAAGTAATGTTCATGGCCTAATTTTTTGGGGGGCTCTTTTAGCTTAAGGATTTCTAGACTCTAAATAGCTGAACACATTGAAAGAATACAAAAAAAGTCAAGAAACATGCATCCTGCTCAGTCACAAATATATGGCTGAAAATGATGCACATTTCGATATCTAGCCTGAATTTCACTGCAAAATGAGGTAAACATTACCATATTGCTAATAAACTATCTCCTCACACAATAATGAGAAACAGCTTCTTAAATTTATAAACGTTATTTTTTAATTTACAAAATTGCAAGATAATTACTGATGAGGAAAGCCATTTGGCTCATCTTAATACATCCACCCAGAGAGATTCCAATATTCCACCACGGCAGCATGCAATTTTTTGTCAATTATCCCAGCATTCTCATCTCCCTCACCACTTTATCTGCAAATGTATTCCACAGGCAAAACATTCTCAATGCAAGGGAAAACTTTCTGATATCAGCCCCAAATAATCTTTTACTAGCTTAAAGTCATATCTACTCCTTCTAATTCTGCAGCATGATTTAACGTAATGTTCACTCTTCCTAAAACTTCACCTCACTCTGAGGCTCAAGATCATCTCTCAGATTATTTTCCTCTCTAAGCTGATGGGTCCAAGTTGCTACAATTCTACCTCATAATTCAGATCTTTGCCACTGGGAGTTAGCTAAATGATTGTTCTCTGAATGCACTCCAGTTTTTGAGCAGCTCTCGATTCTTGTGAGCAAACACAGGACACAAGATGGAAGATCAAGTTTTCTCTAAAACAGTACCTCCTCTGATCCAGATTCTATTTGTCACAAATGAGACAAAATATTTTTTATATGCATGTATACTAACTGCTATAAATGAACAGCTGAACAAAAGTGGCTCCTATCAAATGACTGGATGTAGCAATAATCTTCCAGAAACTTCTCAGAAGTCAATGTGAGCCAGCAACCAATGCTCACATACTTCCTGACGGGTGCGTATTTGTGCTTTCTGCAAGTAAAATCTTTTTTTTAAAGCAAATTGCATTTCAGCATGATGCCATAGGAGGAACTTTGAAGGGATTTTTTTTTTAGAAAACAGCCTACAAGTCATCAAGAGCTGGCTTGCCAAACAACCATCTCCACAAAGTAACTCCAGACTGCTAATTCCTGTTTGGTTCTTCAATTTTAAAATCAAAAACACAGTTAAACTAGTATAACTAAATTGTTACTAGTTGAATAATCTTTTTACTTTTTCTGATTCTCTCTGTATCTGACTGCAACTGAGCTTGCGCAGGAAAGGAAAACCCTACATCTAAGAGAGTGCAAAATAAATTTTGCTTCTGGTTTAACTTTACCGCAGTGTTGTTGTGGTCTTACAAATTCAGAGACCCCAAACAAGACTGGGGAAAATACACAAATTAATGAGGAAAGTTAAATCACAGTCTGCTTATGGACAAGTGATGATAATAAGGAGAGTGACTTATTTTAACTCACAATCCATCTGTAACATATCACTTTGATGACTTAGTCCAACATTTTATGGTCTTAATTGACAGACCAGCATAGGTTAATCATATTTAGAACTGAGCTGACTCAGATACCTAGGCCTCTTAGTTTTGTTGTTCACAATGTCAAAATCATTCATGGGATATAGCTGCCATATACTTATACTTCCTGCATGTAATCTGTTTCATCTAAGTTTGTGTACCTTGTCCAACTGATTCTCTATTTGTTGAGCTACCAATTTTCTGATTTCACTGCCCCTCCTAGTCTGGTATCAGTTTCAAATTTGACCACTTTGATTTGAATCCTAAATCCAAATTATTGAAATAAATTGAAAACAGTAATGATTCCAGACTCATAGCCTGGAGGAGTCCACTTAGTACTCTGTCACAAGTACTCATTGTTTCTTGCCCTTCAGGCAGTTTCTTTTTTAGTTGCTGCCAGCTTCAGTTCGGTGATAGTCCCATGTAACTGCGTTAGAGGCTCCTGGGTTTGAGTCCAATTCAATAGACACAAGCACATAACTTAGGCTGACACTCCAGTGTTGCCCTGTCAGATACATTTGGACAGGATATTAAAATGAGACTGCCACGCTTTCCCCACGAAATGAATGTAAAAAAAATCCAATGACCCTCGAAAAGAAAGAGTAGGGGAGGGGAGTTCTGGTATTATTTACACATTAATTAAAGCAATGTCACTACTATAGATTATCTGATTGCTTATCGTGGGGCAGTATGCGAGAATTAGCTGTTGCACTTGTCTTCATGCAACAAGTGGTGATAATTGAAAAGCGCTTCATTGTCTGTGGTCTGTCCTATCGTCAATGACAATGTTTTGTAAATGCAGGTTATGTGTTTTTCATGGTTTCCATCTCTTCTCTTGTCTAATCAATAATGATCATCTGTCTGTGACCTGCACACTGTCTTTATCCATTTTATACTTGATGGTTTTCTAACTACCTTGTTGGTGATAATCTTGTTAGCTTCTGTAATGTCACTCAGAACCTGGTAACTGTAATTAGTCTTTTGGGTAGCTTCATCCTGTTTATCAGCTTGAGCCAGCAAGGATCTCCATTTGTTTGGATGCCACAACTGTTGTCCTGTCATGACAGACCTATTCCTATGCGTATAGGTCTGTAGCTGATTCACTCATCAGATCTCACCATAGTGGTGACATGAAACCTCTCACAGAATTAAATATTATTCACTCATCCCTCTTCCAAAAAAATATAAGACAGCATTGAGAACTGAACGGACAAACATTGCTGGTAAGTTAAATTATAAGGATAGGCTGGGACTTCCTTCCCCTGGAGCATAGGAGGCTGAAAGGTGATTGTGAGGTTTATAAAATCATGAGGGGCAAAGGTGAATGGCCGATATCTTTTCTCCAGGGTAGGGGAGTCCAAAGCAAGGGGACATTGATTTAAGGTGAGGGGGAAAGATTTAAAAGGTATCGAAGGGGTAACTTTTTCATGCGGAGAATGGTATGTGCATGGAACAAGTTGGCAGATGAAGTGGTCGAAGCGAATACAATTATAACATTTAAAAGGTATTTGGATGGTACATGGATTAGAAAGGTTTGGAGCGATGTGAGCCAAATGTATAGGCAAATAGGACTGGGAAACCTAGCTGGCAAAATAATTAATTATACAATCTTACACAATCACCTTCCCTCCATGATGAGGCCAGAGGTGGGAATATTCACTCACAATTGCACAATGTTCAGCACATTCAGTCCTTAGATAATGAAACAACTGTGTCCAAACGCAGGAAGATCTGGACAATCTTCCAGGTTGTGTTGCCAAGTTGCAAGTCTGCATCACATGAGCAACGTATGGACGACTAACTTTGATTTCTATTGTTTGACTTAATATCTGTGGCTTTCATGAACTGAAATAGTTTTAAAAAGGAACCAAAAACATTGAATTAAATTGTGACAGGCAACACCTGATCCATACAATTTGCCAAAATTTTATGAAACCAATATAAATTAGACTGGAGATAGCATGAGCTGAAATTATCAAATTTTCCTGAAGTCAGTCAAAGGAGTCAACATCATCTGTCCACTTACCCTCTCACCCCTGACTACTCCTCACTGCTTCCTATCTGATTTACAGCTTCATGAGAGCGTTCAAAGATTGGAGATGTCACCATTGCTGACAATTATGAAGCATAAAAAGCAAAAGCAGACAGCATATAGAGGTAGCTGAAATTTAAAGTCGATCTCTGGGGGAAATGGAGAGATGCATTTTTGACTGTCAAACCAAAATAGGCTCTCTCGTCTCTGTAGAAAGAAAAGCCAAGTGACAAAACTGACTGAAAAGAAGCAGCAGGAAACCATCAAGTTAAAGGATAACATCATCATTCTCTGAACAGCTCAGAAATCAAACAACTAAATGTGGTCTCCGGTTTAGCCCGTACATCTCAAGTCACCCAAAATGCCCCAAACCATTTATTCTTTCATTTTCCTTTCATACTTGTGACAGTACCTGTGTCTTTCTCTGTATCTGTGTATCCAAAGGCTGTTTGACATCCTGCGTTTAAAATTTTCCTAGGCGTTAACAGGTAATAAAACTGCTCTTTCACTCGATTCACTGGCTCCTTACTGCCAGACTTAAAATTATTTGATCACATTTTAACTGGCTGTTGTATAACCTTCTAAAGAACTTAAATCCTTGTTGCAATGTGAGGTTGAAAAGGTGGGGAGGAGCCAATTCACCTTGCCTCATCTGGCCATAACAGTAGCATCCAACAACACACTGATTATATGCTGCAAGTTACTTCTTGTGTTTAGCAGATTAGTTCAGGAGAACAAACACGATGTTTGATGAAACACAAATGGCACATTTATCCTGAAAGAGAGTCACGTAAAATTAATAAACATAATATGGTCCGAAGGCTCTGTCCAAACATTTCCTTTTATAATCCTGGAGCATCGTAAGGTCCAGTGCATCTGTGGTCCACCAAATATGGTATATTCTATTCACAGTGCACCACTGCACAGCGGTGATAATGTAAATAGAATTTAAATAATACTTATTGATACATAAATCACACATTTTAAGAGTGTCACCATGCAAGGCCTCAGGTATTTTAATGAATACACTAAAAGCAGCTGGAAATTCTAAAACAAAAATAATTGTAGGACATCTAAGCCTCATTTCAACACAGCACCAATATCTGTTTGATGAGGCACCATCATTGTTGCAATTAAAAACATTATGTCAAAGACAGAGCTTCCCAAACAAGTGTTGTTGGTGTTGTATTCCCCACTGCCTTGACAGGGGACAGCACAGACCTTCAAAATCGCCAATAAAAAATGAAGACAGTTCCTCTGTTTAAATGTGCTGACATGAACAAGAAAGCACAATGGAAATTAATAGATATTGCACAATTATTAATGTAACACAGCAACATTGGATATAGCAGGAGGTCACAGCACATGGAATTGTTTTGCTTTGTACCCAAATCATTGCTAAGGACAAAGAAAATCTGCTTTACTTTCTCCTCAACCCAGTTGTTTATAAATGCTACTAAAAAAGATATCTGCTATGGAAACAATCATAACAGAACGTCCCTAACAGGTGGCATCATATTCTTTTAAGACAGCAGCGAAAGACTGGTTTCCACAAGTCACATGACTCACTGTCTGACTCACAAGCCAAAGATCATGAGGTGGAGTTCCAGCTGAGCTGTCGTCACCCGCCTCAATTCACTCAAACAATTAAAGCCCCTGCATGGGCCAATTCATGGGATGACCTGTGGCATCATGCATCAAAGAAAACCATGTTCCTCCCAACCACAAGTGTAGATGTAGAGGCTGAACTTCAATGGAAGCTCTCCAGACACACTGCCTAGTGGAAGACCTAAGGAAACTCAAGGACACATTCCACACATCACTCAACAAAAACCGGAAAAAAAACTGCGGGTTCTGTAAATCAGAAACAAAAACTGAAATTGCTGGAAAAACTCAGCAGTAATTCAGGAAGGCTGTTTGCAAAACCTGAAAGGATTCAGAAAAGATTTACAAGAATGTTGCCAGGGTTGAACGGTTTGAGCGATAGGGAGATGCTGAATAGGCTGAGGCTGTTTTCTCTGGAGCATTGGAGGCTGAGGGGTGACCTTATACAAGGTTATAAAATCATTAGGGACACGGTTAGGATAAATACACAAGCTCTTTTCCCTGGGATAAGGGTGTCCAAAACTAGAGGGCACAGGTTTAGGGTGAGAGGGAAAAGATTTAAAAGTGACCTACAGGGCAACTTTTTCACACAGGAGGTGAGGTGTATATGAAATGAGCTACCAGAGGAAGTGGTGGAGGCTGGTAGAATTTCAACATTTCAGAGGCATCTGGATGGGTACATGAATAGGAAGAGTTTAGAGTGATATGGGCCAAATGCTGGCAAATGAGACTAGACTTATCTAGACATGGGCAAGTTGGACCAAAGGGTCTGTTTCCATGCTGTACATCTCTATGACTCAAGGTCTGGCAGTGTCTGTGGAGAGAAATCCAGTTCTAAGGAAGCATCACTAGACCCAAAACATTAACTCTGATTTCTCTCCACAGACACTGCCAGACCTGCTGCACTTTTCCAGCAATTTCTGTTTTTGTTCTACAAATCACTGTTTTCACTGTCTCTCTGTTAAAACTGAGAGAGATATGTTTTAAGGCAGCTCAGTGGTTAGCACTGTTGTCTCACAGTGCCAGGGACCCGGGTTTGATTCCAGCCTCAGGCGACTGTCTATGTGGAGTTTCCACATTTGCCCCGTGTCTGTGTGGGTTTCTTCTGGGTGCTCTGGTTTCCTCCCACAGTCCAAAGATATGCAGATCAAGTGAATTGGCTATGCTGGATTGCCCATGGTGTTGGGTGCATTGGTCAGCGGGAGGTGGGTCTGGGTGGGTTGCTCTTCGGAGGGTTGGTGTGGACTTGTTGCGGCCAAAGGGCCTCTTTCCAAATTGTCGACAATCTTAGAAAAACATTAAAGAGGGAGGAGAGAGAGAGAGAGCGACATTGGGAGGCAGAAGAGTTTAGAAGGAAAAACCAAAAAGAACAACTGATGCAAGGTCAACTGCTAAGTTTAAATCTGCGATTGATTTTTTTTTGTTGGTCTAAGGTATTTCAGAACATGGGAAAAAGGTGACTTTATGGAATTATGTTGCAGACCAGCCATGATCTCGGTGAGAAACAGAACAGGCTTGAACAACATGGTTTCCTTTTCTTAACCGAATTCCAGAGCTCAGAACTTTGGGATTTGAAAGCACGGTGATCTGGTGCAATGATGAAGTCTGGGGATGCATAAGAAGGCAGGATTAGAGGAGTATGGATATCTTTAAAGGTTGAAAGTCTGGAGAAGCTTACAGAATGTGAAGGAACTAGGTTATGGAGAGATTTGATCACAAGGGTGAGAACCTTAAGACTAAGTTTGGACATAGGCAGTTTTAGATAAGGTTATGTTCATTGAGGGTAAAAAGGGGAAGACTGGCCAGGAATGTATTGGGATTGCAAAGGCCTGAGGCATGAATGAACAATTCAGCAAGGGTCGCTGAGTGAGGGGTAGCAACAGCTAATATAAAGGAAGAAGAATTGATGATGAAAAGGAAAACAGGTCAGTCAGCTCCTGGACCTGTTTTCCAGGTCACATAGGATGCTGGAGTTGCTTAGAGTTAGTTTTAAACAATGAGAGAAGGACAAAGTCAATGCTTTTGGAGATTCTGGCAGGGACCAAATTTAGTCTTCCTGTTATTCACCGAGTGGAAATTCCTGTTCAGTCAGTGTGATTGTCAGTCAAGCAAGGTAGCAAGGCAGAGACAGCAGAGAGGTTGTTGTGCTGGCTGTGATCAGCATCCTCCTGGCTTCCCGCAGTGAATCATTTAACCAAGCAGGAAATGCAAAATAATACATGGCTTGTAAGGCATGGGAGGGATGGAGAGAAGAGTAGATAGTAGTGGGCAAGAAAATACACATATATTTTAAAGGGAAAGTTCTGCGTTGTAGCCAGTTTTGTACATTTTGCTAAAGGTGAGAGAAGATCATGTTCCTGGTCCAATTTCATGTTGAGCTTTTCATCATGGCAAAGTCAAGAAGACAATGCTGCTATTTCCAGAGATAAAGTAGGTAACGTGGACATACATGTAAATAAAATAGCTACTGATTGCTGGTCTGAGAACCTCTTTGCAATGTACACATCATCAGCCAAGATCTTGCATCACCCAAACAGTGCACTTACGAAATTTGTCTACAACATCAGGAGCTGGAATTTGCACAGATGATCTAAATCTCTTGAAGGTCCGTAAAAACTTTGTGCACCCCACCTAAAAAATGTCATTTTTGGCTCTCCGTATAGTCCATCCCCAGCCAATGGGAAAGGTGTGTCTGCCAGCTACACAGTTGCAAATCATAACTTCAAAAACAAGCACTTGTTGTTACTGTTAACAACTGCTGTGGAATCCACCCAACAACATAAACAGGTTGGTTACTACAGCATGAGAGGCAATATTACAGCAATGCTTCCTCAAGCAGTTCTGCAACAGAAATGTTGGAAAGCCCAGAACCATGAAAGATTCTGACGTCCAGCCAGCCTGTCCAAAAAGACTAATACCTCTCAAACATGTCTATCTCTCAGAATACCCCATTGTGTTGTACTTTCATTCTCCACTGTATCTGATTCAATTGCTGCCCTAGGCCATCAGTCCCACTCTCTGCATAAAAGCAAATGTATCTAAACTATCAACATACCTTCTCCCTTCTGTGTTAGCGCCCGCCTCTCACCCTAGACTTAGTAGCATGCTATGAAATGTTAATAGGGTATGATTTATTTTCTTTCCCTTGCAAATCTTGATTCTTGGACTGAAGCCTGATCTTTTCCAAAGTAAATCAGCCTCACTTTGTAGCTCAAACTAACACCATCAGTTTTATTGCTCCTTTCTACCTTGCTTTCAATGTCAGAATAGCCTCACTATGATTTTGTATCCAGAGGTTCATGTTTGAGCTGTGCAAATGTGCAGACTCATTATCACTCGCTGTGGTTCTTCCCTTTGAACTGTAGAATCTATCATCTGGTGAGCTGTCTTTACTGCTGCCACACTGTTCTTTTCAATGAGCTGAACAGCAATACTCCCAGATGCTGGCCATTCTGTTTTGTAGCCTGCAGCCCTGGACACATTTTTGGTGTGGGAAACACGTAAAAGAGGGTGTTTGTCCATCTCACAATTTGGAGATGCCAGTGTTAGACTGGGGAGTGTGAAGTTAAAAATCACACAACACCAGGTTATAGTCCAACAGGTTTAATTGGAAGCACACTAGCTTTTGGAGCAGCGCTCTGAAAACTAGTGTGCTTCCTGTTGGACTATAACCTGGTGTTGTGTGAGTTTTAACTTTGTCCATCTCACCACCTTCTCACCCATTCCTAAACTATCCCTTACAGAACAGGGCAGCCACCGGCAGACGCCCTAGTCTACCCACCATATTTAAATAGATATTGAAGGGTCAACTGAGCTTGTTATCAAGCCAATTGACCCCAAAAATACCAATATTATGCTGACCATATTATAATGCAGTTGTTAGGGGCACGTAGGTGAGTGTGGGCAGCCTATCGGTTCTAAAAGCATAGTTTTTAAAATAGGGGGGTAAAGGATAGGAAAGGGAAGAGAGGTGGTAGTGGTAATGTCACTTGTCTATTACTGGTTCTGGACTAGTAATTCAGAACCGCAGGCTGGTGTTCTGGCGATATGAGATTGAACACCACCACGGCAGGTGGTGAAACTTGACTTGAACAAAAAAGTGGAATTTATTTTTAAAAGCCAGCTTTATGGGGGCCATATAACCATTTCTGATTGTCATGAAAACCCATCTGGTTCACTAATGTCCTTATCTAGTCTGGCTGACATGTGACGCCATATCCATAACAATATGGTTGACTCCTAACTGTTAATAATAAGAGATAGACAGTAAATGCTGTCTTAACCAGCAATGCCCACATCTCATGAATGAATAAAAAAAAGGAGTACCAACATAAGGAAGGATTCTCTTGGCACATTGGAGAAGCCACCTTCACAAGATAGCACTCCCCTTTCCTTCCTCCCTGTCCAGACTTTAAGACACTCATCTCCAACCACCTCATCCTTCTTGTCAAAGATGCACAAATCCTCAATTTAATGCTTCCAACTTACTTCGGTCCACATGGTCCTTCAACTTCAGGTTGTTTAGAGTCCTATCAGCATCCATTATTGAACTCTTGGCACTGCCAATAAGACTGGCATTCTGCACCAATTCAGCACATCCCAGTGTGTTATGAATGCAAGTGGGCTTTGTTTCAGTCTATTATCTAGTCACTGACTTTCCTCTATTGTGGGTGGGGCAATCAGTCCCCTCACAAGAAATTTTGTCATTAATTTATATTCCTACCTATTATTTTTGTTTCATTTCCTTGCATTTGTCCACAATAAATGTTATTTGATGCTCATCAACCCATCTTCTCAACCTTTGAACTTAATTTGATTTTGCCTCATTGCAAGCTATGAAACTAATTGCCCAATTTGATAAAAACTGAAATCCTAGAAAGCTACATTTTGGTCATACAATTCATTTGTATGTACTATGAACTACAGTATTGGACCACGTGATGTCCCTATTCATAAGTAGTGGGAATTGAATGGATTCAGACAGTTTGTCAAGCAGGGTTGCTGAACCACAGAAACAAAATATTGGTTGAACTTAACAATCCATACAGGGATTTTATTTCTTTCTGAAGGTGAGACTGTGGGTTAAGTAGGCCTCAAAACATGGATGTATGCATAAGTAGGTCAGCAGGCCACAAAAGAGCTCTTTTGCCACTGGTGGAATACAAGTCAATAAAGAACAACTGAATTTTCCTAAATTGGAAACAAACTGGCAGGTTTACTGATTACAGCTTGAATTTAAACTTGATAAGCAATCATTTTCTCTTCAGCCAGAATCTCAGCAAACACACTCCATCACCTGAGAGCATTAAATAAACATTCCAAGTCCTTTTCCCTGCTCCTATTCATAACCCTGCGATGCTCAATGTGTGCAAAAATGGCCTGACTTATTTACATTGGGATCTGGAATGGAATTAAATAGCTTAAGCTTAAATAAATTGCATTAACTGCCATGTAAACATTCCTGTTACTTGTCCAAGAAGATTCAAACTCAACCTGACAGGAACATGTCATTGTGAGCAAGTTGTTCAACTGTATCTCTTTCTGACTGAATTAAAGGTGTGCTGACAATACCACTTATATCTCCATTCATAACAATTTTATACCAGTATTATTGATGCAAATGTTGAGCATAATTTAAAGACAAGATCCAACATTGTGAAGCAATATGTCAATGTGTGAAAAGACATTTTAAGTTAGTGAATTAAATTTAAACTTATTTGCAAAATCACCATTTCCAACAAAAGGATGCAAAAGACTTTTGGAGGAAACCTTACTTCTAAAGCATAATTTTAAAATTCCAATCAAAATGCAATTAAACTTGATTGGGATTAAATGTTAAATTGTTATGCACTTTCGAAACTATTTTGCATCTGAATCTAAATGTGGTATTTTCTATTTGATTCCTGCATAACATGTCACAGATAATTTTAGTGATTGGTCATGAATTGCCAAGGTGGTGAGATGGGTGAAGTCCTAATCTCCTCCCATAAATTTAGCAGGGAATTATCAGGAGCCCTGAGGAAACAGCATAAGCACACAGCTGCTTTATCTGTTTCTGCAGAGGCACCACCAATTTCTCTCTGAAACTGCAGTGGAAGGTTGGATTGCCCTTTGGAATTCAATGCCCCAATGTACTGCTGTGCACTGAAGCATTAATGTCTTATATCAGAGAAAAGGGACACTGGATTGCATCTGAAAATGAGTTCCTATTCTGATCATAGTGTTAGCATGCAGAAGCTACTGCTTTGTAATGGTGGTAGAAATTACAGCCAGGCCATGCCCAAGATAATTTTATGTACTTCCAGCAACAAGCAACTGGAATTGATAGTGGCAGGAGAGCAGATGTTTTGCTTACTCCTTCAAGTGGGATATGTTTAAATGCTTCTACCCAAATCTTCCCTTCTCCCAAATACACCAGGGGCATTCGTTAACAAGATGTCAGCTTGAAGAACACAAACAGTTTGAAGAAATGATCTCAGAGTAATTGGGAGACTATAGAAAGAAACATTTGTAACTTTAAAATCTTTGTGACTTAAACTGCCAAATTTCTATTCATAAACAATCTTTATATTCATACTTAGTCACTAGACCAGTTGATTCTGCAGTCTTTATATGTGGAGAATGAACTTTTCTTATTTGTACAACACTATATATTTACATACATGTGAGGCACAGGGAGGATCCACTAACTGAACAGACCCCTATGTACTTTGGCAGAAAGACCTTAGATGGTGATCTTTCCCCACTGTGCTTTGGTGCAAGCTTTCCCAAGCTTTAGGACATCCCTCAGCACATAGCCCTGGACCTTGGAATGTGCCAGTCTGCAACACTTGGTCAAGGTCAACTCCTTGCTCTGGAAGATCAATAAGTTTCGGGCAAACTAAAGAGTGTCTTTCACCAGGTTGATGGCCCTCCAGGCACAATGTCCTGGTGAACAGACTGTGAAGCGTAGAGTCATGGAGCTACTTGGGTTGAACCACTGTATCTCATGTCATGACAAATTTAACACCCACTTAAGTTTGATGGTGTCCATGTGCAATGCAGATTATAGCAATGTATGAACAGAGAAATAGCCACAGATCATTCAGCCATCCAGCGTACTGCTCCACTCAACCAAATCACAACTATTCCATACCTCAACCCCATTTACCAGTCATTCCTGAGTGAAGTAGAGTCAATCAATATGTCTCTAAATTTTCAATTTTCCCATTAGGGATTCAAAAGTCATATTATATGTATTCAGCTAATTCCTCAAAACTATTCAGGTATCTGCAATTAAATTCCCTTTTGTTGTAAGTTTATATTCTTGTTTCCACAGTTACATCACACATCCTTGCCCTCTATTTAGACACTGCAATCCATCTTAAACAGTCCCTGTTCAGAAGTGGTTGCTAGGTGTCACGTGGAAGTGGCACAGTTTGAATTTGCACCCCTTCAGAAGCCATACTCACACACCACCCACCGTCTTCGCAGCTGTCTTCACGCTGAAATTTGGAGCTTAAATGATGCAGAATCATAATCAAAATGACTTGCTCTAGCACTGATGGCAATTTTTGGTTGAATTTTGAAGTTATTTTATAAACATATAAATTCACAGCATGTCATAACTGGGCAATTTTCCAAACTTGAAGAGCGAATTTCTGAGTTAGAATATGGCTTCTAAGTTAAACATTCAATCATGAATTTCTAACAAGTTGTTTCTATACTTATTTTGGAGTTTAAATAATTGCTTTAGCAATCTGATTACAAATTCAAAGGCAGGTAAAAAAAGTAAAATATTATTTTTTCAATAGAATTATTAAAGCGAATCAAGTACTTACTAACAAAAAAGTTATTTCTCAATAGCTTCCAAATGCTGGCAAAGTTTGTCAGACAATTAAAATGGAAAAATCTATGCAAAAGGGTTAGAATGAGAGCATTTTATAATATAATTTTAATATCCTCTTTGGTTTTATGATTTAGTAGCAGAATATTAAAGAGAAATCTAGCTCAAGACATTATTTTGATTATGACCATCTATAATCTTTTTGGTTGTAAATGTTAATTGAGTTTTATTAACATAATTCTAAAATTCCAATGACAAACTATTTGCAGTGAAGACAAAAATGTTATGCCAAATAAATATATATTTTCTATTTACGCTTTGTTTGAACTTTTAAAATTGTTAAAAATATATTAACTATTTTAATATATTTGTTAAAAATTATTAACTTTTTAACAAATCACAAGTTAATAATTTGTAAAATATTATTTTAAGAGTTGGAAATTACACTCTTCATTTCTAAAATCCACTGAATTTGATCTTTTTGCAATTCATATTCATCAAGTACTTGCTTCCCAAGTAGTTTACAAGGAAATATGGTTAAGGATTCACCATCCACTCCCCTCAATACGATATTCTCCTGTGATGCTTGTAACATTTTACACATAAAGGTGACCATTTGCATACCTCAAGTCAGTGTTAGCAGATAGTTTGTCTAAAATCAGTTCATTTTATTTACCCTTTTTACTTGAGATGATTTTGATTTCTGAGTTTCAAATTACTCACATAGGTGAGTCTGCACTTCCTATATCCACAGAAGTCTTTCCAATTGCCTTAACATACGTCCACTGACTGGTTTTATACTGCACATGAGCAGAATTCTTTTTCTCTGTGAAAATGACAAAGTAACATCCATGAAAACCTATTTTAAATGTGAAATAACTCCATGGAGGTTGGTATCCTGTCACCAAGTCATCCTTTATTTACATGTGCATAGTACATGGACTCTGACCAGCTGGCTCAGCACTAGTCCCTAAATTCAGTAGAATCTCTGAGACTCCTGTTTAGATCTGTCAGCCAGGACTCCATGATTGACCCAGGTTATCAGCCCAATCAGGGAATGCATACTCAATGACATCCACCTGACCAACCTCTTTCCAATCACGACAAAATGTTAATACCAAACAAGTTATTTCACTAGTTACATGAACAAGAGAATATTTACTCAGTATTTCTAATATATTCAAATTATGAATTCATACAAGCATAATCAGGCAAAAATGGACAGTGAGTCATTGAAGGTAACATTAGCAGGGGCAGCCAGAGCCTTGTGAAAATGCAGATTTTAACGCAAGAATTAAACCAGCATTGTGGAGTTGAGATGATTGAAGACCAGCCAGCAAATGATAAGGCAAAAGAAAGTGATGCACAACAGCCACAATCAGAAGGGATGGAGCAACTTGGGAAGTTGCAGGGCTAGACAAGATTAGAATTTAATGAGTTGAGGAGAAGTATGAAGGGATAATACACTATGACTTACTCACAGAGAACGTCATTTATGTTTTTAATTACAGTAATAGGGTGGGGAAACAGGTTGAGCCAGAGAGATTTGTACAGAGTACACAAGACAGATGCACAGGTGAAAAGCAGGAATACACTTAAGGGCATTGGAGAGTAAAGGGAGGTTCAAGACAAAATGGAAGTTGACAGGGATAAAGGTTGACTCATGACGATGTTTGGCAAAGATAGGTGAGTGATAGCAGAGGAGGGTTGGGAGCAGGCAGGAATGGTAAGTTGGATAGGCAGCAGTTTGACAGAAATGGAGTAATGTAAGCTGCAGAGGGAACTTACTAACTAAATGAACTCATGGAGGTATTCAGGGATCAAAGGAAAACAACACCGTTTCCTGCTCGGGGCTGGGGCACAGGTTGGTTGGGTATGTTTGACATAGCAGGGAAGACAAAAGGGAAAAGCACAAAAGAAAATGAAAGGAATGATGCCCTTAGTGAAAAACGTACACTTACACTTACAGTAATGGCCAAACTGTGCTCACTACATATAACTGCCAAAAATTATTTCCAATTCTACAGCTAAAACAATAACTACAATTGATATTTTAAAATGTATGTCTTTTACTTATTTTGTATTCAACTAAGGGAATTGCCTAACCCCCTCTAACTTCCTTTATAAGTTGCAGACAGACTGTCTTCAAAAGTTCTAGATAAAACTACCTGATTAGGAAAGGGCAGCCGAACAAACACTTGCATCTTTATAACGCCTTTAATGTCGAAAAACCTCCCAGGGCACTTTAGAAAAATGTATGGAAAATGGGCACCGAGTCAAAGGAGGAGATAGTAGAAACAATGATCAAAAGCTTGATCAAAGAGGTGGGTTTAAGTAGAATCTTAATGGAGGAGAGGGAGCTGGAAAGATAGAGAAGTTCAGGGAGGGAATTCCAGCTCCTGTAATGTAGGCAGCTGGAAGCACAGGCACCAGTGCTGGGGCAGAGAGTGTGGGGGAGGGGAGAGTGGAAATGCTGAAGAATTACAGACATGGAGGGTATGGGGAGGAAGAGTTTACAGGGATGGGAAAGGATGAAACCTTTAAGGGAAAGATATCAATTAAAATTAGTGTTGAGACACTGGCGTACAGGAAACTGCTAAGTCAGACCTGTATAAATCAGGGTAAAAAACAATGAAGATGTGATGATCCCTACTTCTGATATTTTTGCCAAATCACAGATTCATAAATTATCAAGCGTGCAGTAGCGTCACTGTCCACCATCCACCTAATCTAAATACTCTATGATTCCTTTGAGCCCTTTAAAATTCTTTACATTAAAGCAATTATCAAATTTCCTTTAGGGGCATTTATAAGGTAATATTCAAACGTAGTTACGACATGAGAAAATATGATATAGAAGGAGTAAGTTAGTTGGCCCCCTGAATCTGTTCCACAATTCAGTATAAATATTTCAAATCTGATTGTGGCCTTAACTCCACTGTCCTGCAAGCCCCACAAAACCCTTGACTCCTTGTCAATCAAAAATGCAGCACCTCGCATTTATCTAAATTAAATTAATAATAAATAATATCTACCACTCCTGAGCCCATTGGTTCAGCTGGTCAAGATCCCATCATAATCCGAGGTAACCTTCTTTACTGTCTATTAGACCTCCAATTTTGGTGTCATCTGCAAACTTACTAATGATAGAGGAACCTCGATTATCCGAATATCAATTATCCGAATTTTGGATTATCCGAAGAAGATCTCAAGGTCCCGATAGAAACATTACAAGAGGTATTTCCAACACTGATTGCGCCTTCTGTTTACAATGATTAAAAGTGAATCTGGCTAAGACTGAAATGCTGCTGAGAACAGTCCTGGACATCGATGGGACTCCAAGCACCATCCCCAAATGGCTGACCGCCTGCTATCTCTCTCTCTCTCTCTCTCTCTCTCTCTCTCTACACAGGGGTCTACCCTAAACCTCCACTTCCCCAGATAATCTCTCCAGCATTGTCCTGAGGGCAAAGGTGGAAATTGTCAAAAAGCTGTGTGTATGTGTGTGCGCGCATGCGCACTATTTCGAGATTCACCCCACAAAGGCAGCAGCAATCTTAATGTTGGCTACCAGTCTGGCTACCCTGGCAGGGTGGGGGTGCTGATGGGGCAGCTGGGTCAGATGGAGTGTGGGGTTGGACAGGTAAGGGTTTGGGGGGTGGGTGGGGGGGAAGGAGTCAGGGCAGATGGGGTTCAGGGTTCACCTTGGTTGGGGGTGGATGGGGTCTGGGTGGGGGGGGGGGCGGGTAGGGTGGGGCAGAAGGGGTGCGGGGGCTCACACGCGGAGTGCTGCTGCCTAGTTTTCTGACCCAGGAGCGGACTTAGCAAGTGCTCGCTGCGTCAATCCCATTGAATTAATGCTGTGGAAGTGAGGGGGATGCTTCGGTAATGTTGCATGTCCCTTGCACACAAGTGTGTGTCTGCTCAGAACCAAGAGACAGAGAGTAGGAGCAAGGCAGGCAGAGCAAGATAAAAGGAAACTTCAGCAAACTCCGAGCCCCAGAGGAAAGGCAGTCAATCAATTAACCGAATAATCAATTATCCGAACAAAGTACTGCCCGCCCATCTCATTCGGATAATCGAGGTTCCTCTGTATACTCTTAAGTTCACATCCAAATCAGTTATGTAAATAATGAAAAGTAGTGGACCCAGCACCAATCCTTGTGGCACTCCACTGGTCACAGGCCTCCAGTCTGAAGAACAACCCTCCTCCACCACCCTCTCTCTTCTACCTTTGAGCCAGCTCTGTACCCAAATGGCAAGTTCTCCAAGTATTCCATGAGATCTAACTTTGCTGACCAGTCTCCCATGGGGAACCTTGTCGATTGCCTTACTGACGTCCATATAGATCACATTTATTACTCTGCCCTCATCAATCTTCTTTGTTACTTCTTCAAAAAACTCAAATCAAGTTTGTAAGACATGATTTCCCATGCACAAAGCCATGTTGACTATCCCTAATCAGTCCTTGCCTTTCCAAATACATGTATATCCTGTCCCTCAGGATTCCCTCCAACAACTTGCCCACCACCGACTTCAGGCTCACTGGTCTATAGTCCCTGGCTTGTCTTAAATAGCAATTCTTTCGTCTTCCGGCACCTCACCCATGACAATAGAAATATCTCAGCAAGGGGCCCAGCAATCACTTCTCTAGCTTCCCATAGAGTTCTTGGGTACACCAGATCAGTTCCTGGGGATTTATCCACTTTTATTCATTTCAAGGCATCCAGCACTTCCTTCTCTGTAATATGGACATTTTTCAAGATGTCACCATCTATTTCCCTTCATTCTATATCTTCAATGTCCTTTTCCACGGTAAACACTGATGCAAAATACTTGTTTAGTATCTCCCCCTCCAACTCCTGCGGCTCCAAACAACGGCCGCCTTGCTAATCTTTGAGGGGACCTATTCTCCCCCGGTTACCCTTTTGATATCTTATGAAGAAAACTTGGTCAAACTGGTCTTGTTTCCATATAGCTTAAAAGAATGAGGAAGTCACCAGCATCACCAATGCCAGTATTCAACCAATTCAATTTGCTCCAAATTACATCAAGAACAGCAATTGGCTTTGACTATATTCCAGCAATAGTACTGAAAACTTGGCTCTAGAACTTGCCATGCCCCTAACTAAACCATTCCAGTACAGCTTCAACAATGGCATCAACCCAACAATGTAAAAAAGTTGCCCTGGTATGTCCTGTCTCAAAAAAATTAGGGAAAATCCAATCCGGACAATTACCAGCCAATCATTCTGCTTTCCATCATTAGTAAAGTGATGGGCGGTGTCATCGACAGGGCTATCAAGTAGTATTTCCTCAGCAATAACTCAATCAATAATGATTAGTTGGAGTTTTGTCATGGTCCACTCAGCTCCTGACCTCATCACAACCTTGGCTCAGAAATGAATGGAAGAGCTAAAGAGGTGCAGTGAAAGTGACTTCCCATGACATGAAGTAGTATGATGAAGGGCTCTGGCCCGAAACGTCGAATTTCCTGTTCCTTGGATGCTGCCTAACCTGCCGTGCTTTAACCAGCAACACATTTTCAGCTCCCATGACATGAAGCAGCATTCAACTGAGTGTGGCATCAGGAGCTTTAACAAAGCTCCTGACTGGTTCTGGTACTGCATTCTGATTGGTGTTGACAGGTTGGCATGAATTGGAAGTTTTGGGATTGTAACTTCATTGTTTAGCTTTATCCTGCCAAAGTAATCTAATTTATATCTAAGATTTAAAGCCAATCTGCTTTTAATCATAACCGTAATCATACACAGATAGATAGACTGACAGACACAGTATTTTGACTTTCTCTCATTTTCTGTCCAGTTAAAGAATTGTTACATATTCTGAGAAAAGATTTCCAATCAGTAAGAAATAAGTAAATATTTCTGAAGATCTACTGAAATTGTTCTCATTCACTGGTGACTTTGAAATTTGATAACAGCTATGAGCCTGTGAAAAATTAATCAAAAATGGTCTGAAGGCTTGGCATCCATCATTTGAAACTGTTTAATTGAACTGGCAAATTATAATTCTTTTAGTTTTGTCCTGCTAAACTTACAGTATTAATAATTAATAGCTAATTAACATTGTTTAAATACTTTGTGTATGATATCTGTTATTTGTAAAGTCTGGTTATAAACAAATAGGCAATTTTGAGGGTCATTTTATGTCGAGGGTCAATTTTAATTTCATTGTTTAGTGAATCCAGTGATATTAATGCTGATTCAGTTTGGCTTCCTATCCCTGGTTGTAACATTGCTATTGCACAATATTCAGCACCATTCATGACTCTTCAAATACTGAAGCAGTAAATGCAGCAACACCTGAATAATATCCAGATGTTGGACTGACATGGCAAATAATATGTGTGCCATACAATACTGAGCAATGGCCAAATCCAACAATCACTCCTCGCCATTTAATAATATTGAATTCCCCACTATTAACAATCTGTATGGTCAAAACTGAACCAGGCCAACCATATTATGGGTGACAAGGTGGCACACTGGTTAGCACTGTTGCCTCACAGCTCCAGAGACCCGGGTTCAATTCCTGCCTCAGGCGACTGACTGTGTGGAGTTTGCACATTCTCCGTGTCTGCGTAGGTTTCCTCTGGGTGCTCCGGTTTCCTTCCACACTCCAAAAATGTGCAGGTTAGGTGAATTGGCCATGCTAAATAGCCCATAGTGTTAGGTGAAGGGGTGAAATGTAGGGGAATGGGTGTGGGTGGGTTGCGCTGCGGCGGGTTGGTGTGGACTTGTTGGGTCGAAGGGCCTGTTTCCACACTGTAAGTAATCTAATCTAATAATAAAATAAATATTGTGGCTACAAAAGCAGGTCAGAAGTTTAGGAATAATGCAGCAAATACCTCACCTTCTGATTCCCCAAAGCCTGTCCACCATCCACAAACTACAAGTCAGCATTGTGATGGAGTACTCCTCACTTGTCTGGATGGATGCTCTTCCAGCAACACTGAAGAAATTTGATCCCACCCAGGAGAAAGCAGCCCGCTGGATTGGTACCACATCCACAAGTATCTACTCCTTTTACCACCAATGGCCAGCAGCAGCAATGTGCATCATTTACAAGATGCATTGAAGGAATTCACCAAGATAGTACCTTCCAAACCCAGAACCATCTAGAAGGACAAGGGCAGCACATACATGGGAACACCACTACCTGTAAGTTCCCTCCAAAGTCATTCACTATCCTAATTTGGAAATGCATAGCTATTCCTTCGATTCAGTGTCTCTGGGTCAAAATTCTTAAAATCTCTACTCATACATATAGTAGGAGTATCGACACAAAATGGACTTCAGCAGTTCAAGAAGAAGTCTCATCACCACTTTCTCAGGGCAACCAGTGGCGGGCAAGAAATGCTGGCCCAACTAGCAAAGCCCAGATCCCAGAAATTGCCAAATGCTTGTTTTAGATTTTACATCTGATCAAATGTCACAAATTAAACTTATTGATAATAAGTATAACCTTCAATATATACAATATTCCCTTTTTTGAATATACTTCTGTGACCTTTACATCTTTTGTTTTCCTAATTTGTAAAACTGATTTTCCATTCTATTTGCTAATTTTCCCTTATATTTAACTGCTTTACCCTCAAAGTTTCCCCTCCCTCACACCCCATCACCATCACAATTAATTACTCTTGCCTTTTCTTCCTCTGATTTCTGTTTTTATACTATGATGATATTACGGTCCTCACTACTTCAATACTCCTCAACCTGCTCTCCTTCATTCCAAAAACATTTTTAAAATGTGTATCAAATTGCTTATCATTACTCATCACAAAAATAAACATGAGCAGCAATTTCTATAGAAACTGAATACAATTTTAAATAGTCATTGAACCTGTCTTTCATGCACCAGTTAGTCTCTGTTTGATGGATAAATTAATGTTAACTGCTAACTTGAATGCCAGATTATAAAAGTTAAATACATTGTGCTGAAAATTTGATGGCATAATGCAACGAGATAAATCTACCCAAAACAGATTCTAACTATGTTTTCATGTCATGTCTTGCCCACAAATGTACAGCAAGGCTTAATAATTTCTTTACAACTTCAGTGTATGAAATCTGAGCTTCCTAAACAAGTGCAATTCAAGTTACCCTACAAGTTATGCTCAAATCTCTTCAAATATACAGAATTAGATTATCAGATTTAGGTGTTACCAAAGTATAATCATAAAACGCTCATTTTGCAACAATCTTGATGAATCCTTATGCCAAAATGCAACAGAACATAAATTAGAAGATTTAATTCGGGAACAATGACCTGACTTGTGCATAGCCATGCTAAATACGTACCACCTTATACTGGCCTGGTGGTATTCTCTCTAAACCTAACAATCCAGAGGCTCGGGCTAACATTCTGGTGACATAAGTCTGAATCCCACCATGGCAGACTGTGAAATTTGAATTCAATAAATATCTGAAAATAATAAGCTCACCTAATGATGACCTTGAACCTACTGTCGATTATTGTAAGAACACCTCAAGTTCATAAATGCCTTTTAGAGAAGAACAAATCTACCAACTTGCCAGATATGACCAACATGTGACTCTGGACACATGGCAATGTGGTTGACTCTGGGCAATTAAAGATGGACAATAAATGCTGGGCAATGCCAATACCCTATGAATAAATGCAAAACAAAACCCATATCTGGCCAACATTAATTAGAAACCAAAGATTGACAGGAAACACTAATAGGTTTGAACAGAATTAGTTTTGACACAGTCAATATAGATTCCAATTAGGAAGAACAAAAGGACAAAAGTAAATCCCTGGATAATGAGAGTGGTAGTAAGCAAGGTGCAGCAAATAAAGGGAAGCATATAACAGGTAAATAGCACAAGTGAGCACCAGGCTGAATATCGAAATGATCCAAAGGAGAATGAACACCAAAAAGTCAAAGAGAAAGTATAAGAACAGAATTCCAGATCTCCTAAAAACCTCTACAGGTATGTAAGTATTAGAAGGTTGGTTAAAAAAAAAAGGCATGATGCTAATCAAGGACCAAAATTTGGATCTATCCACAAAGGCAGACAACATGATTTACTTACTAAATGAGTGCTTTACATCTGTTTTTACCAATAAAGACAATGGTGAAAGATGATGTGATTGAGATGTTGAATATGATAACAATTGATAAAAAGAAAGCACTGGAAAAGCTGGCTTTACTTAGAAGTTAGGATTCCTCATTCCTGAAGAAGGGCCCAAAACGTCAATCCTCCTGCTCCTTGGATGCTGCCTGACCTGCTGCGCTTTTCCAGCGACACATTTTCAGCTTTACTTAGAAGTTGACAAGTCACCAGGATCAGATGCATCCAACCATACCAAGGGAAGTAAACATTGAAGTTGCAGAGGAAAATGGGCCATAATTGTCCAACTCACTGGGTGTGACCAATGCCTGGTGCAATTGCAAATATTTCACCATTGTTCAAAAAAGGATCATCCAGATCCATCTGTGCTGCACTTTTTTCTTGGGAGTCTTTCTCCATTCAATAATTATCTGCCTTTTGATTCTGCGAACCAAAGTGCGTAACTTCACACTTTCCTACATTAAATTCCAACTGTCAAGATTTTCCCTCAAATCCATGCCAATGCTGTTTGATTGCCTTAAGCTTTTCTTTCTTCCTTAATATTGGACTCTAGCTTTTTCCAAATGATAGATGTTAGACCAACTGGATTATAGTTTCCTGCTATCTGTCTCCTACTTTGAACAGAGGCACTGCATTAACAGTTTTGCAATTTATTGGAACCCTCAAAGAATCCAGTCAGTTCTGGAATATTTCGAGCAATGTTTCCTCCGTCATTGCAGTCATTTCCTTTCAAGCCTTTTGACACAGGCCACGGGCCTTGGCAACTTGTCTGCCTTTAGTCCCATTAGTTTGTTTAAAACTTTATCACTTGATACAGACATTTTTACATGAGCTTTCCTCCCATTAGATGTTTGATTATTTGTTATTTTTGAGATGTCCAATGTTGTCCACTAAATTGTGGTAAAATATTGGTTTAGATTCATTTCCCTGTTCCCCATTATCCACTCCCCAGTGTCATCCTCCAAGATCCCACATTCAGTTTACCTATGCGCTCTTTTTACATACTCACAGAAGTTCTTGCTTGGGCTTTTATACTTCATTCTAATTTACTTTCATAATCAACTTTCTCCCTCTTTATGAGCTTTTTAGTCATCCACTGTTAGTTCTGTAAAAGAATTCCCAATTCTTCAGCCTACCACTAGCTTTTATCGCATTGTATGTCTTAGTTCTAGATACATACTCTCCTTGACCACCTTCAGTTACCACAAGTGGTTCATGCGTCTCATCAAGTCCCTTTTTGACCAGAATAAAGCTTTGCTAAGTGATACGAAATGTTATGAAATAGTTGTTTGATAAAGTGCCACAGAATAGGGTGGTCAGTGAGGCTGATGCCCATGGAACAAAAGGAACAGTGGTAGCATAAATATGAAATTGGCCAACTGACAAGTAACACAGAGAAGTGATAAAGGCTGTTTCTAATGAGGTTAAGAAGGCATATGAAATACATACCTTTATTAGCTGGAGCTTAAGAGCAAGGAGGTTCTGCTGCAACTACATAAAATGTCGGTTAGGCCACACCTACGGTACTGTGTGCAACTTCGGAATTCACATTAAAGCACAGAAGTGATTGACCAGGATGTTGTATGGGCTCAAGAGTCTTACTTATGAAGAGAAACTGGATACACTGGGGTTATTTTCCTTGGAGCAGAGGGGTCTGAGGGCTCACAATTGGATATATAAAGTTATGGCAGGCACGGATAGCGTAGGCAGAAAGCAAATTGCCCCCTTGGTGCAGGAATCAATGATCGGGGGTAAATATTGAAGCTTTAGAGGGATGTCAAGGAATGTTTTTGCACAGAGCCTCTTGGGAATCTGGAACTCACTGCCTATACATATGGTGGGAGCAGATCCTCTCATAACTTTGAAGGAGTATTTAGATGTGTATTTGCGATGCCAAGGCATACAAGGCGATAGCGTTGTGCTGGAAAATGGGACTTGAACCATTTGATGGCTATTCCTGACTAGCATGGATGTAATGGGCTGAAGGGCTTTTTCTGTGCTATAGACTTATTGTGAATGAATGAATTTTTTTATTGAAAACAACTAATACTCTAGTTATGACCTAACCAACATTTCATGTAATTCCAGCAGAACCTCCCTGCTCTTAAACTCCGTCTCACAGCTAATAAAGGCATGTACTCCATATGCCTTCTTAACCATTTTAGAAACAGCCTTTTGATGGTGGAAAATGGATAGTGGGCTTCGCATGGTCAGTAGTAATAGAGGAATAGAGATGTCAAATAGATTTAAAATGAAGGTGTGAAAAGCAAAACAAAATGGATGCACTCTGCTGGACCAATTTTTTTTCCCTTTTACAAACCTTCATTTACACCTATTTTACACCCCATTTCTCCTTTATTATTATTTAACACCATCTGAACTACTTTTGTCCTTTGCTTCGGGCACCCTCACAATCTGTTTCACTCCCTTCTCTTCCTCCTCTGTCAACAGCATGAAAACCAGCATTCTCCAGCTCCTTTCAATTCTTAGGAAGATTCATACCGGATTCGAAATATTAATCCTGATTCTCTCTGCACAGATGCTGCCAGAACGGCAGAATTTCTCCAACACTTTCTGCTTTTATTTCAGATTTCCAACATCTGTAGTATTTTGATTGTATTCTCCACTGGTGAAACTTCATTACGACATGACATTAGTAAGTGTCTTTTGAGATGACCTGCCACCTATCCACAAGTATTGCATTGTTCCCCTGGTTCTCGTCTTTACTGCTTTAATTTTAAAATACCATTTGTGGTCTGACAAAGACATAGTTATGCAATTCACCAAAGTTTCAGCCTGTGCCAGTTCCTGTGAAGTAGAACAGTTAAAAAAACAGATATGTTTCTCAATGCGATTATCTACAGCAGAACATTTGGAACACCATTAAACAGTCTTACTACGGAGTCCAAACTACTGATAACAGCCTCCTACAAAAATAGGTTTCCACTCAGATACTTTCTATGCGTGCAGAAAAAAAATTAAGTCGTTGATCAAAGGAAATACAAAGTGCACGAGGTATACGGCTGACTTCAGCACTCATGACACGCAAATCAGAAAGAAAAGCAGGCAAATGATTTTCTGTCCTTACCACTGAATAGATGGAAACTTATGGGTTGTATGTGCCTGGATCACTCAGCACTAAAATGTACCCAAAATCATAAGATAATCAGTCACACCATAAACAATGGTTACATGTGATTTATAAAATTTTAAAAGAAAACATTAAACTTCCTTCCAGAAGACAGCTGATAACACTTTGAAAAATATCCAAAATAGACTAAACCAGAGAACTGAATGAACACAAAATTAGAAATGTAAAATATTTCACTTCTAGGTTAATAGCTAGTTAGCAATGTGAAGCAGTGTGAGTTTTCAACAATTCCAGAGCATGTTAATGGTATTAGAACACGTGAAATAGAAGATGGTAATCATAAGGCAACATTGAAACCAAAGCAATTTTTTTTCATTTGATTATAGCAGAGGTCATTACAAATGAGCTGAAGAGCAAACTGTAAATCTCTAGTGTTGACATTCACAAGGATGAATATGCATAAGTCAGAATATACAGCATTGGTAGCCAATGCATTTGCTTAGGAAAACACAGGTTATATGAGGAATCTGAAGTGCTGAGACATGCAAGTCTTGGTTTATAGATTTGTGAAGAACAGGAGCACACTAAAAATGGGATCAAGAGAAGTAATCATCTCCACCAGATTACATATTATTTACAGGCATTAACTGCTTCAAGACAATTTATTCTTATAGTAAGTACCTCAACGAGACATTAGGAACCATATTTGCCTATGTCAATGGAACAAAGCCTGTTTCAGACATGTGTACTGCACATTGATTCTTTAGTCCTGACAAATATGGAATCAGCACTCTCCGTGTTCTCTCCACGCACAATTTTGGTAGTTTAAGAAATATTTAGTTTCCGAATGTTGTGTAATGATCACAAACTTTCAGTGCCCAGTTCTGGAATGTATGGATGACACAGTAGCTCAGTGGTTAGAATTGCTGCCTCACAGTGCCAGGGATCTGGGTTCGATTCCAGCCTCAGGCGACTGTGTGGAGTTTGCACATTCTCCCAATGTCTGCACGGGTCTCCACCAGGTGCTCCAGTTTCCTTCCACAATCCAAAGATGTGCAGGTTTAGGTGAACTGGACATGCTAAACTGCCCATTGTGTTCAGGGATGTGTAGATTAGGTGCATTAGTCAGGGGTAAATGTAGAGTCATAGGGTAGGGGAATCGGATCTGGGTGGGTTGCTATTCAGAGGGTCGATGTGGACTTGTTGGGCCAATTGGCCTGTTTCCACACCGTAGGGATTCTGTGATCTATGATAGGAACAGGAGTAAGCCACTCAGTCCCTCCAGCCTGTTCTGACATACAATTTGATCATGCTGATCTGTGGCCTAAGTACATATAGCTGCCTATGGTCCACATCCTTTAATACCTTTCCTTATTTATCTATCTCAGATTTAAAATTAACAATGGATCTAGCATCCACTGTCATTTGTGGAAGAGAATTCCAAACATTTCCCACCTTTTGTGTGTAGAAGTGTTTCTTAATATATCTCCTGAATGATCTGGCCCTAATTCTCAGATTATATCTCCTGGTTTTACATTCTGGAAAAATTGTTCAAATGAAAGCTACAAGATATTTATTTTGCGTAAAACACAAGGGTAAACAGTTACCAAGAAGTGAAATCTGGGGATGACTTCAAAATATCTCATTCTTTTTTCAGAAATAACAAAAAGCACTTCTGCGAAATGCAGCAAGAGCTGGAGGATAAGCCACAATGTATAAACAATAGTGTGGGCGTTATTACAAAAAATATCTCACAAAGAATATGCATCTTCTCAATTTGAGTCACATTAGAAGGTTAAGTAAAAGTGAAAAGCCACTGTGGTTAGAGTACAAAGTCAGATTCCCAGAGAAGTCAGACTTGGTTTGTGGTAAAATTTCAAACTGACTGTATTTTTCTTCCCCTTGTCAGGTACGTAGGAGGGTGCTCTCCAAGCAGACTTCTGCTTTTATTTCCATATATGCTTTTTTTTGACAATGCTTTCTATCAAACAGCACAAACAACAACGTGCAGCATGCATTCAAATATCTCTGCAATGTTAAGCTACACTTCCAGATTATAACAGTGATAGTGATCGCACACGTTTAAGAGATGGGCTACAACAGGTTGAATGTTGCAACTTTTAATCTGGTTTTAACCTCTGCACATTCTAAGTCCAAAGTGTGATGGCTCAGATCGTTGAAACCTCAAACCTCAGGAGATCAAAGTAGCATCATGCGGGCATGTACCTGCGAATTCAACCTCCAACCTCTAACACCAGCAGGCTGTTCCTAGGTGAAAGGGTGCTGTGAAACTGAGGAAAATCACAGAAGCTTTTGCCATCATTCATTTCTGAACCAAAAGTGTTTTTATAAAGACTGAGAATAGATTACAAGTCTGATTATCAAAAAGAAAAGAATGCCATGATTTTTGGACTAAAACATTTGTGTTTAAACACAAAATGTCTTTTTTGTTGACATAGAAACTGATTATTTGGACATCCTTCAGTGCATTCACAATCCAATTTAATGTTAGTCACAGCTGCTATTGTTTTATATTAACACTCATGTCAATAGAGATTCTGATAATACTTCCATACAGCTCAGAAATGAAGGCCTCAGCTGGTTCTGGAACAATCAGAGAACTTCTCCTTTGAAAGATCTCATTCTTTTTCAGCCTCTGACTGCAAATTCCATTTGTTCTTACACTATAACTGCAGCCTTGGGATTAAGCAGTACTGATGTAACAGACAATAGTTCATGCACATTATCAGAAACAAGAACACCTCATTTCCTTACCCTTCCTATTTAAGTTGGAGTACATTTCTATAATCACCACATTATTGCCAGTTGGTCTTGCCTGGTTTGCACACATTGTGACACTCCATCAAAGGTCAATGGCAAGTGAACAAGGCAGAGCCTTTATAATTTTAGTACAGGGTCACACAGGCTGATTAGAATAGCCCTTCCACTGTCTTGTTCACCACTGTTGAGCTATCAAGGCAGTCAGATCACTTTGAACTTTTATCATAGATGAAAATCAATATTGACAAAACTGGAAAACCAACAATACAACAAAGACTTAGGAGAAGGAAAAGCAAAATATCATGGAAATTTGAAATGAAAAGAAAAATTGTGGGAAGTCGTCAGCTGAGTGGCAGTGGGATACACACGGTCATCGAGTCATACAGTACAGAAGAGGCTCTGTAGCCCATAAGCCTGCACCAACCTATCTACATTAATCCACATTTGAAGTACATAGCCCATAGCCTTGATTGTCAGGACATTTCAAGTGCTCATCAATGTATGATTTAGGTTAAGGTTATGAGGTTTCCCTCCTCCTCATTCACCCAGAGTGAACAGGTATAACTTTAACCCAGAATTTATGCACAGTGGGAGTGCGGGAACAGATCCTGATAGCAGAGGTTAGGAGCACATTTCATTGCATTGGCTGTCTGCTTTTATTTTTTCCTGCAGCATTAGCATCCTCCTTCTGGTTTTCCCAGCCAGACAGAGCAGACTGCATGGGTGCATTAAATATGTCAAAGGGTGGATTTCTCATTAAAGAGATTCTGGCACAGGACAGAAAGGTTTGAACACATTGACACCTGAGGCTTCAGCAATAGAGAAATGGAAAAGAGGCCTGGGTATGTTGTCTACTTCATTACCCACCTTCATCTCTATGTCTTACCTGGGTTGCCTACTGCAGAAGTTGAGGAACTAAATGAGGTGATACTTCCCCAGGGCAAGTGGAAGAGGTCAGTTTCTCAAACTAAGCAAGCACGAACAGAAGAATCTAAAGAAGTCAACAATAGTTCATAGTCCCTCAAGCTGTGAAATGGTGAACCATGCACGTTAAACAGAAGCAGCATGTGACAGACACATCTAAGCAATCACATAACCAAAAGCTTAGGTCAAAGCCCTGCAGTCTCTCCACATCTAGTCATTAATACTGGGACAATTAAGCAACCAATAGGAGGAGGAAACTTCACAAACATGCTCACAATCAATGGTGAGGATGTAAAGAGGCATTTTCAAGCATTCCCAGCCAGATGTAGCATGTGGATGATCAGCCTCCATCTCTTACAGTGGTCCCCAATATTACAGAGATCAGTGTTCTCCTAGTCAAGCCATCCCATTGCAACTGCAACACTGGCATCTACCCTGCAATTTGAAAAAGTAACCAACACTAAAATTTCAATGAGGCAAATTCTGATTGCTTCCTGAGAAGCATTGCAATGTTGCAGCTACAGATCAGTAATGGGTAGATGACCCAGAACAGTTAAAATTGAGTAGAAAACAAATTTCACCCACTGGTATTGAAGGCTGTGGTGGGAATTGGAGAATGCTATAAAGCCAGCATACCAACTTTTAAAGTTGAAACATGGGAATTCCTAAGGTCTGTGGTGAAAATCCTTTATGACAAGGGTACTGCACTGCCCAGCAAACTCTACTGCAGGAAGAGATTTCCATGGCGCATTAAAGTCAATGCCCACTGTGCTGCCAATGATCCTCCCCACCCACACCATCAGCAGTAAAACTGTGGCTGTGTGATGTGTAGCCATACCAATCTGAGAGTGGGTAGCTCTTTAGATTTGCAAACAAATGTCATTTAATCTTGCTACAAGCAGACATCGATAGCTGGTTATAACAAATGAACATCTTTGCTTCTAAATATTTCCCCCCGCTCTTGCCCTCCGCCACATAACCCCTCAAAATGGTTAGCTTTTTATTCAGAATTATATCACCAGTGTGTTGCAGAGATGACTGGCAGTATGCTCCCTAGTCACTTTTGAGTCAAGAGCAATAGCTTCGGTTTTACTCATATCTCTGGAAGGACGAATGGAAATTCAGTGGTTTATCAGTAAGTCTGATGCCCTGCCTCACACAAACACAATACCACCTCTGTCATTTAGAACCACTGCAAATACTGGTGGAAAATAGCATTACCCATCAAAAATAAATAACCATCTCAGTCATTAGGGATAAACCCAAAAAAAAAGCTAAATCCTTCTAATAAGTTATTCACACAAATTCAAGGGACTCAAGCAACCCTTGGTTAAAGCAACATGGCTATGGTACTGGACAATACATAACTAATCGGTTTCAGGGTTGATCCCTAGAGCAAAGAGCTCTCTGATTTATGTGGCTTGAGCAGCGGTCACTCTAAAAGGTATGCAAAGCCCAGGCCTGGGCATTCTGAGGTTGAAAGAGGGATAAAAATTATAGCTAGATTCATCCCACTTCCATAACCTTTGCTGATTAATGTGCAGCTGTCATAAATGAGGACAGGGTAAGGCTCAAGAGTAGGATGTCTCCTCCAGCCACTAAGTGACCTGCTAGCCTTCACAATCCTGGGCTCACACATGAAAACTGACAACTTAGATGCAGTAGTGGGAAGTTGCCGCATTCCTGTGGCCTAATGCACAGGACAGGGAAAGAAAAGGAGGAAAGAAATAGGAATGACAATGCAGTGCTTTAATATAGCTTCCAAAAAGAAAATACTGCACAAGTAGTTAATCAGGGCCCAATGAATTAATCAATTAATTAGTTCACATATTTCCAGTAAATCTGTAAATGGTTAGATCGGATCCAATTTTGTTAATTCTTCAAATTTATAAGATATTTAAAACTAACAATTTTTACTACAAGTGGAACAGTTTTCTGGTAAAATTCTGACAAGAGCTCTGTAGCAATTACAATACAGATTCATGCACAAAGCCTTGACCCATACTGTGGCACCTCAGTTAAGAGTGCCTTGGTTTACAATACTACTTCCAACAGGAGTAACCATAGCAACTCGAGCTAACTCTCTTTTCAAACTATTGCAGTACTTCTCTCCCACGGTTTGAGCTGGTTGCAAAGCAACATACTCCGAAAACCTTTTGTGAGCCAATGGTCACACTGATAATCTGGTAATAGGAAATAATCTAAGGCTAACGCACACATTCCAGGGCAACAGTGTGTTTTCTTATGTGACCTTTCAATACTACATTCCAAGGGCAGTCTTCCAAAGAAAGCAGTATACAGAACAAAAAGAATTCTTAAAAACACTTTTCTGAGTGTAGTTACAGCTACCTGTTTATTATGAGTAAAACTAAAACTAGACTGAACATGTAGTATTGTTATAAAATTTGTCATGAAGATTCCAAAACTATTATTCCCAATAATAGATAATAATAATAAATCATTGTCCCTTCCAGCAATGATTTCAACGAAGCAGTTTTTGCTAAGTTGCAAAATGTCATTGTAACCAAAAGCTTATCATCTCATATTTGGTTTGTACTTTGCACAGTAAGTAAAGCAGACAATTTCTTCCGTGAAAACTATTTGGTCAGTGCGTACTCTTATTTTAAATGGTACATTGCAACTCCCTTATCCTTAAAGAGCATCATCTTCAAATGCTGAATTAACTTAGACAATTAAGATGCAGTGCTCAGATCTTGATAAAACTTTTAACACCATAGTGATAAAAAGGGGAAAATTTTGAATTTATTCTTTCTTATAACTCCCTGAATTTGAAAGCCAACTAAAAATAATTTAAATGTTTCTTATATTAAGAAAAGCTGCTGTCTTTCTCTTGTCTGACCTATATGTACCTCCAGACCCATGCAATATGGTTAATTCTTAACTGCCCCATGAAATGATCTATCAAGACCCAGTTATATTCAAGGATGAGTAAGGATGGGGAATAAATGTTGCATCTACCAGTGATGTCTACATCCCATTAATGAAAAAAATCTTTAAAAATTAAATCAAACAGAAAAAAATTGAGGCAATATTAGTTTAATAAACATGAATAAAGTTGTATCAGGCTTGGAATATAATGTTCTACAAACTACTTCAGAAATATGGATATTATTGTTCAATGTAAAGACGATACCACAGTGTCCAAGAACTCCTAGAATGTTTCAAGACTTAAAATATACGATCAAAAATGAGAATGGTGCGATCAAAACGGATTACATTTTGCAATAATAATGTTCACTTTAAGAAGCTGGGGTGGCATACATAAAAAAAATTGCCTCATAAAAGGAGAGGAAAAAAGAAACTATTGTACAGTAGCTCCCTATGAGGTGAGTCTGGATGTTACATCTATCCAGTGCTTAACTACATTTCCTGCACCTCATTTTTGACCTGCACTTGATTAGAGTGAGGACAGCATAAATATGTAGAAAACTTTAATTAATACTCATAAATATAAACAGCAATACAATAATTTTTTAACTTTCTCTGAACTTTGGATGTCAACTCTCTCCACACTCAACACTGACAATATCAGCTTTAATATACCTTTCCTCTCTACAGATGAGAGTGTGAATGATATTCTCAATATAAAGTTCTCAACTCCACAGCTGGATTACAAATGTAGCCCAGTCATGAGGCTTACGCTGAGTATGCTGAAGAAGGGCTTATGCCCGAAATGTCGATTCTCCTGCTCCTTGGATGCTGCCTGACCTGCTGTGTTTTTTCAGCAACACATTTTTCAGCTCAGATCTCCAGCATCTGCAGTCCTCACTTTCTCTTATGCTGAGTATAACAGAGTAAGTTGCACAGTCCTTTGTTGGATTTCAATACTTATCTGTAATCAGCTGTAGTGCACAATGCATTGAAGACATTATGTAAAAGATTACAGAAACAACATCTTGTATTGATATAGTGCCTTTAAAATAATAAAATCTTTCCAGTCACTTCACAGAGACATATGACAACAAAGCACACAAGGAGATTTTAGGTCAAATGTCTAAAGGTTTGATCCAAGAAGCAGCTTAAAAGGGTCTTTTAACAGAAAAGATAGGTGAAGATGTTCGAGCTTAGGACTAGGTAACGTAAGGCAGAGCCACCACTGATGATATGATCAGGGGGTGCTCAAGGGATGCAGGAGTTGGAGGAGCCGAGATATCTCAGAGGTTTGTTGGCTCAGTTTACTTTTAGATGTAATTCCTTTCTACTAGAGACCAGAGGGTAGAATTGTGGAACTGAATGTTAGTATAGCTGCACCCACAGTCAAGTCTAGAAGTAACAAAAGCACAAATGAAGGATTCAGCAACAGAGGAACTACAGCAGGGGTGGAAATGGGCACTGTAATGAGGTGGAAATAGGTGGTCTAAATGATGGGCTGTGTGTGTGGTGGGAGATTCACCTCTACATCAAATATGGTCTCAAATTGTAAACACATCCCCTTTCCTGAGAGAGGAATATAATTGGTGTTGAGGGAACAAAGATGTGGTGGGGAAAAGTAAATAGGTTCATTCTCCCAAATATTTAACTGAAGGAAATTTCTGTTCATCCAGAGCTGATTGTTAAATGAGAAGTCTAATAATTTAGAGAGAATGGGGAATCAAGAGAGGTGGGGCTGAGGGAAAACTGAGTGCCTTCAGCAGGGAACTGAAAGGAGACAACACACCAGATCAGAAATGGGTGCAAGTTGACAACACTCAGGTCAGATTTCTCAAGTCATGAAGAATTCAAACTTAAGTATGTGAATTCACACACAAATAGATTTAGAATCCAATGTATTAGTCTTGTACTTCACACAAACATTTTATACCAATGTTATGTGCGCAGATCTACTAAAACATTGAAAATGGTTCGAACAGTGCAGGATACTGAGCTGTGCAGACTGGCATGGATCCAGGTTTGATATTTAGTCTGAGCTGATTTAGCTGATTTCAGAATTGTGATAGAGTTGACATGATCAGCCTCAGTGCCCCTGGACTAAGAAGAGGGAAAGAAAAAGATCACTATCAAGTAACCTCTCCCAGAAACATGTATTAACTTTGTAGCCTAACAGGATCAGAATTGGCATCGTGTCTCTGGCACATCAAAAACAAATCCAAGCCCATTGTCCAGATTCACAGAATGCCCATTTGATCATGGTCCAGATGAGTTGCCAGTACCCATAGGACTGTACCTGAACACGGGTCACCACCTTCAGGAGAGGAAGAGATAAAATCACAGGGCAAAAAAAACAACATTAATCAAGACACAACATGGTGCCAAGCAACATTTTATCACACAGGCACTAAACAGCTAGTTCATCTAAAAGGAGCGATAAGAGATAAAGCCATTTCTAAACTTGCATTAACAAATTTATTGTATATATAATAGGTGTCACGATATAAATTTACATAGCACCTTTAATGTAATTGAACATCTTAAGATACATTATTCATCAAAATTGACACTGACCCACACTAACGTATTGGAACAGTTAGAGATAGGTTTATGAAGAACATTTGAAATCAAGAAAAGGTAGTAAAAAGACACAGAGGTTTAGACAGGGAATTCTTGAAACTGAGGCCTCACCAAATCACAACACGGTCACCAACAGAGGAGCAATTACAGTTGGGAATAAGCAAGATGCCAAGTGATTAATCTTTCACCAATAACAAGCTACTTGTACTGCTTTTGCTGTCACTCATATTTATAATGCAGTGCGTGTCAATAAACGACTTATGTTCAGCAGCCACTAGCTACTCTGAGAATCCTTCATGACTGCAGTTCTCTTTGACACCAGTGCACATAGCTATGGGATTGAATACTGACATATGACAGAGATCATAAATCTGCATTTCAAATCAGAAAGATTTTTGTGTAAAGTTTTAATTTTCAAATTAACATTGGACTATTAATAGTCTTGAACTTAGGCATTGGTCTAAGTAAAATGTGCACATTAAAAAAGGAATGCTGTGGATCCAACACATCTTGTCGAGAGAGGTGACAATTCACGTACACTGAAATCGATTTCAAAGCAATCAAATTCCAGCAACGTATTAGTGCACACCTCAGAATACGTAATTACTCAATTGAACTACTGTTTACAACCACAGGAATCTCCAGAATTAATTCCTCTGCTCTTTCGTTAGTCAGCATCTGTACAATTGCTCAACCAGAAACAGGTCTCTTCAATAAAATTGCTCCAAGGCTCAGCCCCGAAAAACTGCATGGAACAACTTTCCTGCATAAAAGTAAGTAGGCCACAAGCTCAGCTGTTTGTCTAATACAATTACAGTCTGCAAGAAAAGGCAATTTGATAAATGTATTGCTTGCATATTAAAGAAATGTGTGCAGGGAGGGGAGGTTCAAATTAACTAACAGTCAAGGGACAAACAGAGATTAAATTTAGTCAAATGCTGTCAAAATCATCCAAGAAGCTGCCAGTTGGAGTTGTCTAACAAATTTGACTTGATTCAGCCTCTCCAGTCTGATTGATTCTACCCATTATTTGGTCTGATCTCATTCCTACAGATGGAAATAATATAAAATCCAGATGTTCACTTCGTGTTGGGCACAAGGAACAACTGTTCATCTACACGCAAACCTAAAATACAGGTTAACAGAGTCCTTTTCAAATTATACAACACTTCAGTTTATATGTGAGAGTTTTGCACAAAATTTTAGAGTTTAAAAGGACAATCACCGACAAAAAACTATGTTTAAGGTAGAGCATGTATTCTCCAGAATCAGTAGCAAAGGTTAAAACTATTGTCTATACATTGTATTACTATGAGCGTGAAGTGCAAATTCTACTGCATTCAACTGCCCATATTCTGGAGCCTAATAGTTACACATCACAGGGACATGTCAGTGGAGCTGAAGTTTTTGCTTATTCAGAGTAGTTTTGTCTTTGTATCAGATCAAAATTTTCAAAAAAACAAAAATTTAGTATCCAAACACAATAGGCTTAATATTTTAGTACATGCCAGATCATCTTAAAAGTGTAACTTATGCAAAGTGACAGTAAACAATTTCAATGAGAGACTGACATTGTTCCACTGGCTGTTTGCTAATAGAAAACTGCAATATTTTGTCACTTGTGAGCAAAGATTTGAATATATGTGTAGGAATACATACATGCTGCTCAACTTTAACACTGGAACAGAACTGTGCTGTAGCTGCACCCTTAATTACCACTCAGATATCCCTGTCAGAAAGGCTAATAAACAGAGAAATGGCAATCCTAGCAACTTAATATAAAGGTTTTGCTTGTTTGTGATTGCAGAGAAAACAGATTAAGTCTGCTGGGTCAGTTTTTTTAAAAAAAACATGCTTGTTGCATAGATTTAAATGTTGCTTGCATTGTTTTTCCATTCGTCAGCAAGTCTTGTTGAGTTTGAATTTTGAGGAATAAAACAGGTGAGAAATGAGGCACTCATTTTTACGTATCAAAGTGGCTTCTGCATCAGTGCACAATTCCTTTTTATTCAATTTTTTTTTAAAGAAGGGATTTAATTATTCCCATTATTTCAAGTTTCAACTTTTAAAAATGCAACAAAATGAATGCTTATCAATTTTAAAACTGCTCTCAGATTTTACAACCAGGCACATATGAAGCTTGATCCAAGCCTTCCATCTTCTAATATTCTTTCCATGGTGGTGACATTGAGAGTAACTTTTATGCTTCAATGCATTTTGAAAGCCTCAACTTAAACTAGAATCTGCATGGTGGCGCTCAGATCTCATCTTTGGGTTCATCCAGATAACTTCTACAATGATGAAGTAATTTTCACAACACATCTAAGAAGTGATGAGCACATAAAAAAAAAGCTCTTTCAAACAGCTGTAGAGAATATGCCACATTTCCAGTCTTAAGCATACAATCTCAAATTAAAATGCAGTTGAAGGAGGATCTTTTTGAAGATATTTCAACAATTGATTCATTATTCTAGTCAACAACTGGAGAAGGATTCCATGGGAAAGGAGCAAATGCATTGATTTCTAAGATTCTGTGCATCACCTAATTAGGCACCGGCATTGATCATGTGTGATGAAGAAAATATTATATGCTACTTTGTTGGTGAGAGTGTCCACAATAATGAAGTTTAACTTTTAGTTAAGAACTTGATCATTCAGGGATGATGTCAGAAAGCATTTGTTCAAAAAAAAGGTCAGGAAATCTTGAAGACTCTTTTCCAAAATGTAATGGAACATTATGGCATTGTCAAAGCTTTCAGAACTGACATGATATAATTTTAGTTTAGGGAAGGCATTAATGGATACAGAACAATGTAATGTTAAAAATCATGGAGGTTTTTGACTGGATGGACAGAGAGAAAGTGTTACCAGAAGGATCAAGAACCAGAGGTGATTGACCAAAGGAGCAATGGTGACATGAGGAAAAGGTTTCCTTGCTCAGTGAAGAGTCGGAATCTGGAATGCACTACCTGAGAAATGGTGAAGAATGCTTCAATCATGGCTTCCAAAGACAACTAGATCAATATCCAGAGATAAAAGACATTTGGATAAGTGCATGAACAGGAAAGGTTTGGAGGGATATGGGTCAGGAGCAAGCAGGTGGGACTAGCTTAGTTTGGGATTATATTTGGTGTGGACTGGTTAGACCGAAGGGTGTATGCTCAATGACTCAATGATTCTATAAAGATTTTGCAAGGTTGGTGGAAAGGCAAGGAAGTGGCAGTAGATGAGTTGCTCATGCCAAGAGTAGGCATGCTCACGACAAGCCAAATAGCCACCTTCTAAGTTGCAATGATTCTATGTTTCTGAGGCATGAAAATATACAGAAAAGCCTTGATATAACTGAATAGTAGAACAGACTTGAGGACCAAATGGTCTACTCCTATTCATAGAGTCATTGAATCACATAGCATGAAAACAGACCCTCCGGTCCAACTAGTCCACACCGATTATGTTCCCAAACTAAACTAGCTCTTTTCTTAAGAACTCAATAGTCTTGCAAATTCGCAGAGACTTAACATCTATTATTTCTTGTTTGAGCTTCTGCAAGTGGACCACAAGGGTGTTCCAGAAATGCTTTTATTTGCCAGAAACTTGCCAACCAGGCATCAATGGGTCACCAATGTTTATAGCAACCGTTAAGAGTGGTTTAGACAGCTTCATTGTTATTCACTACCAATGATCAAACCACCAAACCACAAGAGAAACTGTCAAACTTCAGCCAAAGCATTTCTAGAATATTTTCTCAGCGTAACATTGCAACCAAATTATTTGTTAGCAGTAAAAGTGAGTAGCAATAATAAGTTTGTTCTTATTCACTCATGGGACTTGGGCATCGCTGGCTGGCCAAGCCTTTACAGCTTGTCCCTAGTTGTCCTTGAGAAGATGGTGCAATCTATATGGTATAGATTGACCCATAATGCTCTTAAGAAAGAAATTCCATGATTTTGACCCAGCGACAGTGAATGAATGGTGACAAATTTCCAAGTCAGGATGGCAGATGGCTTGGAGGGTAACTTGTACATGGTGGTGTTGCCATATATCTATTGATCTTGTCCTTCTAGAAATAAGTGATTGTGGGTTTGGAAGGTGCTGTCTAAGAATCTTTGCTGAATGTTTACAGTACATCTTGCAGATAGTACACACTGCTGCTACTGTGTGTTGGTGATGGATGCCTGTTGAAGGTGGTGCCAATCAAGTGGGCGGCTTTGTCCTTGAAGGTATCAAACCTCTTGAGTGTTGTTAGTACTACATTCTTCCAAGGAAGTGGGGTGTATTCCATCACATTCCTGACCTGTGTCTTGGTGGTGGTAGACATGTTTTGGGGAGTCAGGAGGTGAGTTACTCGCCACAGTATCGTAGCCTCTCACTGCTCTTGTAGACACCGTGTTTATGGGGCAATTCCAATTAAGTTTCTGGCTAATGCTAACCCTTAAGCATGTCAATAGTTGGGGGGAGTCGGGGTTCAGTGATGATTAGACTGTCTCTGATTGGAAATTATCATTGCCTGTCATTTTTCTGGTCCAAGTGTTGATTACCAGTTGTTTAATTGTCCACCACCATTCACGACTGGATGTGGCAAGACTACAGAGCTTAGATCTGATCCATTAGTTGGGGGATCACTTAGCTCTGTTTATCACTTGCTGTTTATGCTGTTTGACATGCAAGTAGTCCTGGGTGGTAGCTTCACAAGGTTGACACCTCATTCTTAAGCATGCCTGGTGCTGCTCCTAGCATGCTGTCCTGCAGTCCCCATTGAACCAAGGTTGATCCCTGGCTTGATGATAATGGTCGAGTGAGGGATATTGTCCAGATTTTGTTGCATTTGACAATGGACTGCTTCAGTGTTTGAGGAGTCACAAATGGTGCTGAATATTCTGAAATCATCAGTGATCATCCTCACTTCTGCCCTTATGATGGAAGAAAGGTCATTGATGAAACAGCTGCAGATGGTTGGGCCTTAGGTACTAGCCTGTGGAACTCCTGCAGACATGTCCTGGATATGAGCTGACTAATCTCCAACAACCACAAGCATCTTATGTAGCAGGTATGTGGCTTCCGCCAGAGGAAACTTTGCCCCTGTTATTCATTGATTCCAGGCTTGCAAGGCAATCTTGATACTACAATTGGTCGAATGCAGCCTTGATGTGAAGGGCTATCACTCCCACCTCACCTCTGAAATTCAGGTCTTTTGTTCATGTTTGAACCAAAGCTGTAATGAAGTCAGGAACTGAATGACCCTGGCAGAACATAAACTGGGGGTCAATGAGCAGGTTATTGCTGAGCAGGTGCTGCTTGAGAGCATTGTTAATGACACTTTCCATCGCTTGATGATCAAGAGTAGGCTGATGGGGCAGTAATTGGCCAGATTTGTTCTGCATTTCGTGTAAAGGACATACTTGGGCAATTTTTCACATTGTCAGAAAGATGCCAGTAATGTAACTTGGCTAGGTACAGCTTGGCTATGTGAGCAGCAAATTCTGGAGCACAAGTCTATTGCTAGAATGTTGCCCCTAGCCTTTGCAGTATCCAGTGCCCAGTATATCGAATTGGCTGAAGACTGATATCTGCAATGCTGGGACCACTGGAAGAGGCCGAAATGCATTATCCACCCAGCACTTCTGGCTGAAAATTGCCGCGATTTCTTCAGCCTTATCTTTTGCACTTATATGTTACGCTCTTCCACCATTGAGAAGGGGAGTACTTTTGGTGCCTCCTTCTCCAGTGAGTTGTTTAATTGTCCACCACCATTCATGACTGGATGTTGCAAGACTGCAGAGCTCAGATCTGATCCATTAGTTGTGGGATCGCTTAGCCCTGTTTATCACTTGCTGTTTATGCTGTTTGACATGCAAGTAGTCCTGTGGTGGCTTCACGAAGTTCACACCTCATTCTTAAGCATGCCTGGTGCTGCTCTTGGCATGCTGTCCTGCAGTCCCCATTGAACCAGGGTTGATCCCCTGGCTTGATGATAATGGTTGACACAGGAATATCCAGGGGTAAAAAGTGAGGTCTGCAGATGCTGGAGATCAGAGCTGAAAATGTGTTGCTGGTTAAAGCACAGCAGGTTAGGCAGCATCCAAGGAACAGGAAATTCGACGTTTCAGGCCAGAGCCCTTGATATCCAGGCCATGAGGTTGCAGATTGTGCTGAAGTACAATTCTGCTGCTATTGTTGGCCCACTCCACCTCATGGATGTCCAGTTCTGAATTGCTGGATCTATTTGAAGTCTTCCCATGTAGCATGGTGACAGTATTACACAATAGGATGGAGGTTATTCTCAATGTAAAAGGTGGGGGGGGGGGGGGGGGGTGGTTTGTCTTCACAAGGGCGATGCGCTGGTCACTCTTACCGATACTGTCATGGACAGATTCATTTACAACTGGAAGATTAGTAAAGAGGTCAAGGTATGTTTTTTACCCTCTTGTTGGTTCCCTCACCATCTGCCACAGACCCAGTCTGGCAGCAATGACCATTTAGGTCCCGACCAGCTCAATCAGTAGTGCTGCCGCCAAGCCATTCTTGGTGGAAGACATTGAGATCCCCCATCCAGAATACATTTAATGCACTGGCCAACCTCAGTGCTTCCTGGAAGTCTTGTTCAACATGGTGGTGTCCTGATTCCACAAATCTCAAGATACCAATGCACAATGGTGTTTCTGGTCCCAGTATAAATAAAGGAATATATTGGAGTAGTTGAATGATGAACCCATCGTTGTGTTCTGATTTACTATTTGAGCACTGCTCTTTACAAATGCAACATAGAAAGAGGTAAATTGCATTTTTACATTCTTCACTTTTAGCTTATTTGTTCAGGTTTCCAACTCGTCAAAAATTAAGTAAAATGCAAAAACATTGCAGATGCTCAAAGCCTGAAGGAAGAACAGAAAATCCTAGAAACACTCAGCAGGTCAATCAGGATCTATGGAGACAGAATAGGAAAGCTATTTCTTTCAGGTGTAAACTCTTCCCTGGAACTAATTTAATGGACAGATATCTCTGATACATTCACCCTTGTGTTGTTTCCACATGCCCTAACTGTCCCAATGTGCGTTTCCAAAACTTCACAGTGCTGATTGTGTTTATTTTGCTCTAATGACGAGTAATCTGGCTGAAAATATGAAAAGGTTTTTAGCACATTCCTACTGCTGCAACCCTACAAGTATTTGATACTGAAATTGCTTTTGTAGTGAGAATTGGATTTTGTGCTCTAACAACATTTGTTCCAGCTAGCACAGCAGCAACACCAGTGAAAGCAGGTTAAATTGTTATTACAAGTGGTCATTTTGACAGGGTTCTCAATCAATACCCCTCTGCCAAGACCTCATATACATCCATAAAACCCACACAAGTTGTTTAACTTTAAATTCAGCAGAGAAAGGTCACCATGAAATAATATTTGAAAAGGAAAAATTATTGTTGAAAAGACGTAAATGCAGCACACATTCACAACATGTATTCATTCCATCTTCAGCATTATACAGTCCAATGTCACCATATTGTCTGCATCAAAAGTGTGTGAAGACATACTGCAACACTGACATGATTTACACACTTTCAAACCCACAGTTCTACACCATATAACAAGAATTGAACAAACTCACTATAAAACATCAGCTGTAGCCAAAAAAAGAAAACTATTCACATTAATACATTTTATAACATGTTAGTATTCTTCCAAAACCTTTACACAGGATATAAAATCTCTGTTGGCCAATGAATTGTTTATTAAGAGGCTTGGTCAATTGCTGATGATGACAAGGTCATAAATACAACACAAGGTATAAGATCCATAAAATCAAGAACTACAATTTTAAAATGATTTCACATCTTTTAGGCATTAGGTATTCACTCTGAGATATATTGGAAGCAAAAGGGATTCTATTCATGTCCAACTGATGTGTGACTATACTCAATGTATCCTTTGGGTCTTTGCCCAGTACCAGGTTGAGCTCAGTTAGCTGGATGGCTGGTTTGTGATGTAGAGTGATGCCAACATTGTGGGTTAATTTCCCACACTGGCTGAGATTACCATAAAGGATTCTCCTTTACAACCTTTCTCCCTGCCTGAGATGTGGTGATCCTCAGTCTAAACCACCATCTGTCTCCACTAAGAGACCAGCCCTATTTCCTGGTAAGAGACTATGAAATTTTACAGTTTACCTCACCTAGTGTCTCACCACATGAAGATTTCACATTCAAGCTATCCTCTAAAGAATACTGCCCGTATCAGATCTGGTGGCTGCCTGTGTGAGAGTGACTGACAAAATCACTCTTTCACTACGGTCTTCCTACTCTTCTCTTCTGTTCAATTGCAGTCTGGACAGACAGAAGTTCTTTGGCAATTGAAAGGATAAGGACACATGAGTAAGGTTACAGTGAAGGGAGTGGTAGAGAAGGAAGAATTACACCATCTCCAGGTTGTAAATCAGAAGTGGTTGTGGGAGGAGGATTAGGTATGATGATACCATCATCTTCAACGGTTTCAGCACTGATGCTGGTCTCAGTTTTGGCTAATTCAATAATGGCAACTACCACCTCTTCTATGGGGTTAAAGTGATACAATTGTGCCTGTCCCCTGTTAGTTCAGTACTGCTTCATCCAGTTATACGCTACCTTCTCCTGAAACAGAGAGGGATCTTGTCAATAAGCATGATCAAAATTATTTGGTTAATGAGGCTGCTCGTGAGTACTGTACACAATTGTGTTATCTGGGTGTGAAGCTGCAAGCTCACTAAACATTTGTGAATAATGTGAAGCATTGCATGGTAGATATGACTGTGATTCATGGAGATTGTCAGTGAAGGGGGAGGTTGCTAAGGATCAGTTCTTCTGACTGAAGGTGGTTGCAAACACTTCAACCTCAGGTTTTGCAAACATTCATCGAATGGGAATTTCAAGCTATCTTACAGAGCTAGATTTACAGTGCATTTACCCAGCAGTACCCACATGTCTTAAGACTCCACAGGTAAAAGGAATGAGTCCCGCTATCTCTGTTCAATATATGTTAGGTTATCTGGTGTCAACCTTAGAAATACTGCTGTAATAAAAAAATTGCTGTTAGAAATAATAAAAGTAAAAAGGGGCACATTTTCAAAATAATATAACAGCATGGAGATGAATGGCAACACAACATGTTACTGTGCTAGGTAAAGTGAAATCCCAGTTTCAATGAACATTCACATTTCAGTCTCTTCCAATATGAAAATAGTGAATAACTGAGCTTGACATAGTTATCAGGTATAGGGTCAAATAACTTGTTGCCTCAACTTCATACTAATTGCTTGTAGAAAGTTTTATTATTCCGCATAAGAAAGGTTACCATCTTTCCATCTGCTTGAATTCATCTGTCCCCCTATTAAGGTACTGTCCTGGTAATACACCTTAGGAAGAATATATTGGCTTTGGAAGATTTTCCAGGGCTCCAAGGGTTAACTGATGAGGAGCGATGCCATAAACTAGACTATAATTCCCTGCAATATACAGAAGGTAAAGGGCTGATGTGAAAGAGCTTTTTTTTAAATGTTGAACAGTGCTAATAGATTAGATGAAAAGCAGCAAAGAAATTAAGCTATGGATTATATCTGATTTGAGTAACTGGACAAAGTACAGTGACCTATTATGTAATAGACAAATATTGCTGAAATTTACAAGAACAATCCAAAACATAACTCACAAACTGACCTTGTTAAAAATTACAGAACATAATCATCCTCAAGAACAGAGAAACAATGGCTGGATACTAATGACATATGGATGCTGAGATAGATATGTGTTGTGATAAGACTGGACAATATCAGGAACCATATTTCAGTGGGGGGGCGGGTCAATGAAGATTGCAGCATCGTCAAAACTGGTAGCTGAGAAGAGATTGAGATCTGTTGTGGAAAGAGAGAGGAAATGTGGTGAGCTAGGTTTTTAAACTGCTGAATGGACTTCATTAACTTCAAATAATATTGTTCTTGCTAATGTTGATCTTGCTTTGTGCATCTCCTGTGTGGCAGGAACTTTGTATATCTCACTCTGTCTGAGCACCCTAGGATCTGTATGTCCTTGTTTGCTATGATCTGACTGTACCACTTGCAAACAAAAGCAAAACAAATAAATCAAATCAAATTAAATCAAATCAAGAGGAGACTGCCTAAAAGGGAAGAGAAAGGCCTAAGACAATGCAGTGTTGAGAGAATGTAACATGACAAGATTGGGAGGGAAACAGGGGACAGACGGGAGAAGATGGAGAAGGACAATCAATCAATATTGTGGTGACCCCAAGGGACAAGCTGTAACAAGAAAATATATTCAAAACTTTTCCATGAATGTGTGGGTTTACATTCATGGGACAAACTGAAAATCAGAGCCTGACCATTCAGGAGAGATGTTTAGAGCACTTTTTTCTTGACAAGCCTGAAAAATTGTAGAACACTCTCCCTCAATAAGCAGTTGATTTTAGTTTTAATGTTTTTAAATTTGAAATCAATAAACTTTTGCTAACTCAGAGTATTTCTGGAAACGGAGCCAAGATGAATAAATGGACTTTGAACCCAGAACAGCCATGAGTTCATTGAAAGCTGAAACAAGCTCAAGGGTCAGAATGGTCTACTCTTGCTCCCAGCATTGACATGGTCAGCGACATTTGCACCAAAGGTTTCATCACACAATTTCAAGGTTGGAAAAGACTCCACCAGTTTAAAATAATTTTCTTAAAACTAGCTTTTCTTCAAATTAACTGGGGAGTGAAGGAGGTATCAAGGCTTCCCCACCCTGTAGCAGTGAGTGATAACATAATGAACTGTTACCCCAACACCTCAACTCTGCCCCAACTCTGTAACCACGACATCCCAGAGGAGGAGTGGTAACATCTATGGTTTAGGAAGGGAACACCACTGAGAATTATTGCCAAAGATGTGCTGCTGGCCGTATCCAAAGCAGAAGCAGTGTTCAAGAAAACAGCAAGCAACTGATGGGTTGATCGCTATAAGACTAGAGTTGTCTATGACCAACAAGGGCGCAAAGGAGACTGAGACTAAGCAACCACTTGAGGTTACAACAAGAGACTGGTCAACAGCTAATGAAAAGCTGTGCCATGGATGAAGATAATACAAACAACAACGAGGATGGACGAAACAGTTGGAGGAAAATGACATTGAAAGGAGAAAGATGTGGCATTGTTTTGATGTGTGCATTAATCATTCACAGAGATCGACAGCACAGGAAAAGATCCTTTGGCCCATCACATCCTTGCTGGTCAAAAATAGCTGCCCAACTATTCTAATCCCATTTTCTAGCACTTAGCCTTCTCTACTTTGGTATCGCAAGTGCACATCTGAATACTTCTTAAATGCTATGAGGGTTTCTACCTCTACCACTCTTACAGGCAGTGAGTTCCAAATTCCCACTACTCTCTGGGTGAAAACTTGTTTCTCAAACCTCCACTAACGCTAATAGCAACATGGCACAGCAGGAACCATAAGACTTGACAGATATATAACTGGGGTGAAAACGCACAGAATTGATGGAAGAAAACTTGTAAGTAAGATACAAAATATTAATCCAGGTCAATTTTAATTTGAAAATTGATTTAATATTAGTCAGAAGTAAAATTCTTTCTCCAATTTCTAACCCCAATCTGAAAGTCTCTCTCGGCTCAAGCTTAATGGAATACAAAACAAAACTATAGTAGACATACAATAAACACTATTGTTTATCCTCATCCATCACACACAGTTATTACAATTTAAAAAGTTCAATTTTAACTCAGCAGAAATTCAAACTATACCCTTGTGTTTCTCAAAACTAAGTTAAAAATAAATAACTGGCAAGAAAACAGTAGAAGGTTAAGAATAATATTAGCACTTCAGGATGTGGTAATAATGTCAAAGCCTCTACCTAAATAAACACTGTTGATGCAGTCAAATGTATGATATGGATCATTTCTGGAAAATTACATGGTCAGAATGCAGAAATGTAGTTCAAAGCATTTTAGTTCTGTGCACAAGTATCAAATCTAAGAGTTTTTGGGAAAAGTTATGACCTTCAATCAAGTATGTTAACGAAGGTATTAAAAAGTACAAATAACGATTCAGTGGATAATTTAAATTAACTTTTAATGAAATTTCTTATTTAAACTTTATTCTGGTCACAGAAATTTCAGCTGCTAATGCAAAAAAGGACAGATGAATATTTTTATGAGAAAGAAAACCTGACTTATTCCTGGCAACTTGGTGTCCAGATTCAGCAAGCTTACATCAGCCAAATCCATGATAGAAATGGAATCTGGAATTTTTAATGTAAAAAAAAGTTGACATAAAAAGAATAGAAAAGCAGCTGAGAGAAGTAAGTTAAATTACACATACAGATTTTTGAACTGTGCTCTAGATTTATATCAATACAGGTTTATACAGATATACTATATTATAATGATTTAAACATTTATTCATGTATATAATGTTGCTTCGTTTTTAAACAATGCATGGTTGTACACAACTAAACCACAACTCTGTCACACACATTTTGTCATCTGACAGAGGAGACAAACAATAGGTGCAACATATTTCACACAGATTGATGATCTTATATAGTCCAGTGATGAGGTTGTGAAAAATACATATCCATTCCCGTGATGCAATTATAAAGGCAGATTTATATACATTGTTGTGGTCAGTAATTACGGAACATTTCACAAATGCCTATTACAATACTCCATTTTGTAAGCTGCCATTCCACTTTGGACTCTACTGTGTCATGAGGTTGAGAGCACACCCAACATATGATAGGGTTTCAACTTCTGATATGAGAAGCAATTGTACAGCATTTCATACGTACATCCTTCTACAGCAGAAGCACCTCCCTTTCTGAAAAACCAGAGAGATGCTGCAAGTGGTTGCCAAGCATTGAGAAACTGCGTTGTTTTCATTGGCCTACACCATCGGACACAGCAGTCGGACAAAACAGCTCCCTTCATGAATAATGCTTATATAGATGGTGGTGGTTTCTTCATTCAAAGACTTTATCCTCCCCCACGCTCCCACCCCACATGAGGGATTGAAGAATCGTGCTCATAACACACAATTCTTTGTGTCTTTCACAACTCAGGTTTCATTTATTTAATTCTAACAATCATGTAAATATGAATTTATTAGTGACAGTAAAATGAAGCCAAAATCCTAAAGAAGCAACAGATGAGAAATAGTTTGAGCAACTACATATAGCACAGCAGATCTTATTTGCAATATGTACTGACCTATTGATTAGCCATGTAGTTTTATGTTTAAACAGAATTTTCAATACAAGCAACTTTATAAAAGAATCTTTTGAACTGATGATGACTTCAATTCAGAAAATTGACTACATACTTGAACTAGACACATGAAATGCAAACATGACTGTCAAGAATGTTGTTAAGCATAATGAAATTTGAAAACACTTTAATCGATAAATTTATGATAAATGTTTCTGAAATATTTTGGTGCAAGTCAAATTATTGGAAAGAAGTGAGTTCTTCCGCTTAGGAAGATTATTCTGAATCAACAATAAATACAACTTAATAAAAGTAAGTTTAGTGTTACAAGTTTAGCTGTTAGCCTCTATGTTCTTCAGAGCCTCTGAAGGTCCAGGCACTGCAGGATTTACCAAACCAGTAGCAACAGCATTGAATTATTACCAACAAGAGGAGTTGCTGGGTCAGAGTAAACCTCGCAGCACCAAACTGTAATTGACAATGAAACATAATACACCTTCTATGTTCAGAACCATCAGCTGTAGTTCTACTGGAAAAAAATAATGGTAAAGGCAGGGGGGGGAGAAAGAACAGAAAGGAACTGTATGGAACCTGAGCCAATAATCCATCTGTAATTTGTCATAGAACAGAGCAACACTAAAGCAAAAAAAAAAATTGGCTGTGATACAATTCTTGCATACACTGCCAAATCTTACTTCAAATACTTTTTATACACATTTAGGGCAACGCTCTGCAGATACATCAGTCAGCTTGACAAAGAATGTGCTGTCACAGCATTTGAAAAAGTGTACATTTACTTCACAATGACAGATTTAACTATTTGCATAATGTACAGGATTCAGGAACATGATGATGGTAATCCATTTTTAAAAAGTGACAGTACATTGAAACAATAATACAGCAAACTAAAAAACAGCAACAAACCTTCTTTCAGGTTTCACAGGTACAAGGTGAGGAAAAGCACTTTGGTAGCTTGGTCAGTGCATTAAGTACAACCAGAGTAAATGCCCCAAGAAACTGCCATATTTCTTTGTGATGAAATGTAGCATGTAATTCACATACTCCCGAACCTTTGTTGCACAATCAATATCTGATGCTGTGCAGAGGATAAGTACCCGAGGAGCAAATGATTTAAACCATCCATTTGACACATCTGACCTAGCTTTTGTGAAGCCTACATCTTATTTTCAAACTCTTTTTAGCTTCAATTATTGATTTTCTAACAGTGTTTGCGCACAATTTAAATTTCATCTAGCATTCATTGGTAGATATTTTAAATGTGGTTTGCATTGTTACATTTCATCAAAAGAGAATGTGTACTCAATATGCATTTTTATTCATACTAATATGATGTCTCATTCCATTCTTGGGAGCCATAATTTTTTTTAAGAAGAAAAGGACAAACGAGCAAGGGGCTTGTTATAAAGAATTATTTTGTTTGGTGTCTTCATTAATGAGGGAGTCATAGACAAATCCTGTTAGGTTGTTGTATCAGACAAATTAATGAGGGAATATTATACGGTACTAGAGACTTGAATAGTCAGCTTTCAGATGCCTCTCCAGAACTGAGCCCTCAAGCTCTATTAACATTTTAGGATTTGTTATCTTGCATTGCTACTTTAATAATTTTTGTATCCATGTTCCTGGATATCTTCACATCTCTACCTGATTTGTGATCTTATTTTCCAAAGGTTAGGTAACCAACTTTGTAGTTCTACCAATGCTTACAACTTTGTAATTGAAAACACTGATGTTCATCTGCCCTATCATATGCATGGTGCATTCTTGTTAATGTCTTCCTGGATTTTGCCATAATCTTCTTCAATATTCACTACATGCTCCAAATTTGCAAAATCCAGTGCTGAGTTCAATCAGATTCCTTTTTTGGATATTTCAAGGGCTTTAACTTGCAGTCTGGGAGTCACAAGCTAGTAAAGCTGATGTAAATGTTCTTGTAAGGTTTGTATGATTACCATTATCTGTAATTGTATTAAATACCACATTCTTTAAACTTTAAAAAACAAAGGCTAAAGCTGCCAGTGAGAGGTAAGCGTTCTGCCACATTGCTTCATGCAACAGGAGCTGGTTGGGGAAAAAAGAATAGCATCTGGTCCTGCAGTTTTAATGCAGCCCTTTATTGCCATTTCCCCAAAGATAATTTACATGTTTTGGTGAATACTTGCCTGAGTTTTAATTATCTGTGGGGGTCTCCAAGTTCAGTGCTTGATTAAAAGTTTAAAGAGTTTATTGAAAGATAAGCATTCTTGAGAAGTTTTGTAGCTGGGGATGTGAATGAAATTATGGATTTGGCAAATGAATCCAAGACTTTAAAAAATAGGCTTTGGTAACAGAGTCCAAATAAAAGTTTGTATACTTTTTTTTAAGATGTTAATCGTTTGAGAGTTGCATGCTTTGAATAAACTTCATGGAAAGAAGATTTACGGAGGGTGGCATGGTGGCTTAGTTCTTAGAACAGTGCATCACCGCACCAGGGATCTGGGTTCAATCCCCCCCTTGGGCGACCGTCTGTATGGAGTTTGCACATTCTCCCAGTGTCCGTGTGGGTTTCTTCCAGGTATTCTGGTTTCCTCCCAGAGTCCAAAAATGTGCAGGTTAGGTGGCCATGCTAAATTATCCATAAAGTCTAGGGAAGTGCAGGCTAGGTGGAGTGGCCAAGGGAAATGCAGTGTTATGGGTATGGAGACTGGAGTCTGGGTGGGATGCACCTCAGATTCGATGGGCTAAATGGTTTCTTTCCACACTGTAGGGAACCTATGATTCTATAAACATTATCATTTCTGATTCAACACCTGGAGGGGGGGGGGTTCCACTGACCAAAAACATGAATTTGACTAGCCATATAAACATAGTGGCTAGAAGTTCTCAGCAAGTAACTCACCTCCTGGCTCCCTAATACCTGTCCAACATCTACAAGGCACAAGTCAGGAGTGTGATGAAATACTCCCCATTTGCCTGGTGAGTGCAACTTTATGATGCTCACGAAGCTTTACACCATCCAGGACAAATCATCTCATACATTTGGCACCACATTCACCAACATCCTCCCATTCCACCACTGGTGCTCAATAGCAGCTATAGTATTTGAACAATGTCCTTTAGACATTCACCAAGATTCCTTAAAAAGCATCTTTCAAACCCACAACCATTACCATCTCGAAGGATAAAGGCAGCCTATACATGGGAACACCAATACTTGCAAGTTCCCCTCCCGCCAATCACCATCCTCACTTGGAAATACATCACCATTTTTGCAGTATTGTTGGTTAAGAATGCCATTGTGTGCCCACCTACACCAAATGGAATTACATCATTCCAAGACAACTCACCAGCACCTTCTCAAGGGCAACTAGGGATGGGCAATAAACGACTAGCCAGCGACACTGATATCCTTTGAGCAAATTTGCACCAAGCCAAAAGAGATGTTAGTTCAAATGACAAAACCTGGCAAAGGGAAGACTTTGAAAGTTCGTCCTTTTGGTGGAGAATCAATGAGATCAAGGGAAAAATTCAAGAGCTCGGGATCTGAATGTTAAGGCACAGCCACCAATGGTGCAATAAAGACATCGACGACACTATGAGATAACAGCAGTGCTGTGAATAGGCCGTTGTAAATATGGTTGGTGTCCACCCGGAGAGTCGGACCAATAATCCAGAGAGCACAATTCAAATTGCATCAGTTTATGATTTTAATTCGATTTTCACTTTAATTAATCTATTAATACATGACTGGCATCAGTGAAAGTAGCCGTAAAGCCATCAGGTTGATGTAACGAACCAACTGTTTCACTAATGCTCTATAGAGAAGGACAGCAGCCATCGTACAATTGACAAGTCAGGCCCTGCACAGGTCTGAGCTGCAGCCTCAACCTCTTACAGTTTAATTCAATGACTTAGATAAAGGAAGTGAAGTTACATTTGTCATGACCCAAAGATAGGTAGGAAAGTAGGTTGCAAAGAGGACATAAGGAAGGTGCAGATGGATTTAGATAGGTTGAGTGAGAGGGCAAAAAAATCCAATGGATGGAGTGTAATGTGGCAAAGTGTGAAATTGTTCACTTTGGCAAAAAGCTGAATTATTGCTTAAATGGAGAATGGTTGCAGAATTCTCAGATGCAAAGGGATATAGGTGTTTAATGCAAGCCACAAAAAAGTTATCATGCAGGTACGGCAAGTAAGCAGATGGTTAAACAAGGAAGTGATCTTTTATTCCATCCTTAAAGGAATGCCACGTAAAGTAAGAAGGTATCCTTCAGTTATACACAGCATCGGTGAGACTACATCTCAAATACTGTGTGCATTTTTGGTGTCCTTTATAAAGGTTTACCAATTTATACATGGAATGGGTCAGTTGCCTTATGAAGATAGGCGAACCTGATTCCAAAGGAGTTCGGAAAAGTGAGGGGTGACTTGATTGAAGCATATAATATCCTGAATGATCCAGAAAGTGGAAATGATGTTCCCTCTTGTTTAGAACTACAGAGCACTATTAAATATTAAGTGTCACCCTTTTAGGACAGAGATGAGGAGAATTTTTTTTACTCAAAGAATTGCATTTGCTGGGCCAAATTGCCTACTTCTGCATCCAATTTGTATGTTTTCATTTGTCTTTGCATTAGTCTGACCCAAGCTAGTGTGGTCACCTTTTAACTGTCCCTGAGATAACCCAGCAAAGTACTAAATTGCATAAAACTACAAACAGCATTTGAAGAAGGTCAATGACCATAGTATCAAGACAACTAGGATTGAGCAATGTATACCAGCCTTAGCAGCAACTTCTACATCTTCGAGCACAGATTGCAAGTTCAAATGCTAGAGCAGGGCTCCATCCAGGAATTAAAGAATGAACACTATCTACTGAGCCATACTAACACTTTGCACAAGAATTGTTATGATTCACAACTACAGTAACCAATCAAAAACTGAATGCCACCCACTCCCCTTACATGCAAATGACACCATATACATTATAAAGATACAAGGAAAAGATTGCAAGATTGTGATTTAATCTCATTCTTTTACTATAAGATGCCATTTAAACTACACACAATTAGATTATTGCTTTATAATCACTCCCAGCTATCCATAATTCTACAGTTGATGAATGGTTTGATAAAATTCTGCACAAGTAAAGAAAACCTCAGTAAAAATTGGACATCTTTGTGATTTGCAACTGGGCAATCAGCCAGGTTGCTGTAAAATTCTGAAGTATATTCACAGCACACAAAACCTACAAAAAAAAACACATTTGAGTTTTTTCAGCATTTTTTGCTTCAGGTTGTTTTAAAATGGAACTGAATGGACAAAACAAGCTACAACTTTTTAAATGAAGATTTTTTTCTTACTATTGCGCAAGTCTGCCCCACAGCCTCAAAGCTGGCAAAAGAGTGTGCCAGACCCACATTAAAACATACTTTTTAAAAATATCTAGTACACAAGGTGGAAAGGTCTTTTGCATGGAGAAGAAAAAAATAAGCCATTTACCACACACAACCTTTGAAAAATGATACCAACTCACAAAGGCGAATCTTTATTGTTTTTGCTTTGTTATTGACTTCAGTCAATTCCAAAGTTGACACCGCAGGGAAAAATATTTTTTAAAAGACCACAACAGTGTTACAAGTGGATTAATTGTCAGACCACACTCACCGGCACACAAAGTGTTTTGCGACCATTTTAAATTCCACCCAAACAATGGCCACAGAAACTGTGTTCTCATTGTTCAGGAGTAACACAGAGGATATCATATGTCTTTCCATGTCATACAAGTTTTATTGCCACAGGCAAGGCTGAACGTACAAATTCAAGAGAAAATGTGTTGTGGCTGAGTTATAGCCAGCTTCACTAGTACAAACAAAAGCCTGTATTATACAGGGAGCATTCAGTACTACATTTGCAACACTTATAAACCGTAAGGGGGTATTGTTGAATTACTGGCAAATCGCTAATACAGAAATAAGGATCTTTTCAGTTCTGCTGCCTGGTAACTTTTAAAATTTAGTTTCCTATATACGTTAAAGCATATGAAGTGGGCTTCCATCAAAACAGTATCCTACATATTATTTCTGAATAAAAGATACTGAATATGAAATAGAAGTAAATTGCAGCAGATTCCTTAGCGCAGCGTTCTCCAGTCAGCCATGACCATGAAACAATAGCTGCCTCGTAAATACAGAAATTACATATTTTGTCTCAAGCAAGTCGATGAGAACAGAGTATAGAAAGAATCCACTGTACATTGCTATAGAAAGTGCATTACAAATCACTAATGCCAACCTGCTGAGTATGTAAACTAAAAATTCTCTAGGCAGCAGATTTAAATTTTAAAATGTGTCAAAATCACAATCCTTTGATCCAAATTAAGAGCCATAATTAACCTGTTAGCAAACCCTGCAGTATAGTGGTGTTTATTCAGCATTGGCAGAGAAGCTGAATTTACACAGCATGTACAGTACTCTGAGCTCAACAATAACTCAAGGAAACATGATAAATTTTATACATCTCAATAAAAGCAATTTGTTTTCTTTTTAAATTCTACAATGGTTAAAGTGAAAAGAACACTATCACTGAGTACCGTTGTCAAAGAGATGAGAACACGCAGTAAAGTTAAAAAGAAAGCCGAATTCATACTGCTGCTAAACAAAGGTGAAATTTAGTATCAATGCTGCTGAAAATTAATATCCTACAATGTTCTGTAAGAGGTGAGATAATGAAAACACTTTCTCAAGGGGTTTTAGTACTTAACAGGTTACAATACATGCAGGGAGACATGGTTCAGCAAACAGACATATTATTGAGTCAGGTTGCCAATCTTTTCAAAATTAAATCCTACTCAAAATCCAGATTGTACGGCTAGATCTTAACATTAATATTAAGGGGATGTTCACAGAGAGATAACATTTATCATGCGCACTTTCATTGTAAGTCTCCTCCAGTGCAACGTGTTACTTAACTGAATCCCAAATATTACATCATATTAAGAATCTGCTCATTTCAACAAAAGTTCCAGTGTCTTGTTGCAATGTATAATCTTATAGAATCATTTAATACAGAAGGTGGCTATTCAGCCCTTTGAGTTTGTACTAGCTCTCTACAGGAGCTACTCATTAGACCTACTTCCCTGCTATTTCCACTTATCCCTTTGCACTTTTCGATCTACAGTACATTTCCAATTCTGTTTTTCAAGTTATTATTGAATCTGATCCTGCCATTCGATCAGGCAGTGCGCTCAAGGTCATAACAACTCATTAGTTAAAGTAAAATTCTGATCACCTTCTTGTCTTTGTTGCCAACGGTCATACATCAGTATCCCATGGTTCCTGATAGTGGAACCAATTTCTCCTAATTTACACTATCAACATTTTTAGTGTTAAAAAATATTGGTGCCCCTATTTTAGCTCAGTTAGAAATTCAAAATAGTGGCATTGATTAAAAACAGATTGTTCAATAGCCACTCCGTTCTCAATGTGGCTTTTCAACATCTGTATGTTTATTACCAATTCCAAACACACCCAAATAAAAACATCCAAGTAAAATAAACAGGTCAATAATCATGAAAGTTCTTACTTTCAAATATATCAGATCATGAAAAAATTACCTCTTATTCTTGATACGCAAGAAAAACTGAAGTATTTCAGACCAGAAATATTTTATCAGTTTCTATCATTCAAGATGCATTACCCTGCACTAATCTTCCAGTTCTGCACTTGTATGTTGTTTTGAATAGAAGTACACAACGTTTTAGCTTCTAATTGTTGACTTCATCTCCTTCTATTAATTACCAGTATTTGGCCAGGTTTTGGAGTGTATAGATCTAAAACTCTGTTACATTTTGCTAGCAACATAACCATAAAATTAGCATCGAACAAACCAAATTTGAAAATTTAAGAGAGTTTTTAGAAAGGATGAATCTTCAATCTGTGTGAGCATTTCTCATTAAATTAGTTCAAACAATGTGAAGTGAAATTGAATTAACTGCCTTCATGTCAGCAAGTCTATGGAGACCACTGGTCGACTTTGCAACGTGGAAGTACCAATCAATAATCCTTAGAGGCCTGTGCAAGTAGTATGACTTAACTGAAGCTCTCCCAGTACAATGAAGCACAGAGAAGCTGTTTTACTATACTGTCAACACTCTAGTTAACGGTGATCATTTTTTTATACTAACAAGGAAATTGCAAAGGAAAATACACAATACTCCAGTCAAAGTTGCTTCCCAAACAAATGAATTAATGAATTTCAGAGAAGAAATGTTCATGTCACTGGCTACCAGATGCATTATTCAGAACCATTGCCACTTAATTTCTTACAGTTTTCATCCTCATTCATTCCAAACAGGAATGCTCAACCTTCTACAATAAAAACAGCAAGTGCTGGGGAAACTCAACACGTCTGGTAACTCCTATGGAGAGAGAAAGAGTGCCAATGTTCCAGCTCTAATATGAATCTTCTTCAGAACCAGAGAGAGATGAAATATTGGCAGTGTGGAAGTGGAACAGAATGAAACATCAGGGTGAGATTAGAGGGAGAGGGACGTCAGTGATCAAAGATGCCAAAAGAACAAATGGAGTAATTTGTCCACATGCTAAAATGGAGAATAAAATGGCTGTCAGCCATCACACCTGCATTCACAGAGCCGATGACGTCAACTGCACACAACAGTCTTCATGATGTTCGCCAGTGCATGTATAAACTACACAACCTTTATTTCACGCTAATCACCTTTCAGTGCAATAAACAATTCCCCTTTGCTTTCTTGGCCCCTCCACTTGCAGTCCTTCTTGCTCCTCTTTTAGTGCAGTGATTCAATCAATTGGTGGGGATGGGATAATGGCAGCCATTGCTCCCATAATCCCCTGTGGCCTGGAAAAGACTCAATTTGTGATACAGGTGGCACTGTGCTCTGGGTGAAACATTTTCATCCTCGTGCAAGTCCACAATCCTGTTTGAATCTCAGCCTTTATTTCTCAGCTTCTCACTGATCAAACTTTCCCTTTCCTAGTCTACTGATTAATCAATTGGGTGATTCAAATTTTCACTTATCATAATCACTATAAAAATTTATATTGCTTCCAAGTGACATTGGCTTCGTCATTGCACCCGTGAGATAGAAAGAACAAAAGGCAAAGGAACTGGTAATGGTTGCGGAACAAGGGAAAAGTTTAAATGCATAGTAGGTGTTAATAGCAGAATAAAGAAAAACAACACCACAGAAATAATGCAGGGTGTAGGGTATAAATTTCAAAATGGAAGTCAAAGGTGTGCAAGGTTATTGAACACAATTTTCAGTCTTGATGACTGTAAAGTACCTTGATAGAAAATGGGGTATTGTTCTTCCAGTTTGCATTAGTCTTCACTGAAACACTAGCAAATCCACATCACAAATCTGAGCATTGGACCCAGAAGGTGTGTTGAAATGGCAAACAACTGCAAAGCTGAGATCAAACAGATCGAGCAAATGTGTTCCTCAAAGTGGTCACCCATTCTATGTAGTACTATGGCCCGAAGAGAAACATTAAGATTCAATAGCAAACGTGCAAGAAATGGGTCAAAAGGGCTGAAAGCCCCATCAATCACAGTGGGAATGGAGATTCCTGACTGGGGGAAAAAAAAAGACATGTTGGAAGTATCACTGTGGAAGTCAGCATTATTAGAACAGATGTGACAGAAATACAGAAACTGGGTGAATGTAATGGTGTGCTTGCAGAAAGTAGAGTATGAGAAAGTGTAGTCTAGGTAACTGCGTGAGTCAGTGGGTTTTCCATGAATACTAATAGACAGTCTATCTCCAGAAATGAGGCAAAGAAGCCAAGTGAGGAAGTAGCAGATGTTGAACCAGGTGAAAGTAAGAGAAGGGTGGAAATTAGTAACAAAATTATTTTTCTAATTCTGAATGCAAACAGGAAGTGGCACAAGACACAGTCATCAATTTACTGGAAAGCTTGCCATACAAGAGAATCTATATAAGAAATAACAATAATAAATCTTCCAAATACCCCAAAAGAAAGAGATAGATAAGGTTTTTTTTAGGAGTTTTGAACAATGAAGGGTGAGTTACACCTCCTATGATAGAATGGGAAGATGTCTTGGGAGGAGAATGCTGTGTTGTGGGTAATAAAAGTGAGGTCCAGGACATCACAGAGGAAATGGTTTCTTCATAACCTTGAATGTTTTGTCAGCTAACTTTCAGCTTAGCCAAATTTCATACAGTAGTTTCTTTCCTTATTCAGATTTAGGATCTGCTCTACATGCTACAAGTTGTACAATTGGGAATTTTGTTTATCCCTTACAAGTAAATTAGACCAGAGTATTGGAAAATGCACATGAACAATTTCAATCTGGGAAAGATTGAGCATTGGATTAATAATGTACTGACAAATGCCTGACAAGTGATGGGCTTGTACCCTTAATCCCAATTTTTGTGGACTAACTAGTCTGAAAGAGACTGAGAATCAGGAAACTTTAGCCCTCATCCACTCACTTTTGTGCATAGGACTACTGTCAATTTTTATGTAACACACATGCTGATTCCAGGGTTTTATGAAAAAGAAATAAAATTTTATAATTGAACCATTTCTTAGCCAGATTCTTATTCAATAGAAAATAGATTTTTTTTTTAAAAAAGGAATTAAGTAAATATAGACGAGCTCTTTGTAAAGTGAAATCTATTTAAAAAGCTCACTTAATGTTGATTCAAGTCATGACTAATCAAATAAATAATGTAAATGTAGACTATTTATGGTTATTCTGCTTTATACTTCATGTGGTGCAGCTATATTGTATTTATACGAAGTCCAATGTTAAATTTAGAATTATGAAAAATTACATGCAGCAGAAAATATCAGAAAATGCGCTTTCATTTTTGGAAGTGGAGGAAGAAACTTTAGTGCAAATGGTCATTTTCAAAAGCTGATTGAAATATTTAATCCATTAACCCTTTCAAAATTAGTATGGCATTGTGCAGAAAAGGCCCTACCGCCCATCCAATCTGCACCAACATAACTACCACTAAGAGTGGTAGCCCCAATTTCCTGCACTTGTCCCATATCTTTGAATATGATGATATTTGAAGTAATCATTCAAATATATTTTAATGGTTGTAAGGTTTCCATCCCCCACTATCTTCCCAGGCAGTGCTTTCCAGATTCCTGCCGCTTGCTGAGTGAAAATGTTTTTTCCCAAACTCTGTCTGAATTCTTGCCCCTTACCCTCAAACTATGCCTTATCATGATTGATCATTCAACCAAGGGAAAACCGCTCTCTATTCTCTCTAACCATATACCTCAGTCTTCTCTGCTCTAAAGAAAACAATCCAAGCCTATCTAGTCTCTCGTTATAGCTCAATTTCTCAATCCCAGGCAGCATTCTGGTAAACCTCCTCTGTACCACTTCTACAGCTATCACACCCTTCCTGTAGTAAGGTGACCAGAACTGCATACAGTACTCCAGCTGTGCCTCACCCACACTCTGTAACACTCCAAACTTACCTCCTTGCTCTTATACTCTATGCCATGACTGATGAAAGAAAGTGTCCCATATGCCTTCTTAACTACCCTATTCATGTATTCTGCCAACTTCAGGAATTCATGAATAATTACCCAATGATTCCTCTGTTTATCTAAGCTATCCAGTGTCCTGCTATTCATTAAATAGTGTCTCACCTTATTTCATCTTCCAAGGTGCATCATCTCACACTCATCAGGTGTAAATATCATCTGCCACTGATCTGACCATCTGACTAATACATCTATATCTTCCTGCAACCTACAATCATCTTCTTTGCTATTATTCAGTCTACCAAATTTGGTGTCATCTCCAAATTTGTTTATTCAATTTCATTTATATCATTAATGTATATAGCAATAAGGGTCCCGGTGTTGATCCTTGTGGTACACTGCTGGACAGCAGCCTCCAGTCACTCAAACAGCCTTCTACCGTGGTGTTTGTGTCCTATTACTAAGACAGTTTCTGTTCCATCTCACTAAGTTTCCTTCAATTCCACATGCTTTAACCTTGTCAATCAGTCTCCCACATGGGACCTTGTCAAAAGCTTTACTAAAATCCACATAAACTACATCAAATGAACTTCCCTTATCCACATGCTTAATCACATTTTCAAAATATTCCAACAAACTTGTTAGGCTTGACCTCTTTCCGACAAAAGCCATGCTGAATATCCCCAATTAACACATGACTTTCCAATTGGGTATTATTTTCCTTGTTCAGAATTTTCTCCAATAGACATGAGACTCACCAGTCTATAATTTCCTGGTTCATCTCTACTACCTTTTTAAAACGTGGAACCACATTAGCTATCCTCCAGTCCTCTGGCACTTTCCCTGTGGTCGGAAGGAATTCAAACTTTATGTCAGAGCCCCTGCAGTTTCTTGTCTTGCCTCCCACAGCAGGCTGGGATGCAATTCATCCAAGCCAGGGGATTTATCTGTATTCCAATGACAAATTGTGCAACTTCCTCACAGTCCCTTTTCCTGAATTCAACCTACATTCTCCTTTTTCAGAGTGAAGATTGAAGACAAGTATTTATTTAATACTCTGCCAATATCCTGTAATTTCACAATCAGGTTGCATCTTTGGTCCCTAGTGGGCCCTACATTTTCACTTTAATGTATTTATAAAATATCTTAGGATTCTCACACCAATCCAGCTTCTTTCCCCAGGACCAGATCCAGTGTTGTTCCTTGTTGGGCCTTCTCTGTATTGATACAAAAACTCCTCTGGATACATTTCCAGAAATTCACCCCCTCTAAACACTACAACTATCCCAATTTATGTTGGAAAGTAGAAATCCCCTAGCATAATTCCCCAATTCTTAGTTTTACACACCTCTATGAACTGTTTACATATTTGTTCTTCTATTTCTTGCCGATTCTTTGGAGGTCTATAATACACTCCTAATAAAGTAACTGCCCCCCCTAACATTTGTAAGTTCTACCCACAAAGCCTTATTTCAGTGGCACAGTGGTCAGGACTACTGCCTCATAGCGCCAGAGACCCGGGGAGATACCATCCTCGTATGACTGTCTGTGTGGAGTTTGCGTGTTCTCCCTATGTCTGCATGGGTTTCCTTCCACAGTCCGAAAATGTGCAAGTTAGGTGGATTGGCTATAGTAAATTACTATTACAGGGATGTTTAGGTTGGGTGCATTAGCTATGGGAAATACAGGGTTACAGAGGTATGTGTCTGGGTGGGATGCTCTTCAGGGGGTCAAAGTGGATATATTGGGCTGAATGGCCTGTTTTTACACTGAAGGGTTTCTATGGATTTTCATGGATTGAGGATCCTTCCAAGATATCATCACTGCTTATTGCAGTAATTGATCCTCAATAAATAATGCTACACCACCATTCTTTTTACACCGTCCTCTGTCTCACCTAAAGATCCTATACCTTGGAATGGTAAGCTGCCAGTCCAGCCCTTCCCTCAGCTATACTTGTGTGATGGCAACAATATCATACTTCCACGTGTCAATCCACATCATTAACTCATTAGTCTTACCCTATTACACTCCTGGCATTAAGGTAAAGACCATCCCTCCCTGCCTTACCCTCTTGACCCTCAACATAGCTGAACTCACTGTGACTTGCTTCCTTTGCTGTAGCATAATGTGTCTATGTTTCATTGATATTCTGTGTCCCCTTCCCTTGCCAGACTAGTTTAAACTCCTCCCAACAGCTGAACAAACCTACCTGCAAGGATGTTGATCCCAGGGTGGTTCAGGTGCAGACTGTTCCATTTGTCCATGTTCCACCTTCCCTAAAAACGGCTCCAGTGACCCAGGGATCTAAAACTCTCGCTGTTCTACCAATTCTTGAGTTACGCATTCATCTGTTCTATTTTCCTGTTTCGAAACTCAGCAGCATGTGGCACTGGGAGTAATCCAGGAAATACAAACATTGATATCCTTCTTATTAATCTACTGCTTAGCTCCCCGAATTCTCGATGCAAGATCTCATTCCTCACTTTGCCCACATCATGTGCCATGACCTCGAACTCCTCACCACCATCTGCGCCCCCCCCTACCACCGCCTGCCTTTCAGGATGGCTTGCAGCCATATGGTGACATTCCTGATCCTGGCACCAGGGAGGCAATACACAATCTTGGAGTCATGTCTTTGGCCACAGAAACATCTGTCTGCTCCCCTGAATGAAGTATGCCCTATCTCTACTGCTCTTCTATTCTTTTTCCTTCCCACGCTGTACAGTCAAGCAGCTAGTAGTGCTGGAAGCTTGGCTTTGACTGCATTCCTCATGAGGTACCAGCACACTCATCTTGGACCATTGTTAATATATGAACATGTAATATGGCTACAGAAAAATTCTTAAACTTGCTAAATAAAATTCGAAACTTTTAAATAAAGCCAACTGTTTACTTATTTGAAACTAGTTGATGTCTCTGTTAATAAAGGAGGGCAAACAATTTGAAGTAAGTTTGTCAAGCATTGACACATAACATCACTCATCGTAATAACAGCCTAATGCATTAAATAGATTAAGTCAGTGGGAAATGTTAAAATGACAATTAATAGGCTTTGTTCGGTTATGCCATTAAGGGTTAAAACAAAAGTTTTCAGGAGGTAGATGGAGTTCAAGTACAGATCAATGATTGAAATGAACAATGAAACAGACCCAAAATGTCCAATGGCATACACTCAAAACTGATTTTTAAACACAGCCACAAATATGGATTATCGTAGACTGACAAAATAAAGATCATCCACAGCAGATTTTACAAATCAAATGTTACTCACAAATTTAAAATAAATATTGTAATCCATAAAGGAATGTTGCCATTCCCAAAGACAGAGTAATACTTTTTCAGTAAAACTGTCCTCTTGCCATCTGATGGTGTCACCCCAAGTGCCATCCTGAAAACTCAATTTCCTGCAATTAGAAATTCATCCATAGATTGAAATGGACAATTGTTATGAGCAAAATCAATTTCTTTCACAAGCCTGTTAGTGCATCAGAATGGATAGACTGTCTCTTAGCCCGTGTACCACATCTTTCCTATATCCCACAGTGTCAAGATGCAAATTTGATCTAAGAAATCGAAAAATTCATGGGTCAGCAGCTAGAAAACAACTAACAAAGGTGAGGACTCAAATGGTTCGCAAATGTCCTTCAGGAAAGGGAACCTGTCACTCTGCCTGGTCAGGCTTACATATGACTCTGTCTGGTTGATTGTTTTGAAGTTATCTCACAAGCTTTGTTTAAAAAAGGCACTACAAAGTACATGAAGAAAAACGCGTCCCTACTTAAGACCATCCCGAAAGCAAACTCATCACAAGGACTAAAACAATTCTGGAAGACAACATTCCAACAGCAACCAAAATAAGCACAAATGTGATTTTGCCAAAACCCAAGAAGAAATTTTAGTACATCAAAACTATATACAAAAGAATCTAAAAAGTGAAACATGTGTATATATAATAAACTGAGCTGTTTTAAATTGCTGAGAGCACATTTAAGCTGTAACTTTATAATGTTGCAACATACACAGGAATACTACATCTCTGCAAATGACAATGTATATTTGTTCAGTCCAATGAGCCGCTCTACTGTAACATCGCCATAACACACCATATATGAAAATCATTCAAATGCCATGCAACACCATAAAAAGCTAGCAAACTAGAAAAGAATTTACCATAGCCCTGTCTCTGAAAGCTCCATTATTTGCATTGAGTTCCACCACCAGTGTGCAATGCTAGCAAAATCACAGCAAGCCAGATTATGAGATCAGCATTTTTCTGAGAGACCAGTCTAGTACTGACAAACATAAGGCTAGCTGTCTTTGAATAAGTAATAGAAATAAAAAGCAAAATACTGCAATTACACAGTAGAGTTCCATGACTGTTCGACATTTATGAGCATAAAATATAATTTAGAACATCTGTATGTGTAGCCTTCACAGATATAGAATTATTGGATTAAGGATCCAGACTAAATTTTGCATTAATTCCAAACTCCACTTCATGTTTGATTCACCTTTTATAAATTAGGTGCATTATCTTCCTAATTAGGCACCAACGACTAAGTACAGAGTAACAATGCACAATGGCAAGTCAGAAAAGTACTTTTTAAACTCTTTTACATAATAATCATCCAAAGCTGTGAAGTCAACTGAAGCCTCGGAAAGTGCTCAATTCATCAATCCCACCTTCTCCCCAACCCCATCCCTACCCTCCACAGCTCTAAACTTATTAATTCCCCAGAAAATACATGAGGTCAATTTGGATAAAATCTGAACTCATTGTCATTATATCTCCCTATAAGAGACTTTGACAAAGATCTGCCACTTCTTTCAGACTGACCTGAAGATACTGGTGAAACTGGGATTACTCATTCTGTAAAGGGTAACCTCAGCCCAAAGTTGAAATGTTCTATGATGTTTCCAGACATCAGCTTCAAGTTTCCTGGACAAGCATATGTGCAGGAAGTGTTGTCAGCTGGATGTGTTCCACTCCAGGTTTGTGGAGGTTGAGTCCAAGATGGTATCACTACTGCACATTTGTGAAAATGAGAGCTTCATCAATAGTATGCATATAGATCTGGCCACCTCGCAGCTGCTAAAGGGTATTCTGGCAGAGGGTGGATGGGTGATCACCAGACAGATGAGCAAGATGTCATTCAGGAGACCCTGAATCTAGTCAGCACCTGCGACAAATATCGATACCAATGGCAAAGATGGAAAGAAGGAAGTGATTCTGCAGTAGAGTGTAGGGAGCAAACAAAACCAGTAAATGGAGACACTTCAGATTACTCCCAGTATCACATTCTAGGGACTACAGAAATTGAATGATAGTACAAATGAATGTGTCGTTGGAGAAGTGGTGCAGGAGTTTTAATTACTGTGTCATTGCAATGGCTTCTGGGAATGATGGGATGTGTACAGTTGCACCTGAATAGAGCCAGTACCATTATCTTTGGATGTAAACTTGCTAATGTAATTGGGGGGAGTTCGAATCACCTTGGCATGGGCATCATTAAAGAAGAAAAGCAATTGAAGAGAGACAAGTCACGCTGGAGTAAGAAATACAAAGTTATTAGGTACAGTTCGTGCAAGAGGGAATGCAATAGGATCTAAGTGAGGTTTACTGTGCATATATGTGAATGCACAGAGTCTGGTAAGGCTATTGAGCTGTGGACTTAGACGTCCATGTGGAAATATGATGATACAGCGATAAGAGTCCTAAGCCTAATAAAGGAATGGACTGAGCAATAACACTTCTTGGTAGATTGTAGGCAATAAATATAAAGTTTAGATTGGCTATGGAAAAGAACAAGGAGCAAACAAGAGTAAAAATAACTATTTTGGGGAGGACAAACTTTAATGAGTTAAGAATCAGTCTCGTCTAATCAATTGGCAGGCAACACCATGAAAGGACAATAGGCTACCTTTAAAAAGGAGTTATTGTGGGTACAATCAAGAAACATTCTCATGAGGGGGAAAGGCAGGGTTACTAATTACAGCGCTCTCCAAATGATCAAAAGATAGATAATCAGATGAAGCAGGAAAAGGGTACTTATGACTAATGTCAGGGAAACAACATAAATTAAAAGGCTGAATGTGAAAGGTTCTGAGGGGAAGTGTAAGAAAAAGTAAGAGAGGGAATGAAAATAAACTGGCTGTTAAAGACACTTACATCGTGAAAGGGAGTTAAACCAGGAGTGGGGATGAAAAAGGACCTAAAATGGGATACATACATGGAGGCACGGTTATGGTTGAGATCATGGACAGTGTGGTGTGGGCTAATTAAATCAATACAGAATAGAACAATTATCATAAAGGAAAACATTTGCAGAGCCACAAACAAAAGTCAGAGGAGTGGGACAAGACGAGTTATTCTTACACAGAGTTGGCAAGGACATGACAGGCCAAATGGCCTTCTGTGTCATAACCATTCTAAAACTGATGATCTGTAAGGGGCATTTGTCAACTCAAACTACTTACAATGCATTGATGCATGTAGCCACTAACAGATACAATGCTTGCTGAAACAATGCCTTCAGAATTGTCACTATGAAATGCAGGAAACAACTGGGAGAAGATGGAACTTCACTCAAATATCAGGTTTTGTATTCTTTGTGATTCCACACACGTGGCCCATTACACATCCATCCCTGTAAAAGGATAGTACAATGCAATTTAATTGTTTTTGGCTCAGGGCAACATTTTGAATACTTTGGTGTTTCATTGCAAGTTATTGCCATTTCGATAATAAATATGTGCCCTGCAATCTTTAGTGAAGTGTTGGCAAAAGGGTTACCTCCATGGTTCTTCATGTTATTTTCCTGAAACCACAACATGATATCTGCTTTACCTCAGTGGTGGGAACAGAAGTAGCAAAATTCAGCTTTGTGTTTACTAAACTGAAGGCCAATGAGCCTGTTTCAACTTTAACTGAATGTTAACACTTCCGCAGCACAATTAAGAAAACATTAAATAGTTCCTCTCATGTCCATATCTTAACACGGTTAAAAACAGATCAACTGTTTGACTCAGTGATATTTGTGGCATTTTTACTATGCACAATATTGTCCAGAAAACAGTATCTTCATAATAATTGTATTTCAAGTGCATCAAAATGCGTTGAGATGCATATTAAAGTATAAAATAATTGCTAGACTCTATTCTCCCCAATTCCTCACTGTAAAAATCACATTGAAAGTGACTAAACTATTTTACAATATTGAAAAAATATATCTTGAGGTGACTACTAATGAAATAAATTCAACCATTTAAGAAAATGTAATCTACTGAATACAACCAGGCTTATATAAATATTCCAAAATTCTAATATTTTCTGCATCACCCAATAAAAGAAACTTGTAATGCTACAAGTGGTCTAATCACATGACATGTACCATAAGGCTTATTGTGATCACTAAAAGCCATGACATCTCTACTGCTTAATGAAAAATAAAGAACTGCAAACAGAATCTTGAAAATGGGTAGCAATAGCTAAACAGTTGTAAGCATACACAAGTGGAATGCATTTTAAGTAGCATTCTGAATAGCATTATGAAGGCAATAACATATCTCAGAGTTGAGATAACACTAATAAGTAACTCAAACTTTACTCTCACAATTGATGCCATTAGGTCTGTCCTCAATGTGATACCAAGTCAATATCCCATGTGAGCAGTTACTTGTAGAATTAACATGTCCACTCCTTTTACTAGCGAGACAAATACCAAAGCACAATTTCAAATTATTCTGCTTTTAATAACAAAAGGATTTTTAAGTCATCAGAGTGAATTGTTTTTAGCTGAAAATCTTCAAGAAGCTTGCTAATTGAGCATGACTACTGTAATCACAAGTTAGCCACATGCAAAATTTATCACACAACAAGCCTCTGGTACATAAGACAAAGCCACACTATTCTAGTTGGGAGCTTCCAAGGTGAACTACTGCCCCTCACCTATAAGAGACCACATATTCACAGCCACTTCTGGATTTATCTGATTAATTCAGTTATTGACTTTAAAATGTAGTCTTTGTTAATAGTGATGCATTAGATAATCTCTTGATCATCGCTGGTGATGTTGTTGTTAAGTATGTAAGTTAGTCACTGACTTGGAGGAGCTCAAGATCTCTGTGACCACCTGCTGCCCACAACTCTCTGAGACATGGCTTCTCTAATTCTCACCTCTGGTAACTCCACAAATTTAATCCCTCCACCCTTGGAGACTGAGCTTCTGGTGGCTGAAGCCCCAGGCTTGGATTTTGACCTCTAAGCCTCTCTACATTTCCACCTCTCCACCTTCACCTTTCACCCTCAGGAGCAGGTCCCAAGTCTCCCTTCAGCTTAAATCTGCTTTGTCAATGTTATTTGGAAGAACACACTCGTGTTTTGTCCCCAATATCGCAAGGATAGGGCTTAAACCTCTAAATATCTGACAATAAATTCAACACAGGTGAGGCAGCATGAATCCTGGTTGCCTGTGGCAGTGGTGGAAGGGATGAACATTTTTGCACTGATGCCACATCACCTCTCCTTTTTTCAACATGTCTGGTCTACACATCAACAATGTTGCCCTGGCCATTTTGCTTTTGGTTTTCAATCCAGCTGGTCTGGTCTCATGGAGACACGAGTGCAATCTTAAATATACTATATTATTAACAATAGAGAGACTCTAAAACAATGCAAATGTCATATATGAAACCTAAATAAGAATACAATTTGGTTTTGGCCAGTTGGAAGAATTTGAATGTTACATTAAGGTAATTTGCACTTGCTAAGGAAAACAATTACATTTTCATTATAATATAATTACATCATGATCATGTGAAAGATATTTGAAATTCTACATCTCGATAAGTAGAAAAGCAGCCGGAGGAGTAACTAAAGTAACGGCAAATAAATATTCCATAGGAAGCATTTAAAGGTATGGAGGGTGGCAGAAGATTGGATAGATTTGGGAGAGAGTTCCAGGCGTTAGAGATGAGGGAACTGATGCCCTGACAGTGACAGTGACATCAAGAGAGGAGCAAGAAGTGGGGTATAGGAGAAATAAATAGATAGTCTTAAACCAACTAGATGATCCAGATTTAGACTTAACCTGGAGAAGGTTATGAAAGTAGGGCCACACAACAGATGGGTTTCAAAGGAAAAGGCAATGCTCAAGTTCAATGGAGATTAGGTGAATAGTCAGCTAAAATGGGAAATAGGAGAAGGAACGGAGAGAGCAAATTTTGCATGATTCTGTGTCTTATAAAGAATAGATCTTGAAATATTGATGAGGAGAATGTGGAAAATTTGACCCCAGTGGTGACAAGAACAGGAAGAAGAGTTTAAGTGATAATGGAAGCTTAAGTAAGGACGGAGACAGAAATGGCATTAATAGCCTTTGTATTTAAAGACTTCAAACAATAATTTGCATAAGATGCAAAACTACAATTGAAAACCACAGTTAACGAAACAGTACACCAGATGATCAGTTTGAAGAAACTCCTCCCCAACAGACATTTCTAGTTTGTATTGTATTTATGCAGCAACATCCAGCCAAAGAAAATATGCCACATCAACAGATTTAACTGCTAATTTGAACACATCAAATTGCAGACAGCACCACAGTTACATTATAGATATACTTTTATACAACTGAAACATGCAACAAATGTAAATGTGATTTCTTGAACATCATTCATTTAGTTATCAACATAACTTAAAGCTTTAGGGGTGTCTGCTAAGTTCAGTGCAGTGTTGGCCTCAGTTTTTCTTCCACGTCCCCACTCAGTATATTGTGGGAGTGACCCAGCAACATTAAAGTGATACCTGTACCAGGCACTGAATAAATTAGTTTATTCTGGGAGCCTTTTCTCAGTGCCTGGTGACCCGATCACTCACTGCTATAAATTTAAAACAAGAACTTGATGGACAAATCATAAAAAATGGTTTACACTGCGATAACAATCCAAAATGATTTTCAAACTTGATATCAACAACCAAAAAAATTCACACCAGTGTTCTTTCTTTTTTCAGCTCACTTCATGCCTTGGAGGTATGTGAGGTAATCTTTCAAACAAGAATAGGTAACAAGCATATCTTCATAGAACTGTTAGATTTTGTTCCAATTTGGAAGCATGCCACACTGATTTTTTTATGCAAGTTTTTTTTAAGTTCGTTTACAACTGCAATACGTTCAAATATTTCACTTAATATTCAGCCTGTTCGGACCATGCAGAATAGAGCTTACAATGTCATCTTACACAACTTAGAACATAACTTGGACTGTTTGAAAAGCAGAAATGGTTTGACCATCTGTGTGTCCATTTTTGATCTATACACGGATGTATCCACATGATAATTATTCAAATTGAGAAAGAAGGGAAAAGGCAAGAAGAGAAAAAGAGATACAAAGGGGAGAGAAGTGAAGAGAAACAATGAGAAAAAGAGGAACTAAAAACTAGGTAGAGAGAGAAATTTTACTTAGGAAGTGAGAAATTATTGGAGAGTGCAGTAACAGCTAATGGTTACAATTCTGTTACTTTGCATTCAATAGTTTTTCAAAGTTGAACAGTGCTGTTTTCTTGTAGAACTTTCATTAGAAACACAGAGAGTTGTGGTACTGGAATCCATTATCAGAGTTAGGCTCAAAAGACAAACTGTGACAGAAACTCAGTTTTCACATACAAAAGGGCTTTCTACTGAATCTCTGATAAAGTTAAGGCAACAGAGCAAGTGTTACACTGAGGAAATTCTTGGGCCATGCCAGCATGTATCTAGGTGGTTGAAGGAAATAGGAATAAAGAGAATAGGCAAACAAAGCAGGCACACAGAATTAGGACTTTAGATCGTGCAAAGGATAAAAGTCAACACAGACTCTTTGAGCCCAGCCTCTGTACTCATACTGTAGTTTTAAAGACATTTTTGCAAGGAATACAAACTAACAATCCTGACCAGGTTCTCGTAAAAATACTCTGAGACTAATATTAGTGACATTTACAAATTTGGCTTCGGTAATGTGAGATACTTAAACTGTTCAGTACAAACACGTTGCATTGCTGGTGATTGAAAATAAAATATCAGTCTCACATCAGGTGAAAAATGTATAGAGAAGAGATAATCTTGCACTGATAATGTTGTGTGTTAACCATGATTTTCTAAAAATTCTGGAATCTACACAGCGCCTATACAGTAAAAGGACCCAATTCTACCTTTGACTCTTTTCTGCCTTCAGAAATTTAATGAGGAATTGGAAACAAATGAGCTTATGCTCAGATACTCCGGTTTCCTCCAATTCAAGTCCATTGCATGTCGGCAACGTAAACATCTTGCATCACTGCCATAAATGGTCCAGATGTACTGCTAAAGCTGGGGCGTTGGTGAAATTAGGGAATATGGCAGAACTGGAGTGTTGAAGTTAAGTTAGAAGAGTAACAAGGTGGTTGCCTTTTATTCCCATTTTCTCTAGATATCAAAAATGTCATTAACAGCTACACAGTTCAAAAACAAACAGCTGTGCTCATAACACACCTGGCCCAGCTCAATTAGCTGAATTAATGCAGAGAATTCTCAAAGGGCACCGCAAAGTTACTTGTCAATTTTCAATCATCCCCACTTCTGGTTACCATCTCCCAGCAGTTTTTTTTTCATAATTTATTATTGATATTGTCTCTTATACAGAGAGTCATCATCAATCCAAATGATGTTGGATAATTTCTTCAACTGAACAGTGTTGCTAGGGTGCTATATACCATTCTTTTGTCATGTTATTCCTTTGAGACAATACTGAGCCAGGAACAGGCATGATTCATATTCCTCAGAATTCAATGCAAGTTTTTGTTTTAATCAGCTTGTTTCGATGTGGTCTGAAACACTACTCAGTAAATAGGCTAATATTCAAACGCTTTCCAATAGTGGCATTTAGATACACACTGACTGTGATCAAAAGTACTGGCTTCCCATATTAAATGAGTAAATTTTTTAAATGGCATTTGAAAATAAGAGGAAAAGAAACATTACTTCCAAAAATCCTGCTGACAGGGTTATATATTCATTCATCCCAAATGGTTGCAGGTCTTGCCCCATGTGTCTCTTTTATTCACAACCTGAACTATTTTTTAATTCACTAATGATTTCTTCTCACATTTCTAATAATTATTCATGATAATTATTGTTCATTGGTAATCTAGCATAACAGTCTTAAAATTAACCAAATAAAATCTCAAGGGATATAACTAATCATTTGCATAGTATTCCATACAATTACATTATACATGAAATTTGTGCAGATGCATTGGCTTCATGTGATATAGCCATGAGCAAATCTTTAAAATTGCTATGACGGTCCGCAGGACAGGTAATAAGCACTTATATTTATTTTTAGATCTCAAGTCCTCATTCTATATATCAGGTTACACAATGGAATGGTGGTTTGTGGGCGGCACAGTGGTTAGCACTGCTGCCTCACAGTGCCTGAGACTCGGGTTCAATTCCCGACTCAGGCGACTGACTGTGTGGAGTTTGCACGTTCTCCCCGTGTCTGCGTGGGTTTCCTCCAGGTGATCCGATTTCCTCCCACAGTCCGAAGATGTGCGGGTCAGGTGAATTGGCCATGCTAAATTGCCCGTAGTGTTAGGTAAGGGGTAAATGTAGGGGTATGGGTGGGTTGCGCTTCGGCGGGTCGGTGTGGACTTGTTGGGCCGAAGGGCCTGTTTCCACACTGTAACTAATCTAATCTAATCTAATAGTTTGTCTAACAAAATGATCAAACATTATCAGCTATGAAGTAAATCATTGCAGAACTCTACAAGTTTCTCTCATGAGCCATTCAACTCTGTCAAAAAATTCCTTTCTTACCCAGTTCATTTAGAGTAGCCAAGCACTTATGAATTCAGATATATTTGAAGGTTCCATGAATTCTGAGACACTGCTCATGAACTGTTGCACATTGTGCATTTCATTCTATTTACTCTAGATACATTAATTTTCATTTTTAACCGTCTCTTTCAAGAACAATCAAATGAAGGGACTTTTAGAAAAACAAAATCATAAATGAGGAAAGTGATTCCTTGATTTTCAATGGGGTCCATTAAGCTGCATGCTCAAACTACCCAAGAAATAATCAACTAATTACCTCCTGGCTTCAGTTATGAACCTATTCCTTTCACATGTTCTTAGGAATCATTAGATCAATGGTGGTAGCAGTATGTAAACTCCTGAGTCTTAATGTGTCAAATTGAAATAGTAAGTAATCAGTTACTTCAGATTTGAACTTTATTTCTGGTTAGAATATCGTAATCTTTCCTTAAATTCACACCTCATAGTTACTTCATCTTTAGCTATCCCAGAGCAGCAACATCAATGAACTATGCTCCAAAAACCAATAGCATGAGTGTGTTATGCCATGTCACTAAAGACTGCTTTGCTCCCTCTAAGCTTCGAGCTAGTTCTGCCTTGATACATCAAGCACATTGTATGTAATTGCAAAACCAAATCTATAAATACATTCGAGCATATGTTTCCATTTAAGTAGCAGCTATACTAGAGCTTTGTTGCAAAAATATCCTTCCAACACACAAATATGTTTTCTTAAATCTATTCAATTCTCCAATTTTTAGGCAAGTGAGCTGGTTTGATAGAATTTTCCAAAATTGATCCAACTAAGATTTTCTTTACTTTTTGGCTGCTAATCTGGTTACTAAGTTTGATATCTTCTTGATTTAAGTCATGACAAATTACATGTCTACACACCAACATACTTTCCATTTACAGGCCATTTCAGATAGCAACAGTAAGAGAAGTAGAATTATGAAAGTTGAAAGTTTAATTACTGATTGGGAAACTGCAATATAGCCACCACCCAAAGTGTAGGATCTGAAATCTTGGGATTGTGAGCTCTGAAGCAGCATAGGCTTCCATAGAGCTCTGTCTGAGCATCATGGCCTCCCTAGTTGACCTGTTAGGCCAGATTTCTAGTCTGAAAAGTCCCATGATAAGGTATGTGCTTTTGTACCTAGAAGCCCTGCCTTCTAAGCATGGCACCATCCCACCACCTTACCCCGCCTCCTCCTTCTAACTCAGCATTGGTGTCATGGCAATTTCCAAACTTTAAAGTTTATGGCAGGCCCTGGCCTACAGCATTACAATTTCCAAAAGCTGGCAATTTCACAGTGAAACGTAAAGTTTAAGAAAGCGTACAGCCTTTAAACTTCATGCTATTGTAAACCTCCCAACCCCTTTTCAAATCTTTGTTGGAGTAACAACCATCCATGTATTCCATCTCAACACTTTTGAAAAACTGTTTACCTGTTAAAGCTGTAAAACAGGCTCTTTTCAAAGACATGACTTTGATAAATGTCATGAAAGAACTCACACATTACTCCCAACCTACAATAACCATATAGAAAAATGCCTAAAATGGAAGCCATTTATTTGCCACTTCAGGTGGCAAGATATGTATAAAATAATTGAGTTGTCCTTTGTTGAAGCCTACATTTAAAATAAGTGCAAAGGACAATAAAAGTATTCAGACATTAATGCTTGCTTAGAAAAAAAATATACCAGGGATTTAACAGCTTCGAGTATAAATTGGAGGGAAATCCTCTGATCACAGGACTCCTTTATCCATTCAAGTAGTTCTTTGGTATTAGTATTTTTAATAAGATTTGTTAATGCTAAACTCATTGCTAAATGCTCCAGACTCTGACTGAACCAGTTTCTAATTTGATCAAATTTGCTTTAAATCAACTGCATGTGTCAATTAGACATTCTGGTAACACTGCTAACGTGGGACCACATCAAACAATTTGCCATTCTTTCAATTTTAAATAATGTTCAATGCAGCTAATCGGAGTTCATATTGTAGGAGGCTGGGCTGAAATTACAAATTTCCCCCCAATCCTAGAAATCTCACTACTCTTCCTTAAGTGCACAAATTAGGGGGTATTGGATTGCCCCACTGTCATCATAGGAATAGTAAAAGAATGAATAAAATTGCCCCTAATTACAGGACTAAGAACAATAAGCAACCAAATTAATAAAATATGTTTTCTTTTTATATATCAATATGAACTACATATTACAGTTCTTCTGAAGAGCACTGTGAAGCCCTCAAGCATACTGGCGATGCCACATAGTTCTACTTGAGTAACAACAAAACACTCCTCTCAAGCAGCACATGTTTCAGTAACAAGCTGAGGAGTAGGAGCAGGCCTGGGTCATATAGTCCTCATGCCTACTTCATCATTCAATAAGAATGTGGTCAAGCTTTAACGTCAGTTCCATTTGCTTACCCCAAACCCATGCCCTTCAATTAGTATTCAAAAACAGCCTCTTAGCATCATAAGATGAATTAGTTCACTATCATTTCAAAGGAGCCAAAGACAAGATGAAAGGAGATAGATAGGGCAACAACTCCCTACTTGTAAACAAGAATAAAACCTGTATTTAACAAAAAGAATTGTTCTCACAGGACATAAAATTCACTTTTGTTTAAATGTTCCCAGTCGTTCTGTAGATAAACACACCTTATGGAGTGCACTGGTACACAATCCCCAGGGAGATCTCAACTACAACTCACTAACCTATGTGAAATTCTCTCAACACGGCCAGGGAAATTCTCACATACTACAACTTTCCTCACCTTCCCCAGTTTACAGAAGTAAAGCAACCAAAGTGGTCACTCACTGGCAACTAAGTGCAGGGTTGTAACCTATTATGGTCTTCTCTCCTCCTCCTTCCAGGATGAAAAAAGATATGACAATACTGACAACAGAATGAATTTAAATACTACTTTTAAACATGAAAAAAATCTCCAGACACAGGCTAAGATGCAAGACTAGGAATCCGGCAGAAGTAGTAAAATGATTTTTAAAAAGGGAGATCAAATGAGAAGTACATTCACTGCACAGGCAATTACAGAAGGCAAAATGATTTAAGGAAGGAATTCCAAAGATTAAGGGAAAATTGCTCCTTTCTTGGAAACTAGTGACAGAGTATTTTTGAAGTAAGGTGACATATTTGGTCTTTTCAGAATCGATCCTTGAGAACCTGTTATTTTTCTTTAAATTTCAGAACAAGCTCAGCTTTTGTTTTATGACAGTTATATCACATAAACGTGTCCCAACTACTTAAAGTACTGTTAAATATCATCCCTTCTTGTCAACTATTTGAGAAGCTTTTGGCGAAACTTCGTTTATGTCAGAAATACAACCTGCTGGTTTCTCTGGAGGTAATCACACAATTGATGTGACTGTCATTTTTCCTCATGTTCCACTGGCTACATTAGTCAGTCCGATTCCATCTGAACTCTATTCAGATTGAGGGCTTTCACTCCTCTTCATCTCACAACAATGAGTATAAACTTCTATTCAGATACTGTTCACAATATTGTACGACATCAACAGTCTTTCTACATTTAAGCAAGGGCACGGTGGCACAGTGGTTAGCACTGCTGCCTCACAGCGCCTGAGACCCGGGTTCAATTCCCAACTCAGGCGACTGACTGTGTGGAGTTTGCACGTTCTCCCCGTGTCTGTGTGGGTTTCCTCCGGGTGCTCTGGTTTCCTCCCACAGTCCAAAGATGTGCGGGTCAGGTGAATTGGCCATGCTAAATTGCCCGTAGTGTTAGGTAAGGGGTAAATGTAGGGGTATGGGTGGGTTGCGCTTCGGCGGGTCAGTGTGGACTCGTTGGGCCGAAGGGCCTGTTTCCACACTGTAAGTAATCTAATCTAATCTAGGCACAAGGCTACTCTGTGACTTAACAATAAATTATTTGTATTTAAAAATTTTAATGTTAATTGCTTTCTCAATTAAAAATAAAATGTAAGTTTAGACATGCCACACTATTTACGTCACATTTTAAAATACAGCAAGGCAGAGAGTAAAGTTAAGACAGTGAGATTGTTTCTCTCCTAATCAAATGCTTTTCGTCAAAAATCATTTGATTCACATCCACTTTCCATTATTGTTAATCACTTTGCATTCATAGCTATTTGCTTTGAAGTAAAGTGATCTGTAAAATACAGTACATTACAAAAAGAAACAAACAACAAAGAGAATCATTTGAAACCACATAAGGAAAATCCTATAGCCATAACCATATGTGTTATTGAAGTAAGATGTCACAACCACTTATTAAAACATTGAGGTTTTTTTGTTAGATGCTTAAGTAACGTTAATGGATAATAACAGGGCCAGCTATAGGACAGAAGTGGTCCAAGGCCACCTTAGATCATGGGATAACAGTGGTCAGCAATTCAAAAAACCATTTGTTCTGATCAGAAATTTATAAAGAAGGAAATGAGAAAAATCTGTGTATGGACAGAACTTGATCTTATGAAACCTGGTTGTAAGTGGTACAGCCTGTATACAGTGACCTCTGATAAAACACACATGGCACACAGCTCCCTCACTAATAGAGAAGCCATATAAAACAACAAGCTGGGCTATAACATACTCTCAAAAACACCACTGCAGTGGCCTCACTGCATTATGCATATCTTTCATGATTTTTTTTCTCTCTGCCTGAAAGCAATCCAAAGGCCTAGAAAGACCAGTGAGACAGAAAGTTGGCCTGAGGTTGAGCTGATTCAGAACAACTGAAGAATAAACTGCAGAATGTACCACACACTGCTGCATTCATAAAAAAGTGGTAACTTGCTAAATTTAATTATGTAGTTCACATAAAATTAGTTTTGTGTACAAGTATAGAAACTGAGAAAATAAACTTTATATTGCAATACATTTTTTTTTGGTAGCTTTCACTTCAAACTATTGGACTCTCATTCAAATCCCAGTTTTTTTTTGTATATTAGGTGATGGAAAAACTAAGTCCAGTTTGACAAAGCAATAATGAGAGGACATTTAATGAAATCACCTCTACTGGTCGCTTCAAAAAATCCTAATTCATCAGTACTTAACATTTCATTGACTCTTTCTACCTTTCAACCATCCTAGTTCATGAATGCTTCCCATTGAAGCAATTAGCTCCATTGTGAAAGAAGAAGAATAAGGATTGGTAGAGTTAACCAAACGAGACCCAACAAGAGGTGCGGTGAAGTGATTAAAACAGAAATTATACAAAATATAATTTTACAAACTAAAGACTGGTGTGAATGTAAAGCTGGAAGAGTTCTAACCATATTTAGAAACACTCCAAGTTTTGTTATACATTATCTGATCCATATACATTTTTGACATATGGTTATATTAGGTACCCCAGTCTGGATATTAGTTTGACTTCTTTAAGACTTTAATTGTAATAAATATACTGGAAAAGATTATGGCTTTACTTTTAAACATTGCCTCATATAGATTTAAGTTATGCAATGGAATATGTAGATTATGTTTATATAGACTGCTTCCAATGCCACACACTTTAATAGTGATCAGGAACAGGCAAAGATGTATGACACATGACAGCAGTATCACAAAGTAACACTACAACTGAGCTGCACCTTTTTTTTTCCTTTCACTTCAAATATTAAAAAGCTTTTATCTTAAAATTATAAGGCTCAAAAAAAAAACTGCAATCATCAACTGTCCCAGACAATGTTTATCTCTCAACCATCACCACTAAGAAACAAATTATTTGGTTATGAATGCCTGAGCTGTGCTCTCGCATTTCTTACATTGAGTGAGACTGCACTTCAAAAAGTACTTGTTGACCATAAATCTCTGGGACATCCTGAGGTCATGAAAGGAGTAAAGCTTACTTTATTTCTTTTCCAACACTCATTTTGGGGATGACCAAATTAAATGCTAAATTCAAATGGTTCAACATTACAAATGCATCCCCCTTTGGAGATTACCTAATGAATATAGCCTGTGCCAGTCCAATGACTTAAGTTTAAAATTCAATTTACAGCAATATAACATGGATAGTTTTGGAAAACATTTCAAAGCATGCAGTTTATATGATAGAGAGGCTGGATGAGACAGAGTTAGAACATTCTCCCTTCCGCTCTGATACTTGGGTTTGAATCCAGCTTGGCCAGACAGGATGAAAATCTAATTTATTTTACAGCTGTTAAGGTATTAAGAAAAATGATTTCAGGCACAGATCTCAAAAGCAGTTCCCAGTGGATTTTATTCCACTTATCAAAGTTTCCTTTACAACACAGAGCCAATACAAAACATACAAATGAATAAAGCAAATGTGGAGGAATTTGCTTTTGTATTTGTCTGTGTTACTGCAGTTTACATAGATACAGATTAAAGTGATTCAACATGAGGAGGACGTTTGCAAGAAGTTCCATTCTTTGAGCACTAGACAGTTTTTCATATTAACCAATAAAATACAAAAGATGTTCAATTCAAGTAGATCCTGGGCAATTTTGCTTTTTAAAAGTCATTGATTTAAGTTTTCAAGACATACTGAGACACACACAATTGTGCTTAAATTAACTCATAGGTTGTAACTCAATTGGAAATAGCATTACTGCATATTCTATCCAAAGGCCATTGACTATGTGAAGGGAAATTTGACATACATATATTCATAGGAAACAAATATGGAATAAAAAGTTAAAAAATCAATTAAGTACATTTTCAATGTAATGGCTGCAGTAATGTAGGTAAATGCAACAGCTATTCTGCCCCAGCAATATCCAATAAATATCAGTATGATAACAAATCAGTTCATAGAATGCATACAGTATGGAATAAGGCCCTTCAACCCAATAAGTCCATATGGAACCTTCGAAAAGTAACCCACCCAGACCCATTCTCCTACCCTATTACTCTACATTTACCCCTGACTAAAGCAATTAACCTACACATCCCTAAACACTATGGGCAATTTAGCTTGGCTAATTCACCTAACCTGCACATCTTTGGACTGTGGGAGGAAACCAGAGCACCTGGAGGAAACCCACCCAGACACGAGCAGAATGTGCAAACTCCACACAGACAGTGGCCCAAGGCTAGATTCTAACCCGGGTCACTGGCGTTGCGAGGCTGCAGTGCTAATCACTGAGCCACTGTGCCACCCATATTCTGTTTATTCGAGTTGCTGTTTTGTGAGAAGAAATATCAGTCAGGACACAAGAAGAATTCCGTATTCATCTTTGACTAACACCATGAGATCTTCAAGTTTCATCTGAACTGTCAGGCAGCACCTGCAATAAAACTGCACTCATATAGCACTGAACTGGCATGTCAGCCAAAATTATACATTCAATGCTTGGTATAGAATTTAAATCTCATATCATAATAATCAGCATCAATAGAATTTGAAACCAACCTCGTCAAGGTGAAACCCAAAATCACACTTTAGAAAAAAGTATTTTTGAAAAGAATTGACAGTTGCAACAACAGATTTAGATGACTAAAAATGGGAGGGTACACGTTCACACACAGAAACCAGCCTGGACTCATTGGGCTGCAACATGCACATGGGATTAAAGTAGAAACTAAAATATTATATAAAAAGTTTTCTAAATGTATATTTTAACATAATGCAGAAGTGTGATCATTTACAAATATAAAACTAATTTACCATGGCTGGAGAGCTTTACCAGCAATTAAAAATTTACTGTGATTTTAAAAAGCTGCACCTTGTTCAAAAAAGTGTAACTTCCCCAAAGGCTTCTGCAGCAACATTAATAGTGTAAAAGTACAAGTTTTTGTCTGTTCAATGGCTTCCAATTGCATACATTCTGAGAGCTTCAACGCTGCACCTTATAGGGAAATGCAAAATCACTGACAATAACATCTGATTTCATTGTTTAACTGTGCATTCACAGAATCCAAATGTTGCCTTCTCTTTCAGAGGAGTGACAACTGCAATGGGATCAGAGAGCTCAGTTTGCTAGATGACTAGCATATCATTTGGATTGTTAACAGTGTGAGTTTGATTCACATTACAACAGAGGTAGACTAGGGACCAAACTCCTTGCCTTGGCCTGACAGTGAAAAGCAATGACAAATGACCACTGCCAAAAACTGACAAGAAAACAGCTTAAAATTGAGCATCAGCAAACAATGAACCATGAACCTGCCTGAAAAGCACATACATGAATAAATGAATGAATAAATGAGTGACAGCAAAGACAATTTTGCCATCATTACTACTGCAAAATCTGGTCCAAAGTATTCAGAAAGTAAAATAATCTGTGAATCAGGATTTAATTTTATTTTGCATACTGTTGCTTTCCTGGCTTGAACAAGAAAAACAAAGTAAATTATTGTAAAATAGTCAGCTAGTATCAACAAGTCACTACATTTTATCAATTGTTCAAATGCAGTGATTATTTACACAGCTATCAATGTACAGGAATGTGTTCATCGTGATCCATGTGCCAAAAAGCTGGTTATCTTGACAGTTAGTTACACAGAATTTAGTACTAATAATTCACAGAGTCCACCTAGAGTCAATCCAGAAAAGGTAAATGTTTAGATTCACCACAGTTGTGCCTAATCAAAAATCACTGCACTTAAATTAACTGATAATTCCAACCTTTTTGTACTTTATTTCTGTTTTCTGTTTTTTTTTCACATTACTGAATTTATTAGATCATTTATTTGAATGAAAGAATCTTGAATTGTAGGAGTGGACTGCAGTGTGTTTCAAAGTACCTGCCAGCTGATAACTGGACCTACAACTTTTGTTAAGATGTTAAAAATGTTGGAAACATCATGCCCACAAGGGTCCCATAAAAAGGCTCTAAATGCATAAAGTATGCCATTATCCAGCAAAGCTTTCCGTCCGTTATTTTTGTGCAATCTGAAAGTCGTGTGTGTTAAACCTAGAAAGTAAATTAATATTCAATAATTATTTTTAAGTTGCTTTTCTTAATTATTCTCCCATTTGTCCCCAGGGAACAAAAGGCAGGTGACCAAAAGTACTCAGATATCAGTCCTCAAATATACCTACCCTACCCTCACTAAAGTAATTTGCCACATCTTTTCAGTTTCACTATCAGCAGAGATCACATAAGGGATTGTGGAGAAAAACAGTGCACCAAACAGGTCTGTCACTGTATTGTTTTATTAATGAATGTTCAGGATTCACTGGCATTTGTTCCCAGTTTTTAATTGCCCATAAGAAAGTGACAGTGAGCCTTCTTTGAAAACCACTGCAGTCCATTTGATGAAGGTTTTTCAGATTACCATTATATATGGCAAACTGAAGGACTGATGATACCAGTCCAAGTTAAGATGGTGACTTGGAAAGGAACAAAGGAAGTGGTGATGTTTCCATGCACCTGATATCCTTAGCCAGAGAATGAGATGACCATAAGTTTAGAAGATGGTAGATAATCCACATAGCAGCCACAGACCAGTGTTTGAGCTATTGGACAGGATGCTGATCAAGCTGCCTGCTTTTTCTTCATGATATTGAGCTTCTTAAAATATTGTTAGATCTATTCAGAAAAGTAGAGACTCAATGTAGAGTAATCGGATTCCAAACAGTTCTTAAGTACAACCAATATTCCTTTCTTATGTATTATTTAATTTGTAGTTTCACTCCAAACAATTAATATGAAAACACTCTATTACACAGAACAACCTTTGTAATCCAAACATCAATTATCTGAATTTCAGATTATCTGAACAAGATCTCAACGTCCCATAAAAACGCTATTCATTATCCAAACAATCTGTTATCCGAAATCTCAGTTATCCGAGCAAAATACTCCTCATCCGTCTCATTCGGATAATCAATGTTGTTCTGTGTATGAGTGAATTTGATATTGATAACAAAATTGGCAACTCATGCATTGGCAATTGGAATAGATTTCACAGGGACGAAATTCTAACTTTACAATCTGTACCACAGTCCAACATGGTACAGTCTGTAATCATTTTTAAATGCTACACTTAATAAGGACAGTTCAGAAACATTGCCACATACTGATGTTTAATAATGCAGTAGAATTAAATGTTCTGCTGTGTCATGTGCTATGATAGACAAAGAATTGATTAAAATGATTCATGTAGCCAAGTTTTCTCATCACTGCTCAGTCTTCTTTATTTGTGGGTTGTTTTAGAAATGCATTAATGTGTCTTCATATTAATGTCTGCTGACTTGATCAATAGAATGGCTTGAACTCTTTAATCTAAACTATATGTTGACATCATATTGAAGGGCTGTATTCAATCTTTTTCTTTTTTCCACTTGTAAAGTCTATCAAAAGGAATTAACATAATGAAAGTGGTGCTAAACTGTTTTCAAGGAAACATTAAGTATTTCACAGAAATGCAACTCAGCACATTTACTGGTAGGTCTGAGTGCAGTGCTTGCCAAAACTGTTTCAATACTTAAAGATAACTAGGGCATAGCCACATTCATGTCATTCATTTCTGAACTCTTGTCCATACTCTAACCCAACACTCCAGTAAAATACAGTGGGAGTGCTTCACTATCAGACATTACTTCTTTCACATGAGATGTTAAAGTGACACCTATTTGGCCTCTCAGGCAAGTATGAGATATGTTACAGCACTATATGAAGGACAGCAAGTGAGTTTTCCCTGTGAATTGGCCATCATTTCTTTCATCAACCAACAACATTATAACATACTATCTGGTGACTATCTCATGGTTGTCTGTTGGGTGCATAATGTCTTCTACATTACAACTGTCACGAAAAGTAGTTAACTGGCATTGTGTAAAGCACAGTGGAACATCGCAAGTTCATGAATATGGCGACATGACTGCAAACCTCCCCTTTCAGCAGTACAACAGGCAACTTGTGATGATATCAACACATAATCAAATGTTATCCATGAGGTTTGGAAAATAAAATTGAGCACAAGGTACAATACTAAACTCCCAGCTGTTGATTCAAATTTTCCCTTCAGGTTTCATTACCATCCCAACTCGCACTAAACTTCTAATTCTCACTTGCTGAAACACAGCAGATTGCTTCCTTGCCTGCCAAACCTACAGCAATTTTCCAAGGCAAAAACATTTAATTGTCGGGTAAACACATACAACATCAGCTTGTGTGGAATACTTCAACATAAAACAGACCAGTTATATGGGTTTGGTAACATAGGTGTTATGTTATTGGACTAATAATTCAGATGACTGTAAAAAAAAATCCAAGGAAAATGAGTTCAAATCATGTCATAGAAGTCTGAGCATTTAGGTTCAGTGAAATAAAGCAGAAAATACAGATGTGGTATCAGTAAAAGTGTCCATGGAACAATCCAAATATTAGAAAAATAAATGGGTTCACTGATGGTTTGCAGGAATTAAAAATGTTCTTTGGTCTGATCTACATGTGGCTTTAATTTCACAGCAACATGGTTGATTCCGAGCTAACCTCAGTAGCTCAGCAAATCATTCGGTTGGATCAAAATGCCAGGAACCAATGGGGCTGCAGCAGTTCAAAAAGCTCCACTGCTATCATCTCATGGGCAGTAAATGGCTGTCTTTGGCAGCAAGGCCCACATACAGAAGAATGACAAAACAACTGCTCAGCTATAATTCTTATTCACATTCTTGGAAACCAAGTTCAGCTTTGCATCATTACATTTAATATCAGAGAACATGAAATCACCCAAGCCATGCTGAGGCAAGGAAAACAGGGTCATTTATTGGAATCATTTACAAGATCTGGCAGTGTAACGCTTGCAGTATTACCCTAAGCGTGCAGATGCAATCTTATTTCAATATTTTATCTGAAAGATAGTACTCAGATAATGCTATATATCTTACATATTTATAACTCCACTACTGCCATGGAATGTCAGGCTAGATTATGTGCTCAGGTTCTGGAGTGGGGCTTGATTCCAAGTATTTCTGACTCAGAGATGAGTGTGTGACTGATCAGCCAAGGCTGACACCTTGGCTGAAACAAAAAGGACTTTATCACTATACAATTTTCTTTTTTATGCAGGCACTTCAAGTGTCACACATGGGTGGATTTTCACTAAAAATTCAGTCACGAAGTACATATGAAGGCCTGGTTAAATTAATTACATGTCTCTTGGAATCTGAACCTAAAATCTGCAATTTCACCTATTCCTTTGTACACTACACAGTCAAGTTCTCTACATCCTTTTGAAAGCTAACCAAAAGACATTTTGTGACTTGCAACTAAGGGCTTCATGGTCCTGAACACAACAGAAATGCAAATATATTTAGCCAAAATGGAAATTTTTAATTAATTGGATTAAAAGGTTGTTACTATATGTAGGTACATATGTATCACTTCAAATCTGTAAATCTAAATGCCAAGTGTATCTGGGTTGAGATCTTCTGTTCAAAAACTGAACCTATTATAATTTTGCTTTTGATATTCTGTGAACAAGATTTAATCAAGTTTAATGCAAAGACATTAAAGCCATCATAGAGAAGTTTCCAATGGAACCACAAAGCCAAATAAAATAATCTGTTACATATTGATATTTCATGAATCAATTCCAATTGAGTCAAACATTCTGGGTGTATTAAAATGTTTTTCAGAAAGCTCATAAAGCAGCTGAACTCTGGGTTGCAAGAATTCCTGCTCCCTTGCATTTTATATGAAAACTAATAATTTGTAAAATGATCCATAAGCTTTCTTTGAATAGGAAAACATAAGGAGGCATGAAGTCAAAGAGCAGGGATGATGCAATTTTTGCCATGCAAGACACCACTTACCATCCAATGCTGAATTAAATCCCAAGGGAAACAAGCCAAAAGTTAACACTATCTCATTCTGACAGCCACAAAGTCACTCCCTTCCATACAGTCCTGAGAAATGCTGCCATCAAATACTGGATTTTTGAGACAAACAATAGAAATAAGAGATGGCTATAACGGAACAAGGGGACATTTCCACCCTTACAAGGAACATGCACAGTTGACCATGCAAAATATGAAACTTAACCTAGCGAGAGCCAGAAGGTGCAAACTTTAATCATCTACATTTGCTGTTAGTTAGCATTAGGGTTGCATGACGGGCTTCCTCCCACAGGGGTGGACACATTTAAAAATCACACATCAGGTTATAGTCCAACAGTTTTATTTGGGAGTACAAGCTTTTAGAGCGCTGCTGTTTTGTAAGGTAGCTAGTGGCGCAGGATCATAGGACACAGAATTTATAGTAAAAGATCAAAGTGTCATACAACTGAAGCAATGTATTGAACAAACCTGGATTGCTATTAAGCCTTTAATCACATAGAATGGGTTGCAGGTTTCAATTCATTAATATGTAAATCCCAGTACTTCTTTCAAGCTACATTCCCAAGATCATTTCAGGTTTTACTAAAAATAAGGTAACATTTCAGCTCAGACAATGCATTGAAGGTGTGAGTTTAGAGTCTGTCTATATTCCAACCTTGAGTCAGACTGGTTCTACTCTCAAAGTAGGAATTTATAAAATGTCATATGGACTGACTGCCTACAGATTTTGTGTTTTTTGAACAAAATAGAATGTATCCAATAGAATTGCATTTGCGCTCCAAAAGCTTATACTTCCAAATAAATCGGTTGGACTATAAGCTGGTGCTGTGTGATTTTTAACTTTATCCACCCTTGTCTGACACCCCATAGGGTGTATTGCCAGTTCTCCCACTCTAAATGCTATAAAAAGCATTCCATGGACCTTGGGTGAAGCCAGAATCCCACCTATCTTACATCATTCACCTAAGAGGGATTTCTCAGATCACAAAGTAGGAGCCAATAGTCAAGACATATTGAATCAACAATGGTTCTATACATTCAGAAGTCATAGAACAAAGGATAATTTATCTATGGGAAAAGAAAAGCTCAAATACATTCAACAAATTTGATTGATATTTGATGTTAGTCAAATATTTCTCAAATTCCCCATGTTGTCTCATGCAATGTTCACAATAATAAAGCCAATTCCAAAATCATGCTTGTTCGTGCTCAAAGAAAGTGACTAGTAATTCCAAGCAAGGTGTTAATAGAGAACAGGCTGATCCATTAAATGAAGTCTTGTCTATGCTGTGTCTTGTAGCAATATTCAATTGCAGGTAAATGTTAAAGAACAAACTTTATATATTACATTCCCAATCAATTGGAAACATTCCTTCATGACATCTGCATCTTTCACTAAGGCTGTGAGTGCAAGCAACTATCAAAACTAAGCTGACTCAAGAAAGTCCTGTGGGCACAGGGGGTGTCAGTTTTTAGGTAAGTTGTTAAAGTCTGCTGTCTTTCAGGTGGTTGTAAACAATCCTTTGACATGGTCAAAACAATAAGAAACTCATGTGATGCACTCACAAAACTCTTCCTGATCTAACTCAATCAAAATTGCATTATAACTGTCATTCACTTTTTGTCAGACCTTGCTATGTACAAAGTATTTTTATTCACTTGTTTTTGTTTTGGGATTTGGACAATGCTGGTAAAGATGCAATTATTGCCTGTACAGTTGCTATAATAGGCAGTAACAGGCTTTTCCAATGCTGACCATGTTCCTCAGATGTACTGAAGGAATGGCATGCTGAGCCATTTTTAAAACATCAAGTCTCTGCTCTTGTTACCACAGAACTAATATGGCTTATCCAGTTCATCTTCTGCTCAAAAACGATCACAAGAAAGATCAGGTTTTCGGTGAAAGCACCGTTACTGAATGTCAAGGGAAAGTGTCTGGACTTTTTGTGTTGGAGACATGATTGTCTGGTATTTATATAGATTGATTGTACTTTATTACTTGTCAGACAAAGAGTTTAACTTGGATTGGTCCTGATAATGCTGTATGCTGCTATTGACTGTTCAATCATGATGGAGTTGTGATGATGGCTGAATACATTATAATCTTTAAACATGGCCATACTTTTGACTTTCAGGTAGAGAGAATGCATTCAATAAAGACTGTTGAGTCAAAAATGTTTCTTTGAGCAAATGGGGCTCTGGTGATTTGTCTCTTGATTAAGACAACCACCTTGTTGTCTATCAGGCACGATTCTTGTCACTGGACATTTTCCCCTTAGTTTTGCTAAGGCACTTTGGGGCTATGCTCAGCTAAATGCTCTATTTATGCAGAAATTTATGAATCTCATTTCTCCTCTGACTTTGAAGGCTGTGATGAGTTTAGAGATTTCAAAATGTTTCCAGTTTGGCAATCAAAAAGCTTCATGAAGTAAATATATTACGTGAGACACTTGGGGATATCCTGACAAACTGATAAGATGTTATATGAAGACAAGTTCTTGATTTACTACAACACTCAAATAGGATGTATAATTGATATTTAAGGCTGCAATTTCACCCTGAATGGAGCAGCCACTTGTTCTTCCAGCACTACCCTGCTACAGGTCATTTTCCTGAGATCACTGGGGAGATCAGAGAAGGATACCCATCTGCAAGCAGTGAGTAGCCAATTAACACACAATTATCAGAGGCTAGTTGGGCACAGGTGCCCTGTAGAAGGGATTCACAATGAAGGTATAGTAATTCTTTTAATTCATAAATATTTAAAGTTGGTGAGTTCTCTCTCTCTATCTACCTACCTATCTCTATCTCTTACTTGCTCCAGCAGGCTGGACCACTTTCCATGGCTCAGGTCCTCCCATCCCTCTGTAGCCTTAAGAAACCATCCTTAAATTGATGGCCAGTGCAGCCTCTGACCATTGAATGGTCACTTCAGAGAAAAATACTGCCAGATGACAATGTGTGGTCAGTTTTTAACTCCATCAAGGTCTTGATCCAAAAATCTAAAGTTCTGCCCTCAATCTTTGTTCTCTGTGGTACTGAACTAAATATTAAATCAAAATCATAAACAGTAGTGCATCTATAATAAGGTGATTTTCCATGGCATTTTTGAGGACATGCAAGATTTATTGGTTATGCCAAGAGTGATCTGGTTCAAATATGACAACTGAGATTCAGCACTGGCAGGAGAGAGGACAGAAACCTAAAGGGGCAATCCAGGGTTTTCCAAATCAGATAAAGTTTATGAATGCAGAAATATTTTAAAATTGACTTTTTAATCCAACAAGCTAGTCACGGATGTAAAGTGAAACTTCTCTCAACTAATCCAAGGAGTCACATCATGAAAAGCATGACTCCTCAAATGATTTTTGTTTGCTATTTCTGCCTAACTTTAAAATAAATCACAACTGGCAAAGAAAATAGTGAGCACAAGAATAGAAGAAAACAAATGAGCATGTGATTGGTGTAATCATTTTTGCAGAATGCCTCAACAAGTTGACTATTTCAATTATGTGTGCTAGCCACACCCTATCATAATTGCTGGCCAATTATAACATAGATTATTCCCCTGAAATCACATGTCATTTTTACAAAAGTACCGAAAATAGTGAAGAAATTCCTTCTGTATTCCAAAATAACAACCTTTGTATTCCCGTGACCTTTTCATGTAATATTATTGATTAAGGATCCCATTCTCAATTGTTTATATATCTAATACAGTTCACAATTAATCCACAAAGTTTTAAATAGACAATTTCACAAGATGACCCAAGTTTGAACCAAAACAAAAAGAGATACAAGTTACAACCATCAATATTCTTGATGATAGTTGCTAAAAGCCTGCATAATATTTCTGAAATCACAAAGGAATCATTGTTATTCTAGACACAAGTATTCCTACTTAGGTAAATACAAATTATTACTGAAAGTGTCTACTGTAATGAATCATCTTATTCTGCCCCATTTGTCATAGAGGATGATTCCAAGATTCAATAATTCACATTGTAAGGTTAGAAATGGCTTTGCACTGGATGGTGTTCGGCCCCTGATTAAAAAATATTTCCAACATAAAGACTTTACACCTATTTCTGTGGTACCCATCTTTAGCATTTTTATCGTCAGCACATATTAAATGGGAATCAATATTGAACTGGAAGCTCAAATGGGGAAATTGGAAGCATGAAAGATTAATGACATACAAACAAACCTAAGTTAAATTATTTGCATCATGTTTTTCTATGTTTTCCTTGGTGACAGTACTGAAGAATGATTTACCCTAGAAGGCCAGGTTCCATCATTTGGTCACAGAACTACTTCATCTGACAGTATTTGCAAGAAGAAATTATTATATTAATGGTTTTGAAACCTTATAACTATTACCAGCACAAAATTCTGAATATCTCAAATTATAATAGTTATTTCTACAAGACAATCTAATTGCACCCCTTGAGCAATAAAGTTGAAAGTGCAATCAATAGTAATCTAGTGCAGAAATAAAGAGATTCAAGGAGAGGTGATCATATTCTGTTTCATTAAATGAAAAAATTATATACAAAATAACTGCAGTGAAATTAAAATCTATTTATAGCTTACTTATATCTCACCAGCCCTTTTCATGATCCTTCCCTGATCTCTAAAATTATTAGCCAGCTCATCCAATATCCATTAGTACGTGAGCAGAAATTTCCTCCAATTCAATATTGGAAAGTTTGAAGCCATTATCTTCAATAACCCTACTAACTCTGTTCCCTAGCTGCCAATTCCTTATTTGTGTTTCACAACTCTGCTAAGACTTAACCAGACTGTTGACCCAGGGTGGGCATTCAAGTGCTCAATCACATCATCAACAAGATATCAATTTCCACCTCCATGACATCACTCCACTCTGATGCTGCTTCAGTTTTGTTGTGGTAACTTTAATCCATGTTTCTGTTGTCTCTAAGTGTAACTATCCAATCATTCTTAGCTTCTGTCTTCAACTCAGTTGAGGTCATTAAAAATTCTGTCACCGTTGTCCGATTTCACACCAAGTTCCATTGAGTTAGCACCCCGGCTTGCTAACTTACATACACTCTCATTAAAGAAGGACCTCTTTTTTTACAATTTTTGTATTACATTATGAGAGGAAAAATTCAACAAGTAAATCAAAACTGCTCAAGATCTTTAAAAAACGTCTTATCTGCTTAAGTTACAAAGTCTTGGAGGGCATAAGAACAATATCATCCCTGTCAAAGTTCAGAAATGCTTCCTACATCAGCAATGTGATTTATTTAGTTGCAGTCAATGTATCTACTCTACCCTTCTGTCCACCATTTTCAAAACCTTAGTGCCATCTGGTTTCTCAAACTCAATGTAGACATCACTGAAGTCGTCAGGATGTGCTATTTATAATGTGCTTAAGGTTGTAAAAGTTGGAGAATAATCAATTATTATCAATTGTAATTATTGGTTGACTTTTCTTAATTATGAAGGGCTTTAGCCTGAAACGTCAACTCTCCTGCTTCTCGGATGCTGCCCGACCTGCTGTGCTTTTCCAGTACCACACTTGACTCTAACCTCCAGCATCTGCAGTCCTCACTTTTGCCTTTTCTTACTGATGTCAAGTATGTTATGCCATCACCATAAGGATTAAAACTGTGACAAATACTGCAACATCATGCCTTTGCCTTATTCCACCTCTCTTTAAAAATAAACTGGGTCCCTTAGATTTACAAGGTAATCCTTTTCCCATGCCAGTAAACAAATGTGTCATATAAGGCCCTCTACTTTGATGGCAAGATTAATTAAGGAGGAGAGGCAGAGTTGCTACAACAACTGAGATCTTACAATAAGATAATCCAAGCTGCTCAGATCATCTCTTAGTTCTTTCTTGGTTTTCAGCGACTGAGTCTTGAGACCAACAAGCTTCAGTTTTTGCAGCCCGTTGAAGAAACCATCTCAGTCAAGTTGGGGATTTGCATTGACCTGTCTCTGAATTAAGAGACACCTAACCATATTTCCCACCTAGATTGTAACCCAACGTGACTCTCTGCTGACTGACAGTGGGTTTGGTACAGAATAAATGACTGATATCCTTTTATGGAAGTTACACTGTAAGATTGATGCTTCAATGGGATCTTGTGTGTGGGTGTGTAGGTGAGAAGCAACAGACTGACAGTAACCAATCCAACCTTACCCGCAGTAGAGTCTGTGACTCCTCCCTCGCTTTGTTGAGTTCAGTAGATGTTGGATACTGTGGAGTGAGAGCCCTGGGTTTGTCCCTTTCACCTCCTCCTCCTCCTCCTCCTCCTCCAGCTGGAAAGCCCTTGGAGTCAGCGCTCTGCATCCCATAGACGGGCCGCCCGGAGTCCACTTCTTCCGGAGCCCTGCGGCTGTTCTTATGGCCCTCCTGGCCCAGGCTGCCGGGGGAGGCGGTGTGGAGCCTGGTGGCGGCCTGTGTCGCCGGGTACGGGCCCCCTTTGTGAAGCTCCCCGGCGCCCTCCTTGACGCCCCAGCCTGGCTTCTTGGTGTCTTCCTTGGAGGGCTCGGCCCCGCCTCGGCCCTCCTCTTCGGCTGGAGCTGGGGCAGGCAGGGGGTGGCCACTGCTGCTGCTATCACTCGGGGTTGGGGGGCGCTGATGCCGCATCTCCTGGTCGATGGAACCAAGAGGTGGGGGTGGGGGTGGAGACTCTCCGCCGCTGGTGCTGTTGCTGTTGTTCACTGCCTCCTGGAGCACACAGTGCGCCGTGTTGAAATGCTCCAGCAACGCCTGGGTGCCTGGGGCGCTCCACTTACACTGACGGCACTTGTAGCAATTATGAGCCCTCCTAAGACACACAAACAAAAAGATAACTTGAGGTTTAGCTTTCCCCGCATCAGTTCAACAAGTAAAACTGCAACTTTTGAAGTTGCATCAGGACAAGTCCGGGCAGATAACGCCCGAGATTGACAAGAGCAAATCGCAACCAATTTAGGCCTTGCTGTGTGTGGCATGGACTGAGGGTAATCCAGGACAGTTCCTGTACAAAGATCAGCCAAACTGCACATGTTAAACACCAGAACATGTGCACGCTAAGGTTTTGCATTGGTGACATGTTTTCACAATTTACTAAGCTCTCTTAACGAACTGTAGCTAGTTATGATAACCTGATGACAGACTAACGATAGACCGTCACAAAACAATCCGGTTGATCTGCCCTGCTCTGGGGCCAACTCGAAAGGGATGATTTTTAAAACTCTTCACGCTTGGTTATTGTGCTAGCTCAGCCCCCATCTGCTTTTTAACTCAAAGTAAAAAAAAAAACACCCTCCAGTGGGGTGGGTAGGGTTATATTGAACCTGTCTAGTTCTGTTACCTGTAGTGTCGAAAAATCTCTTCCTCTACTTGAGTCACAAAGTCGCACTTGGTACAGCAGTGCTCTTCAGTGTCTTCACTGGTGCCCGGGCCGTCACTTCCCTGCTGGCCATTCTCAGCCTTAGTTGGGCTGCTGCTGCTGCTGCTGCTACTGTGCATCGTCTCGTAATGCTGCAGCAGTGTATCTACGTCCTGAACTGTGAAGGAGCACTGGTCGCACTGGTGCTTTACCCTGGCACTCCCTCCCACCCCGTGGGACGAGTGCAAGAGCAACAGGGTGCAGTGGGAGCAATTACTCTTCCTGCATGCGAACGGGTAGGTAATGTCCCCCAGGTGTTTCTCAGGGCCGCACAGCCCCCCAGGGCAGTACTGGCAGTGTTTAATGGTGCACTTGTGGACGTTGTGAATGTAATGGTAGTGTCGGAGCAGGGGTCCCACAGCGATCACGTCAGGCCCATGACTGGTGGAATACCTGAATTTGCACAACTGACAGTTATAGCTGGTCACCACGCTCTCCTCCGCCGACTTGTCCTTCTTTCGGGCCGAACCTGCGCCTTTCTCTGCCTGCGCCGAGAGCTCGCCGTCGGATTTACTGAGAGGGGCGCGCTCTTTCGGGGAGTCAAGTGCGGCTCCCTGTTTGCTCGCTTTGTCCGGAAGGTCCCGGTTGAAGTAGCCAGGGCGCTGGTTCTCCCCGTGCACTTTGTTATAGTGATCCGTGAGTTTTAAGGTATCTGAGGACTCACAGCTGAAGCTGCAAAACCGACACCAGAAGTAACAGGTAGAGTCCATGCCGTTCTGTTTGGAGCTGGTATCCACCGACTTGATGGGCACGGAGTAGCCAATGGGGGTGTCATCTGTGGCCTTGATGGTGACCTTATCCTGCCACTTGCCCACGTCCTCTGGGTCTCCGGGACGTGGGAGGTGGCGTTCTGTTGCTGGGCTGCCTTTGCTGGTGGCTTTCTCCGGTTTGGTCGCATCTTTCCCAGCCTCGGGAACAGAAGGCACACTTTTCATTTTGTTGGGATGCGCTGACACGAAGTGCTGTTCCAGTTCCGTCGAAGAGCTGCCCATGTAAGTGAAATTGCAGAACTTGCACCGGAAATACTTGGTGTTCCCTTGGCAGTCTGGGGTTTTGCGTCCGATGCCAATGAACATTCCTCCCAAAGTAACCTAGAAAAGAGCAAAAACAAAAGAGAAATGTGTTTTCCATTGCAGCGTGTGAAATAACCAATCATGTGACTGTTTCTCAGACAATAACATCTCCTATCTTTATTGTTAGAGAACGTTGTGTGACACCCAAGTTTGGGTATCTATGACAAATTGAACCATGCATTTCTCTGTGCCAATCAATGACCGTTGGTTTAGAACCCTTATTTATCCTAATTATCCAGTTTTTTTCTTCAGTATTTTTCTTCTACACATCTTGTATTCTTTTTTAACTTGCAATGTTCAAGGTGGGTTTATCATTGCCGGTATAAAATCAAAGCAGAAGTATGGTAACGATTTTAGATCCTGCCGAGGGAATTTGGGGGTGGAGAGAACAAAAATAACAGTAAACAGCTTTTCAGTTTTTTTTCGTTAACCCATGAGAGTCATTAATCAGCAAATGAAGTTGCTAAGATAAAAAAAAGCATTGGCGGAGCCAGGGGGCGGTTAGGGGGAGTCTGAGGTGTTGTTTCTTGCATTTACATACATTATTGTCTACAGCCGTCAGCTACAGTCACATCATGTAGAGCAAACGTGTTACAGGCTCTCAGCATGAATGTTAATGAAGGATTTAGCAGTAAAACTGCACTTTAACTAGTTCAGCGAGCCTAATGCAATGATGCTGTGATGGGCTATAGAGCTGACATAGTCAGGATGTACTTAACTATTCAGGAATAGCAGGGAGGACAGCCCTCATAAAATGTACTTCAACTCAGTGTCTGAAGGGAAATTATTTGTTTACTTCTGGTTTCCATAGTTCATGGTTTCTAAATTATCCAATTCCATAAAGACTGATTCATTTTTGTTGTGCAGGTTAGGTGTACATTGAGAGATGTTACAAATGAGACTATTTCTGCCACTTCCTTATTTTAAACTGAAAGTTACTACCTCCTGCATTCTGAAGGCACAGGTCAGTCTACTTTAAATCACAAGTTCTGAGCTATTACTGATTCCTACATAGGATAAAAGAGATGGTCAAGAACCCAGATAGGCCTCTGAGCCTCCCTTTCAACCGAAGGAAATACTTTTGAAACTAGTTGAAAAGTGTTAACAAAATGACATATGAATTAATTCCAATTTTAAAAAAGATTGCCTCAAAAACATTGTTTCGAGTAATTGCTCATTAATCTTTCCTATTTACCATTACTCCAACTGTTATGGTGTCACACCAGTTTCCACATGTGGCTATGCATTGCAGCAAAGTATATAATTAGCCAGTGAACTGCTGTGAAGATTAGTGGTAGCCAAAAGATACCTAAAAACCCTCAACAAAAAGAAGTGTTTTGTCTAAAATGACAAGTATGTCACTTGGACTTGGCACTGCTAGAAGATTAAGCTAGATGCTTTCTAGAAGTGTCATCAGCAGCTAATTTACTGCAGTGAATCCTAATGTAAGCATTCAATGGTGGCTACAGACAAATTGATATTAAAAATGAATTAATTAAGTGGAGACAGCTTTTCATTAACAGTAATGGGCTGAAATAGTGTTTATGTTGTCTGATCCATTTAGTGGCGACCTTCCTAGCCGATTTGCACACAATATAGTCAGTAAACAAATCACTGCAATAAAATGTAAGTAGCTATTAGATGAAAATTATTAGGATATATCCCAATTAACAAAATTTGATTCTGTGGTAAGAGGCTTTCTTAGATGATTTCAGGATTGCAATATTCACTGACCCTCAGGTGAAAACTACAAAGAAATGATGTATGTTCAGCCACACCGAGCCAATGACGTGACATGAATATTATTGTATTTTGGTCACACATAATGCATTAAAATACACTCACAAGATACAGTTGCGCAATGGTCATCTGTACTTGGATCATTGCCACATTATTTCATTGTGCATTAAACAGCAATTTCATTCACACCATCCACTACTCCTCTCAGCTTTATGTTCCCCTTACTAATGGAGTAGATCCTATATCTGTATCACCTCTGTCTGGCAAAAACCATGAAGGAGCAATTCTCCGCGTGCCATTCTTTACTCCCTGGAGCTACAGAGCTTTCCTTGCCAGATAATGATGCAATTCCACTTTGAAAGGCTCAGTTGAACTTGCCACCATTGCCCTCTGAGGCAGTGCATTCCAATCCCTAACAACTGCTTGACTTTGTACCAAGCACCTGGGATTGGGTTAGAGAGTCATAGAGTCATACAGCACAAAAGCAGACCCTTCAGTCCAACTAGTCCACACCGACCCTGTTCCCAAACTAAACTAGTCCCACCTGCCTGCATTTGGCCCATATCCTTCTAAACACTTCCTATTCATGTACTTATCCAAATGTATTTTAAAGTTGTAACTGTATCTACATCCACCACTTTCTCTGACAATTCATTCCACACATTAACCACTCTCTGTGTAAAAATAAAACTTCCCCCACATGTCCTTTTCTAATTTAAATCCCAAGTTCTGAGTTATTACAGATTCCAACACGGGGTAAAGGAGATGGTCAAGAATCCAGATAGGCCTCTGAGCCTCCCTTTCAACCGAGGGAAATACTTTTAAAATTAGTTGAAAAGTGTTAAGAAAATGGCACATAAATTAAGGACTCATGTCCTTTTCTTTCTCTACTCAACTTAAATCTATGTCCCCTAGTCTTGAATTCCCCACCTTATGGAAAAGACCTTTGCTATTCACCTTCTCTCTGCCCCTTGTGATTTTATATAAAACCTCTATAAGGTCACCCCTCAGCCCCCTATATTCCAGTGAAAAAGGTTCTCAGCCTATTCTTATCATTTAAAACCAACATTTCCGGCATATCTTGATATATCTTTTTTTTCTCTGACCCTCTCCATTTTAATAATATCCTTCCGATAATAGGACAACCAGATCTGTGCACAGTATTCCAAACGAGGCCTCGCCAAGTCCTATACAACCTCAACATGACAGTCTCAACTGCTATACGCAAAGGTCTGAGCAATGAAGGCAAGCGTTCTAAACGACTTCTTAACCGTCCTGTCTACCAGTGACAAAAATGTCAAAGAATTATGTACTTGAATGCCTGGGTCTCTCTATTCTACAACACTGCCCGGTGCCCCACTATTAATAGTACAAATCCTGCCCTTGAGTCGGCTGGGATCAAGTTAGAAGATACCTACATGTACATCGTAGGTCCCATTTAACATGGCGGGTCGCTGAGTACTCAGGTCCTGTAACATCCCAGTAAGCAAGCCTGTATTTCGGCTCAGTTTCTGCAAGTCTTTGGACTGGGAGAACTGCACCATGTTGTGTAATGCAAGAATTTTGGTGTCCAGGTCCGCATCTTGACGGGTGCGGTTGTGCAGACCCAGGTGATATTTGCGGAAATGCTTGATCAAATCGGTTGGGTCGTTGCCATAATAGCCATAACCACAAATGTTGCATTTGAAGTCTTGCAGCTCGGGAGTCAGAGGCGCTGCGTCTGAGCTGTCGGTCAGCTCCTCTGTCTTTGTCTGATCAAGTGCAACACCCGCATTTGAAAGCACCTGAGAGTTTTCTGAAGGCACCGAGCCCGGCCTGGAGTTGGGACGTTCAGGTGGCTCACCCTGTAGCAGCTGCCCCTTCTCCCGCCCACTTTTGGGTGATGTTTGAGCTCTGTGGTTTAAATCCGAGAGGGTTCCAGACACATTGCGGCTCCTGCCATCGCCATCATCTGGTTCTGATCTGCAAGGAGACTTCCAGGCCTCACAGACTCTACCAGCAGCCTGAGATGAGAGAGCAGACATATTTCTGTCTGTCACCTCATCTTGCGGGAAGGATGGAACATTTCCTCCCTTCTTGTGGCTTTCATAATTAAAGCCATTCCCTTCGCCCACTGCGGGGCTTTTCAAGTCCCTTTTGATGCCGGCGACGTCTGTGACACGCAGACAATGTTCCTCCTTGTTGACTAACTCGAATGCATCTTGTTGGTTGCTGTGTTCCTGCATGGGATCCCGGAGTCCGGAGCTTTCGGCAGACTCCTGGTTCACGGCACTTACTGGCTGAGAGACCTGGCAATTCTCACTTTCGCCTTGGCTCACAAGATTTCTCAGTGGTGGATTCTTTTTCCGGACCATATCTGTGGGGAAGCAAAAGAACACATAATGAGAACATGTTTCTTTAAGAGAATTGAAACACTGGAGGTTGCTCCTTGCATAATTTATTTTTGTTAACAGCACAAAGTCAGTTTTCCTGTCACCTGGATTCATATTTCTGCCATAACTCAAGCCTCTTTCTAGAACCCCTCTGTGTTAGTTCTGCTCCAGTTTCATCCTAACCCGTTTTCTTTTAAAGTGCTGCACATTCTTTTGTTGTGGTTGTTTACATGTTTTCCCTGTGATGGTTTACGAGACAGACCCGCCCAAGTTTTATACAGACGAATCTATTGTCGAGTTTTGACAGAAAAGGATGAGAGAGGGAAGGGGGTTCTTAAGGAGATATCACTGCATCTTTCAAAGCACTCACAATCAAGCTAACACTACATCTGTTTACTGTAGTCTCCTTGCGAAGAATGTGACTGCAGTGTCATGTATATCCAACGTCGTTGTGTGTAGGTACATAATATTTCAGTGTCCCTTACACATAAATTTTGGATTGGAGAAATTTTATCAGGTCAATGGAATGTTCTGTTAACGTTTACATCGGCAAAGATGCCGAGGTTTCAATGTATTAGGCACCGACAGTTATAATCTGCCACCATCATTATTCCAAGAGATTAGTTTGCAGCAGTTCCAACTATATTTCTAAAGAATTTACAAGATTGTCCTTTTCACAACAAGTAAATCAAATCCTGTGAATGGCTGATTAGGTGGAGATTTTGTTCACGAATACAGCCCTCCATCATTGTACTCCTAAAATAATAACTTAGCTGTACTTGTTTCTCTTGTGGAACATGCACAGCTTTGCCCTGCTTTGTTAACTTCATATGACGGCATTTGTGGTAGTTTCAAAGGTATTCATAAAACCAGCAGGGTAATTCATACAAATACCTTGACGATAAGTTTGACTTAACTCGCTGTCCCCGGCAACTACTGCCTATTCAGTGACGATAACTGTGGTAACTAGTAGTTAACATGTTCCAGCTCCCGTACTAATTTGAATAAATCAGTGGAATATGTGAATAATAAACACTATTCTTCATTCGGTAACAGGGAGGGACAATGTAAGTCTCCTCAATAGAGATGTCTGTTCAAAAATAATCAACACCTTTAAACAACCATTCGGTGCTGACTGGGCCTACCTTTTAAAAAGTGATCTGACGTGGATTTCAACTTTAAGTCTTTTCTTGGCGGATACTGTTTTGATGCAAATTTCCAGGACTGATGGTAACAAAATCTACTTTGTTAACGCGAGGAACGTTTAGCTACTCAGAAGTAAAATCGTCAGCCACAAAAAGCCAGCCAGGGATTTTTTTCTCGCTCTCTCTCTCTCTCTCTCTCTCTACATTACGTGTCCTGACAATAAGCCAGAAACTGCAAATAAAATGGGTAACTCGGTAAAGCAGCTTTGGAAGAACGTCATAGACCATCTGCTTAAATAAGTTTTATTAGATGAATGTGACTACCACAACACAAAAAAAGGTTTCCGAAGAATTCAAAGCTCGAATCTCTGCGAGTTTGATCTGTTACCTAACAAAAAATTCAAATAGTTATTTCAACCTTCTTTTCGGATATTCCACCACGATTATCCCAGAATTGGTATATTCCACAACTTTCAAGCGTCTCTTGTTTATATTGGTGCCAATAAATCTCTGCAGATGGCCTAAACTGGAACGAATATTCAGTGCAATAGTGTGCACGTCCAGGAACTGATGTTGTAGACTGAAAGTCAACAGGTTTAGAATGACAGCCAGACTATTTTAAGTTGGAATTTACACCGTTTCGAGTGAAAACAGCCAACTTTTTCTGCTTTGGCACCATAATTCCATCAAGAACAGCCCTTAACTTTCGGTACACTGTGCTTACTTTCAGTACTCTACGTTTACTGCCATTACAATAATTACATGGTCACTTCTGTCCATTCAGCCGAATATGAACAAATGCTAGTTTGGCCCTTTATGCAAACTTTGCCCAAGTTTCAAACTGCTTCTGGCCTGGACACTGAAATAATAGCCAGTCACATGATTAAAGTATACACACTCATCGTGTTTTGCAATTAAGTGCGCACAACACCATTGTTCTCCATAATGTACTGATATTCCCAATTATATCTACACAAACACGTTTGCAATTAAAAGGAGCTTGTGGTAATCTAATGCAGCCTTTAGAAGGGGGATTCACAAACAGAATTACGAACCAAATGAAATATGTTTTAACGAAGTTTAATGTGTTCATAACTGTTGATGCTGAGTAGAAAGGTGTCAGAGCTACCCCTATAACAAACAATCTAAAGATTAAGACTGTGATAAGTGGATCAAGTAAATTGCATTCTCCACCCGCGAGAACAATATTACTTCAGTTACTGAATTTCACTATTTCAGACCTTCATCGTGGTTTAATTTATATGATTGCAACGCTAAGGGGGTCTGCTAAAGTGGAATACAGATCTCGACAGTAAATCAATACAAGGTTTTGCTCATTCCACACACGCCAGATTGGCCCAGCGATGCCTGTATTCATTATCTGATCAAGCACTGTATAAACTTGCCATTAATCATAACATCAAATCACACAATATTCCTCGTAGCTGAATGATTGTTGCAAGCTCGCCCACCGATCTGCCAACAATGCCACACGCTATTGCTGTAATGTGCTCGAGCGAATGGGGGAATTTGCTACTGAGACCGTTTCGTTTATTCTGATCCTCAAATGAAAGCTCAGCCAGAAGTGATCACGTCGGGGAGACAAGAATCGTTAATCAACACGTGCTAGGAACTCGACTGAACAACTGCTTTCCGCAACATTTCCTGTGATAAGGACACAAAGACTTGCAAAGAGATCAGACTTCAATGGGCTCATAGTTCATGTGAATGCAAACGTGACATTCACTTTACACAGTATTCTGAACAGTCCGGGCCCATTCAAGGCAGTGAACATTTTTTTCGCCCAAGCCAGTTTCACAGAGTTCTCCAAACACAATTGAAAGCTTTAAACCAACCCCGACTTCGGCCTCAGTGATACCTTTAAATATTTGTAAAACTTTGACCAGATATCAACGTTTTCACGTCAATGGTAAACGCCCCGAGGAGGTATTTTACCGGATTAGCCCTGCTGTTCCTATGTGCCATGTACAGTTTTGTAACTCTTTGAGTGACAAAACCCTTCTGGAGTGGCTTCGTTAAGTGATTACATCTGCAGTTCTTGCTGGACACAATAGTGACTCTCATGAAACGCCTTTGGAAAGAGCATGAGTGGAAAAAGTAACTGGCAACAAGGTTGGGTCTAACTCCCCTGTTAAGGAAACCTGGAAATCCTGAATTAATTAGGTTTTGAAGTCCCAAAACATCTTAATCGGTACTGAGGAACACGCAGTAACAGTGTCACGAATTTCCAACTAGCTTGCAGAGTGGAAAACAACAACTAATAAGTTATTGTCTGGGAGGGTGGAGAAACGACAATTTTATATTCACATTCAGGGCTAATAAATGCAAAAGTCATAGCAAAAGCCAGATGTGTCAGGGCTGTGGTGGGATGAAACGCGAGAGCAAACGCAAATCTGCTTTCAACAGATCTCGCCGGCGACCATCCAGCCTGAATCAGCAGGAAACATTTTAATAGCACTTTTAAGGGGACACGTCCGAAACTAACTGCCATCACAAGCCACGTTTTACTGAGTGTGGATAAGGTAACGCAAACGGCCCGTTCTGCCCGTGTCAGCCTAGGCAACTCTTTAAAGTCAACAGCTACAATTACTTCTGTCTGTACTTTCAAAAGCTTCACTTGGCATTACATCAGGGGATGAAAAAAAACTGAAAGTCCCTGTCTGGAGAAGTCAAACCACCGGAGGATGGTGTCTAGCCACATACACAGAGACAATTCAACGCAGCAGCACGCACACACTTAACACGACTTTGGGGGGGGGGGGGGAAAGTTTACTCCAACCATGTTACTTGTGTATCCCGCCAGATGGGCCGCAATGGACTCAGAAAGGCTGCACAGGGAGTGTGTGTGTTGGTGGGGGGGGGGGGGGGGGGTGTTGCTGGGAGATCTCTACTGGATCTTTACAATGTAAATCTATATTTATAAATCCACAGCGCAGCCTGGAGAAATGGAAATTAAATAGCCCACTCAGATGCACTTCCCCGTGTTACCTCGGCCACGTCACTCAGAAACTTTCTTGACGCTACAGACACACAGAGACCGAAATCTTTCACTGACATCTGGATCTGAAAAGACACTTCGAACGCCATCCATGTCTTTATTCCCACTTTCCCGCTAAGTCTCCGGCGCGGTAGCAGCACACACACACACACACACAACACAAAGAGGCGAAAGCCGGCGAGTATCCCAAACGTACTTGAAATCATCGTTTCCTCTGCTAAACTTGACCCCAAAGGCTACTGCAGGCTACTGTCACGTACAAGGAACCATTTCTCAAGTCTGCTCGGGTGACCTCTCGACCCAACAAATACGGGAAATGGGAATGGATGTGAAATCTGAGAACTCTGCTTCATTCTTTCGAAATAAAAAAAAACGCAGAGCTGTCGACTGAACAAAACTCAATGCATTATCTTAACAGATACACACAAATACTTAAAACCTGCGAACTATCGCTGCCCTTCCCCACACACACACAGACACACAGCGTGTGCAAACCGAATCAAAAAATCGCTGAGAGATCTTTGTTCCTTCAAACTCGGGGGTTGTCTTTCGCCTACTCTCTCTCTCTCTCTCTCTTACCTGTTGATTTGATGGCAATAATCTTTGCAGCTGGAAAGATGGTGGAGCTTTGGGGAGAGCCATGAACCGTCTGAGTTTTTTTGCAGAGTGAGATTTTAGAGAGAGAGAGAGAGAGGGAGACAGACAGAGAGAGAGAGAGAGAGAAGGGAAGGCGCAGGCTGAGTTGCCTGTGTCTGTCTGGCTGGAAGGTGTCTGTGTGTGTGTGTGTGTGTGCGTGTAGTGTTTGTCTGTGTGTTTAATATGTCTGAGAGGAAAGGGGCTCTGGTTCAGTCCGGCCTTTATCACAAATGTTATCGTTTGTCAGGACCCCGGCTTCAAGCATTACGTCATTTCAAGACAGCATTCAGCGCGAATACAAACAGCGGACATGCCTCCTGCTCCGCGCCGCCCCACAACACACTTACACACCAGCAATGGGCTGTGATCATCGCCATCAGGCCTCCTCGCTCCCTTCACACAGAACGCAGCCTTCCCGGAATTACTTCTCCGGCTTTTTTTTAAAATAAATGTTTGCTCTTGCTCTCCTTCTCCCTCTCTCTCTCTCTCTCTCTTTCCCCTTTTCACTCTCTCCCGGGAAAGGGGGCGCCACACGTTTCTTTTCTGAAGCCGAAGAAAAGACCAGGCTGATTGTGGAAAAAAAAGCGAGCCAGCGCCGGGCGATCTTGCAGCGAAAGAGAGAGCTGTTGGCGGGTTATCTGTGTGGAAATCACGTCTGAACTGTTGCTCATGGGGGAAGATCTTTGCCACAAGAAAAGGAGCATTGTTTTCAACTTAAGCGTTTACCTTTATTCTTCCGTCGCCTCTTTCGCTGAGCTGATTAACACTTTGACAATTCAAGTCTTAGAAGCAACAACTCAATTTTATGCATTTTAACGGAAAAGCCGTAGTTATATAAAGTATACATTTGAGCCGGTTTAACTGAAACTTTTGATGATAATTTATAGTATCGTGACCATTTCCTGTTCTGCCACTAAGAGTTTCATCTCCCGATAAAACTACTTGTAACGGAGATATAAGTTTGCCTTCCCTCGCTATCAAGTGTTGATCTTATCAGAGATTGTGTCTGCTCTGATATCACAGTAACTCTTCGCTGCCCGGAGTAACAACTGCAGAGTGACAGAGCGCTGTTTCCAATTGACCTGTCATTGAAGGACGTTGAGTCATGAGTCCTCACTCCCTGCCTTGGTTTAGAGCTGGCGAGACAGTCGGAGTCTGTACCTCAGCCTGTATTCTCGGAGCGGTGTCGTCTCTGAATGACAGGCTCTTTCCTTTTGATCTCATGTAGCAGACACCAAGCTTCCTTTCACACTTATAATCTTCAACCAAAATACTCCTGACAAAATGGAACTCCACGAAATTTGCAATTTTGTAAAATTGTTTGCCCCTAAAGATAAGAAACTGGTTTTCTGTCAACTTTTACCTTTGGAACATTTCACCTGAGAGACAAGAGAGAATGAAATATCCCCACGATTGGAAGTATCCCCAAACAGGTATTTGCATTCAAGTAAGGATAACTTTTTTTTCCGAGAAGAGATAGTTCCTATTGGACTATGTGGAATGGCGTGTTCCTTTTTTTTCAGGATGTTAATCCTTCTCAGGAAGACGCTGTCACCTGGGAGTCCAGGAGGTGTTTGAACCCATCTTTATACACTGATGCCAGCGACGCCCTGAATCTGTCCACGCCCTATGCTGCTTTCTTTTACAACATTCCCAACACTTTATCTTCGATTTTAAATGTTGTTTATCGTTCCCCTGTGAATAAACGATCCGTGTCTACCCACTCATTCTCCGATAATGTTTATTTCGAATGCTAGCTCATCTTCCGAAGTTTTCCCATCTTCATTGTCTTTCTGTTAATTATCAGCGGACATATTCAGGCTTGTTTAGAACCGGAAGCAAATCTGAGCTGACTGCGGTTAAACAATTCTATGCAAATCCGTGTGACAGATGAAATTTGCTGAGTCAGTTGTTTAGACTCCCTTTGCAAAGAGGCTGTTTTAGTCGGCATCAAAGTAAAGGAGTACACCAACATGTAAAACTAACTATACTGTCACATCTAAAAGTTGGTTGGCAGGTTACAGGTTTGAGTATTAAAAACAGTCCCGAAGAGTTATATATTGACCCCATTTCTCTCTCCATTGACGCTGACAGAACTAATGGGTTTTCCAGCATTTTCTGTTTGTATATCAAATTCCCAGTATTCACAGGCTTTAGATTGTTTTTTAGGCACACCCGTTCCTGATTTGGAATTGGATGGCGGTTCCTTCACTGTTACTCCATTAATATCCTGGAACACCTTTCCTGAACACCGTTGGTGTGGCTATACATGAAAGACTGTAGCAGTTCAAGAAGCTCGCAACCACCTTGCCAAGGTACCGAGAGAGGGGCAGTTATTGCTGGCCTAGCCAGCGACACCCATCTTCATCAAGGATTTTTTTTAAAAAAGTAAACTGGGGAGTAATACTGGTGTAGTGAACTGACAGCCCTATCGAAGATTATGTACCAAGTACGATAATGAGTTTTTTTTTCCTTTCCCTGAACAAATGGAAATTACTTAAAGAACCGAAATGAACAACTTTGTACCGAAATGGGTAGTTGACTTCCACATGAACATACTCAGTTTCTATTGCCTCCGGACACATTCAATTTCCCCTTCAATGACAGTGCTCTGGACTTTCATGGCTACCTGCAAATGCAGGAATCTCTCCAAATGTAAATATTTTGAAATTATGAGAAAGATTTAAATGAACTCCAGACAGACTCTAAATGCCCCTGAGCTTGACAAGTTTTTGAGCTGCTGTAAACCAGGTTAAACATTGCACTGGCATTAAACACAATGCAATGTCAGGACACAAATATCAACAGTATTAATTGACAGTTCAGATCAGACATGATGCCAGATTTAGGATTGTTTAAAATTGGAACTAAAAAAAACAGATTTTAAACAAAATATGACCAATTTTTTAAAAAAAATTCTGTATAACAATACATGTTATTCAATGTTTTCCACAAATTGCTTACAATTTGAAAATGTGAGTCAGACCAGGACAAATCCATAGGGTGGAATAAGTATGGAGTAAAATTATGCAACATCTGTCTGACTGAATTCAGTAGTTGCATCACAGGTAAGCAGAATTTGTGCTTTCAATGAGAGTTGGTGTAGTCTTATTTTAAAAACTCTACAAAATGTATATTTTATTGTAAGTTCATCTGATGTACCTGTGCCACATTTCCAAAATTGCACTTCATATAACATATTTCGTATTTCATTGTGCTGTCCAAAGCAAATGACCGTGTTGCCTTCACCTTCTGATGTTATAGTGTGTACTAGAATTAACCTGTAATTTCTGTCCTCCTCTAACATTCAGTCATTGCTTTTAATTACAAGTTTCCCTTCACTTGTTTGTCACTTTACTGTGACACAACACCAGCCATTCAACACAGAATAAATATATAAAATGACAATATGGTGGGGATATATTACCAAGGTGTGGTTTTGTGTGTCACAAATACTAATTTATTTAATCTGTGACCATCCCAAACCAGCCCATCTCAATTAGAATGACAGCTGAGGTGCTACTTCTGACCTTATTCTCCCCAAGCAAGGGAGGCAGATAAGCCAAGAAATTTTCTGCCTTCTGAAGTAGTCAAAATAAAAATATTTCCTTCTAAAAGTGAATATGTATAGATGTATATTAGATAATCACGGAAACAGAATCTACAGTGATGTTTCTATGGTTGAATAACTTACCTAGAGTTGCATACTATTATATTGGTTCGTAAAGGATTTGTATGCTGCTGGATATCACCACTTTCAACAAACAAGAAATAAAGAAGGAAAATTGTGAAAAAAAGCATACAATGATTTATTCAGTGGTCGCTCTTCAATTGCATCAGGCATGCAATTGCTTGTTCAAGTCTCGATAAAAAGTTACCGCTGACGGTGGTGGAGGGTGAAAGACAGTTTCATAGTAGTTAATAAAAAAGGAACAAATGCCAATGACAGCAACTGAAGACAAAATGTCTGATTCTGTCTGTCGTATTCTGTCAATGAGCAATTGATGTTTTCCAGGGTCCAGTGTACTTCAGATCCGGTAACTTTTATGAAGTAGTCAACAGCATAAGTAATAAACAGACACGTTGTAACTTTTGTTTTGCTGTCAATCCCTGGAAAACATGCTCCAAAAAGTTACTCTTCTATCATGGATCATCTGTGCCATTGAAATGCTGTAAAGGTTTTGTGACCAGGTTTTTTTTTCATAAATCCTTCTTGACTGAGAGCTCTTTCAACAAAAACTTCTTTTGCAAAACATTATCCACAAGGACGCAGTGTTAATAAAATTTCATGCAAGTGAACAGGGGAACACCTATTAGAATGTTCCAAAGGCTGTTGCTTTGGAAATGTAAAACATCAGCTGTCACAAGATGTACTTTAGGCTAGTGTTTCTAAAAGATCACAGAGAAGGTGTTGGCTCATGTACCTCTGCTTCATGAGAGTCTGTAGACTAGTCTGGCAACATTGTATTTTCACAAAACCCATCAATTAAATTGCAGTGAATACTAATACTTTCTACAAAACCTCCCACATATCCTCAAATAACAGGATACTCTGAAGATGATCTGTATATTATTGTATTTCAGATGTTCAGAAAGGCAGAGTCTGATATTTTGATAGCAAAAATCCATAATGCGCAATTATGGAATCTATTCAAGGAGTCTGAATGTTTATCATTGTGTTGTAGAATCACTCAATCAGTACTTTAATCATGGCTTCACGTGCTTCTGCCTGCTACTGATATATTTAACTTTATTTAGCCCTTTGTATTTAAGTTTTGTATAACTTAACTCACTGACTAAATGAAACAAGACTCAGTTCGATAGGCATACACATTCACAGACCTGTTTCAGCAGTCATCAATTTGATAACTGTGATATAAAGTATTGTAGACAAATACATATATTTGTCTGTTATGGTTCAATTATTGCCTAATTGTGAATGCTGGCTATTATTTAATATTTTAACCACACTCATTTATCTTGATGATTCCTCAATAGATTATTTAGTCAATGTATGCATAATATGGTTCTAAAACAGGCAGAGGATTTTAGAAATCTGCACTACTGGCATTGTGTTTCAAAAAGAAATATGCAATGGCCTATCAGCTCTCCTCTCAATGTTAGATACTGTTGTCCATATATCATGCCTGAGTCTATACTATTAGAACACTAAAAACTCCAGTAGCCCTTGCCCATTGCATGCCAGCCTAATAAGAGTGGTGCTGCCCGAAATGTCGATTTTCCTGCTCTTGGATGCTGTCTGACATGCTGTGCTTTTCCAGCACTACTCTGATCTAAACTCTGGTTTCCAGCATCTGTAGTCCTCACTCTTGCCTAGTTGATCTTAACCTCACTGTGAATCCTCTTGCAAGGATGCCTACCTTGAATAAGTTCTCCTCCTCTCTCCACAAGAATCTCAGTGAGTCTGTCTCTCTCACTGCAATCCCCAGGTCATCTCCTCTGCCATGAAGCTCTCAGCACTGTCCTCATGACCTGACCTACCTGCCAATCTCCCTTCCCATCTATCTGCTGCACCCTCATCTCTGACCTATCACCTCCATCCCCACCCCCATTCACCTATTATACTCTTTTCTACCTTCCCCCAACCTCCTCTCAGACCTATCACCTCCATCCCCAGCCCAATTCACCTATTGTACTTTTTGCTACCTTCTCCCCACCCCCCCACCCCCATTTATCTCTCCACCATGGAGGCTGTCTGCCTCTATTCCTGATGAAGGGCTTTTGCCTGAAACATCGATTTTCCTGCTCCTCGGATGCTGCCTGACCTGCTGTGCTTTTCCAGCACCACTCTAATCTAGACTCTGGTTTCCAGCATCTGCAGTCCTCACTTTTGCCTGCCAGCTGAATAACTCTAATTGTTTATATAGGAGCTGCAAATCAGAAGCTAAAAATTGAGCACAAAAAAAATAAAAGAATGTTTTACACTTTATTGTGCCTTACCCAACCATTGGACATCTTTGCAGCCAATGAAACACTTTTAAAATATAGTCACTACTGTAATCTGGAAAATATGACAACCAATTCATGCACAGTGAGCTGCCACATCCTATGATGTACTAATGACCAGATCTTCCAGATTTTAATTAACTTATAAATATTGGCCAGCACACTGGAGAACCTGCTCTTCTTCGAAATAGTACTACCACATATCTCCAGCGAAGTATGCAAACAGGGCCTCACCTTAACCTCTCAACCAGGACCAACTACACAGTTTTCCTGTAGTGCTGCATTGTCATGTCAATCCTCAAATTTGTGGACAAACCTTTCGAATGGAACTTGAATTCTTGACCTTTGGATTGAGGGAAGAGTGCTACCCATTCAGCCACAGTTGATCCTAACAATGACCAAAATAACTACTGAAATGAGTCAACCAAATGTTTGACCTCTTCAGCAGGAGAAGGCAAAAATAAATGGAAAGAAGTAATCATAATTAATGAAAAAAAAACACATTCAAATGTTTGCATTATTCCAAAGTACATTTTCATATACATTGGTCACATTTCTTAATGTGTGATGACAGGCAGGTTATTCAACTTTTGAGGGTGGAGACCGAGTCAAACACTAACAAAAATCCATTGACATTGTGAGCAGGACATCAAACTAAATGGAAAATTGTTCATTTATTGCTTCTCATCCTCAGTTCAGTGATATTGAGGCTAATTGTAGCACCCCAAATAGTGATCTGGCTGAGATAATCCAACTCAGCACAACCTAGAGACAAAACCATCTGGTCTGCATGGTTTCATATAATACGGCACAGCATGCTTACCAGATAACCCATTGGGAAACATATACTTAAAACAATTATTGCTTTTTATCTACTAATGAAGCATGGAGCTACCTTTCTGTTCTTTGTTTAAGTAACAATTCTTCCTTTGCACCCAAACATTCACTGGCACGTTAACCACACCAATAAATGCATACCTTTCTGCTCATTACTCACTAAGTGAACATATGGTTTGTTTCAGTCCAATAAGTTTCAAATTCTGAAGTAAATTGGTGCTGAATGAGAAGTAAGCTTGCAAAGTGCTGAATACAGAATTATATCCCGTATGAGCCAAAGGTCGACACCAGAAATTTTTCATTGTGTTAAAAAATTGTTTATTATCTTAGAGATTTAATTTTTGTTAAAAAAAGACACTAGCTTCATTCTCTAATTATGGCCATTAACAAATTCAAAAGAATCACTGTCCAATTCAAATATTTTTCTGGTGTCCGACTATATTGTAGCCATGGAACATTAAATCTCAAAGAAGGGAAAAATATTAAAAGAATCAGATTGGTTTTCACTCTGCCCTGATATCGTTGATCTCAGCAGCAGTTGGACACTGCAACTGACCTTACTGGCTCCTGAGTTAACAAAAGATAAAAAATGTAGAAACTTCAGCCATTGACTCCTGCTGTCAGATGTGATCATCTTGAAGAAAGGAGATAGATCTGACTGTGGAAATTACAGAGAGATTTCCTGACTGTCTGCCACAGGAAAGGTCATCGTGAGAAGCCTCCTCAATCACCTCCTCCCAGAGACTGAGGACCCCTCCCTCAATCTCAATGGGCTTCCGCAACTCACGAGGCTCAATGGACCTAATTTTCAGTGTGAGGTAAATACAAGACACGGCAGGGAATGGCACCAACCTTTGTTCATGGCCTTCTTCAATTTCATTAAGGCCCTCAACTCTGTCAACCCGGAGGGATTGTGGAATATCCTCAAATTGGCTCCCCACAGAAATTTGTCACCATTCTCCATCTGTTTCACAATGACACACAGGCCAGAGGATCCACCACAGACCCAATATGAGTACAGTCTGTGATCAAGCCAGACTGCATTACTTTTGCAGCACTCCATCTCACCTGCATGAAACTCCCTGTTGGAGGGGAGCTAACCTAAACGGCAAGTGAGAAATTGTTTAATATTCTGTGCCTCCAGACCAGAACTAAGACCACTCCATCTTCTTCCATTGAGCCACAGTAAGCAGATATACATTTGTAAGTGAGCACACTCAGAGACCAACCACAAACCACCATCGATGCATTCACTAAGGTATGTAAGAGAATGGGCCTCAGATTAAACATCCTGGAAACAAAAGTTCTGTATCAGCTCATTGCTGACAGACAAACCCACTGGCTGATAATCAAAACCCTGAACAATAGGGATCATTTCCCACACCTCAGGAAACTCCACTAAGTGCGAACAGACATTGACAATGAAATCCAAAATCCACCCCAATGCACCAATGCAGTCTTCAGATAACTGAGGAACAGTGTTTGAAGTTCAAGACTTAAAACCCACTGCCAAGCTCATGGTCTACAGAGTGGACCCCACCCTTCTGCATGTATCAGAGAAATGGACCATGTGCAGCAGATACCAAAAATCCCTGCAGTGTCATCTCCAGCAATGCCGTTACAAAATCCTATAAATCCACGGGCAGAATAGCTGTACCAACATGAGTATCCTCTCCCAGGCCAATATACCCAGTATCAGGTAGTGGACACTCATGACCAGCAGCAATGGACAGGCCACATTGTCCACATGTCCAACACAAGATTCCCTAAACAAGTACTCTGCTGAGCTTCGCAATGGCAAGTGATTCCTCAGAGGACAGAGGAAATGCAAAAAGGATATCCTGAAAGCCTCCCTAAACAATGTAAATCCTCACTGAAATCACTTGCCCGAGAACACACAAACTTGAGAAAAAGCATCCATGTAGGTCATTCAAGTGACACCGAGCGGAGCACATGAAGTCAAGCATAAGCAGCAGAAAGAGAGCACAGAATTGTCAGCGCCCCATCCTCATACCCCAGCTGCCCTACATGTGATCGAGTCTGTGGCTCCAGGATTGAAATATTCAGGCACTGCAGAACACACTGCTCCCCCCACCCTCCCCCCAACCCTTGAGTGGAAGCAAGTCATCCTCGTACCTGAAGGATAGCTGAAGAAAAGAGAGATGTCCAGCTGGATTAGAGCCTACATCCCAACTGATACACTCAGGCTGGGAATTTACCAGTGCTCTGGAGTCAGGGCTGCCAGGTGAGAGGATTGGTCAAATGACAGTGGCAAGTATTGGCATGAAAGTCGTAGAGTCATAGAGATGTACAGCATGGAAACAGACCCATCCATGCTGACCAGATATCCCAACCCAATCTAGTCCCACCTGCCAGTATCCAGCCCATATCCCTCCAAACCCTTCCTATTCATATACCCATCCAAATGCCTTTTAAATGTTGCAATTGTAACAGCCTCTACCACTTCCTCTGGCAGCTCATTCCATACATGTACCACCCTCGGCATGGTGATGCCATCTTCTCGCTGCAGCCTCAGCAATGGCCCCCACTAAAGGTGGTGCTGCTCAGTTTGCCAAACTGCTAAGCTTATTGTTTGGAAAGCCATCGTCCTTAAGTGGAGGAAAGCATCATCTTAATTGGTCTGCGTTCCCACCATTCACTCTTGTAGACTCAGGACTCCCATTTGATTCAGACACGGGATCCGCTGCATTGTGGTAAAAGTCTGGACACATGTTTGAGTTCACAAATGAAGAATAGTCTCTGGACTCAGGTACTGGAGAGTCGTTAGCAACCATGGATTGTACACCAGCATGCATCAGTATAATCAGGAGAGAAGAAGAGAAGGATTAAATTGGGTTAGAAATAGAAGCAAAAAGGACTAGCCTTGATTCAGGGAAACTCCAATGAAGTATCCTTTCCATTTTGCTGACTGGCAATGGCTGAAAATCAAGTTTTTCCTTTACCCTGAATGAAATAAGGAATACGGTGAGGGCAACATAAAGTTTTTCAAAAGAAGCATACAATAAATTTGCCGAAACCACTGATCAAGATATTGCTTAAAATATAATAGGTCTGAAGGATAAATATTAAAAAGACAAATGCAAATTAGCCAACATGGTGTGGCAAGGATGAGGTTCCAATGTGAAATGCCAGAACAATATGTTATAGAGTCATAGAGTCACAGAGATATACAGCACCACAACAGGCTCTTCAGTCCAACTCTTCCATGCCAACCAGATAGCCAACATTAATCTCGTCCTATTTGCCATTACTTGGACCATTTCCCTCTATACCCTTCATATACATATACCCATCTAGATGGCTTTTAAATGTTGTAATTGTTCCAGCGTCCACCCACACTTGTTGGCAGTTTATTCCATATACACATCACCCTCTGCATGAAAAAGTTGCCCCTTAGGTCCTTTTTAAATCTTTCCCCTTGCACCTTAAACCTATGCACTCTAGTTTTGAACACCCCCACCCTTGGGAAAACTACTTAACTACTTACCCTATCCATGCCCTTTATGATTTTATAAACTTCCACAAGGTCACTCCTCAGCCTCCATTGCTCCAGGGAAAATAGCCCCAGCTTATTCAGCCTCTCCCTATAGCTCAAACGTTCCAACCTTGGCAAAATCCTTGTAAATCTTTTCTGAACCCTTTCAGGTTTCACAACATCTTTCCTGTAGCAGGGAGATCAGAATTGAATGCAGCACTACAAAAGTTGCCTAACCATTGTCATGTACAGTTGCATGTCAACTTGTTTTATAGTGCTGTCAGTTTTGAGGAAAACAGTGACTCATCTTTAACCTCTTCACAAAGTTGCTGAATTTGTGCATTAATTATCAATTCTCACCACAGAAATAGAAGTTCAGTAATTAAAAGCATAATACTCTTTAATTACCTGATCAGTATCAAATACTGCCAAACAACTTATCTTCTCCAGAAAGTTGTAGGAGAATTTTAAAACATTTAATTTTCCTCTTCCCTTTACTTCTGACGACATTGACTTATGCTGGCTATAGTTTAATGGTTGCTCTTTATTTCCCAGTACTGCATCACATTGGCCATTCGTTTTATGTGAAACCGTCTGTGTGTGACAGAGTGATAACAGACAACGTCTAATTTCAAATTCCTTTCAAGTTTTTTTTTGTGCCTTTTGTTGTCTCACTTAAACCAGTTTTCCCTTACCTCTGTTTATTTCTATACCGGAATTGATATTGAATTCACCAACTCTCTTTCTCAATTCCTCCTGCTTATTTTTCAGATCTCGCTGTTGTTCACCAAGGTATTATTTTTGTCTTAAGTTCCCAAACTTCAGGTATAGATCAAACACCATCAGTTTTGAATTTCCCAATTTATTTGTGCCCTGGCTGATATTGGTTTAGGTGTATTGGCCTTGCTAAATTGCCCATGGTGTACAGGGAGTTGCGAGCTAGGTAGATTAGCCATGGGAAATGCAAGGTTACAGGGATAGAGTAGGGGTGGGGGGTGGGGGGGAGGGGGGTGGGAAGGGGTGCGTCTGGGTGGGATGCTGCTTGGAGAGTCGGTGTAGAGCTGATGGGCCAAATGGCCTGTTTCGACAACTGTAAGGATTCTATGATTCTGTCTGTTAGTTTGTTTGTGAACGTATAATCATTGCATTAGAATGGATGTGCCCAAAGCACTCCCAACATTGACTTTTCACATGACAATGCAATTTCGCTTTTGGGTCTTTACACTGTTGACAGAGGCTGTGAATTATGTTTTAGGGCAAAGGATATGATAGGAAAAGAGAGGAAAATAATCAGCTTGGAGAGAGGATGAGGTTGAACAGGAAAAATCAGTCTTCACTGCAATGGACTGGAAGAAGAATATCTATGTCTCCCAAGTCCATATTTAGATAGATTTTTAAAAATTATATTTAAGATTTGTTTTCCGTTACCATGTCTGGATCAACACCCATAAACACATACAGTCTGTACTGTTAAGGCAATTTACTTCTTTATTCATAATTCAGTCAGTTTATCACGACTGCATAAAATCATATCAGATTAAAAACAAAGCTGCTTCAGACTCACTGCAGTGACTTAGGTAGCACCTGCACTGGTAAGGGATAGCTGGCCAATTAGCTGAGTCTGTCCTTCTTCTCTGAACTCCGAGCTCAGAGTCCTGCTTCTGTGATGGTTGCTCCTAGGTTATCACTGCTGATGTCCTCCATACTCTTATTTTAAATGTTTTTTTCTTGAAAGTTCCAGAAATGTTGACTCTGGTCAAGGGCCCTTGTGACTGTAAGATCATCCATCCAAGGGTCGCATAGACAATATACATCTGTTTCATTGTCCTCCCTTTTGTCTTTAAATTAGTAGCTTTGATAACCATGAAGGTCAAGCAGGCTTTTAGCAGTCCTTATCATCAAATTCCTGCTTAACACGCAGTGCCTCGTTCTGCCTTGCACAGTGGGCTTTTGTTCCTGTGAAGTTGGCCACATTTTCCGATCATCTTTGTGGAGACTGCATAGGAATTAGATGCAACCATTCAGATACAGGTACAAAGTTAGGCTGAATCTGAACAATGGCTTTCACCTTCATCCAGGACTTTTTAATTTTAATTAAGTTTCCCCAACAAGTCTTACATCTCCTTTCATACATACAACCAGCTGAGTTATTTACAAATGTGCAATGCTTTCTATAGTATTATTAAATGCTGTGTCATCCTAACCATCAACAGCTCAAAAGAGAACAATTGTTGGTGGGATAAATTCATAAAAAGTGAAAAAAACAAGGTTGACTACTGCCAATTGGTGTCATGCAGTTTTTATGATAATACTGAATCGAAGGCATCTTTTTGAAGAAGTAAAAAAGAATTTTTGTCTGCCTGCAGGCACAATACATTGGTTAGTTTAGGTTGATTGCTCATTTTGTTTCGCTGTACTGTTGCAAGAGAAGTACTTATTTTTTGTTATACTTTCAATAGCACAGAAGTAAGGAAAACATATTTTTTCAGAGTTTAAACTAATGAAAATGTCCCTTTATGGAACGATAGGTAACCAGTTGAAATCAAATGCTGTGAATGTCATCCCAAAAAGGCAACCAATTCTATAAATAACAATGAACAGTGGAACTCTGAGTAAATGCCCCCAATTTGTCAGGAAAACAAATTCTTTGGATGTACATGAATCTTCAGACATTCAGAGAGGTTGCGTCTAATAGTTGCATAGCTACCAGATTAACATGCAAGTCTAGTGTGTCCGGACAGAAACGGATCTTTCTGCATTGTATCTAACAAGCCAGTATCAAAATCGACAGATTCGAACATCATAACATCAAAAACATTATTTCAGAAAATCACGCTAACTACAATTCTAGGGTAAGACTTCTGTATGTACTAGTGCAGCAAAATCATTAAATGCAATCCTTATAAATATGCTTGTAATTTAATTACACCATTACACTGAGCAAATCTCTTCAACAAGCTAACACAAAGCCAGCAGAGAGCCACTGCTGACACTTTACTCAAGTGTAGTGTTACATATGTTCAGAATTTTAAAAAGTTTTCACATCATACATGCAAGGTAGGAAATTTTGATTAAAAGGACAGATGAACAAAATCTATTGAATATAAATGTCAGGAAAGAGGAAATTAACTGACTTTATAGAAAATCTTCAGATAGATATCACTTCTAAATCAGCTTCGAAGTCTATTTGTTATCTCTCCAGCAAATGATTGTCGCATAAATAATTATAAATGATTTTATGCAATACATTTTAATTGTTGGCATTGACATGCTCTGACCTTCATCTTTTAATAGATGTTCAATTACTATTAAGTGGATGAAGAATTACGTCAAATCATGTTACTCTATCAAAGGATACATTTACACAGTATCAACGTCATGCATACAAAACAAACCTGAAGCTAATCTTGTAGGCTGTAGTTGTTTGCATCTGTAATTAGCCTGCTTAGAATTTTTAATTGTTTAAAATTAAATGAAATTAAAAATTTAGCAATGTCAAGTACAAGAAGAGAGAAAACAAGTTTTGACACAATCATTGGGTAAAACTCTGTACAGGACAAAAACTAATTGAACTTCCGTCTAGTTCAGATAAATTTGGATTATGATTGATGTGAAGCAAAGCTAACATTGCAAGAATGCCTTCATAATGGTGATATGCACCATAGCTAAGCAACCCCTTTGTCAGCATCTTCTATGTTATTAATTATTTTTAATATGTAACCTATGGTGCAAATTAATGCATGTTCTCTGCTTCCTCTTTGAAATTGCTTAATTTGAAAGTGCTTTGGTAGAGATACAGCGACATCCATTCTGTAGCATACGTAGATAAAAGAATCATTGGCCTCAAATCATTAACTCTGGTTCTCTCTCAACAGATGCTACCACACCTGCTAAGATTTACCAGCACCTTCTGTTTTTATATGCCAATTTTTCCTCTTCTCTATCACAGATCAGCCTGAAACTGTACCAGAAACTTTCATTTGATGAATGCACTTAACAGTAGAGAATTTTAAAGTTCTCTAGAAGCTGAGGAAGAACCTTTTGCTTTCAGACACTTATTTTGTCAGTGTTCCTCCTGCGTCTCCTGTTGAAGGTACAAATCCTTTCTAGCTGCAGTTGCATGCCTACTATCACCAGGTCAAATGTTTATACATCAAGTGTGAATCTAGTCAGCACCTTGTACAATTGCAAGGACTGCTTTTGCATCTATACACATTTTCCAAATGGAATTACTGAACAATGCTCAAGAGTAAAAACACTTGAATGACCCCACCCCACTCTTGCCCTTGCGGCCTGTGATTTTTCCATCCACTTATTTTGATGAAATAAAGCCTTGCTTTAATACAGCACCTTTCATGACCCTGAAATAGTCCAAAAAGTTTTACAACCAATTAAGTACTTTTGAAGTGCAGTAGTAATGTAAGAAATAGGGCAGTCAATTCACATATAGCAAAATCACATCATTCTGTTTTTAGGTGTTAGCTGATGGATAAATATTGACCAGAAAGAACTCCCTGCTCTTTTTTCTTGTAATGGTACCATGTGACATTTATCATCCGTAGAAGAGGACAGATTCTCAGTTTAACACCTTGTCTGAAAGGCAGCATCTCTAACAGTCCAAAACTGCCAAAGCACTCCATTGAAATATCAGACAAGATATTTTGCTCAACAGGGACTTGAACATACAACCTTCTCACTCAGGGTCAAGAGTGCCACAACTTAATCACATCTTACACTATAAAGAAAGCAGAAATTGGCAAGTACAGCTACCCACACTGAGAGTAAGTAACTGTGGATTAAACTGGGAGCCAATCCTTGGAATGTTATATTCATGTCAATCTGTGCTAGCTGGAACATTACTTTTACCTTTCAGACTTGCGAAGAAATCACAAAAATTCATGACTTTTGGAAGACAGGGCAGATTACTTATACTTCTTGTGATCTGGGAAACATGTCGTACACACTTAAAAATAAACTGGTACATTCTAAAGAGTAGATGAAAGACAGCATGTCTTCTAGATTATTATGTTGATGATTGCAGTGCTATTTGATTCCATAGCAGCAAGATTCTTTTAATTTCTATTGTCTCCTGACTGAAAATGATTGATTGCCTAATTTTGATTCAGTTTAAATTTCTATTATAATTATTAAGCAATGCACAGCGAGTCAAAGTGTCTAATGTAAATGGAAACGTAGGAATCCATGGGTGAATTTCTGAGGAAGAAACCCAAACAAACCTGATATTGGTAGTGTTAATTCTAAAGTTTAACTTTTATGCCAAAATAAAGAGCTGTGTGCTAAAGTGTGTACTGGATATTCCCCCTTTAGTTTTTTAATATTTTATTATTGTTCAAAAAATTGATATTAAAGTCAGAAAAGAGCAGTAACAAGTAATTTCATCGGTGCCATTGAAAACAATTCTACTTTCTTTAAGGAAGAAGAAGTTTAGTCGTCAAAGCTGTCATGGATCACAATCAACCTTGAAAGAGTGCAGCTTGTGAGGTTTCTAATTCCTTGAAACTTCGTTTTAAAAGGCATACAAAATAGCAGATAATCCCCTTGCCATGCTGAAGTGAATCTGTCATCAGCTCACACAAACCTATTTACAACCTTTTCGTTACATTATGCAGGCCTTGGAAATGGATCACATTTTCATTTCTGTGATTTGGTGCACACCTAGACCCATTAACAACTGACTTTGGCTCTGATTACAGATTTATTAGAAGACACTCCACATCAATTGTACATATGTGTTACTGATGTGGATAATTAAATTGTAGAATCAAAACATACACTTCCTGTTTCAAGTTTAATGCCAGTTTAAAACTTATTTCAATGCTACAGCATTTCACCTGTAATTAGTTCAGAGTTGATCTGGAAGAGAACTGGAAATATAATTTTGTTACTACTTCATAACACTTGTAGATCTCATGTGGCACACACACAGCATTTTGAATCTGAATGAGTCACTTCTCATGCAGTTCAGCACCACTGTCATGCCAGAAGTTTATTACAATAACATAACTTATGCTTGATAAAAATATTAAACCTTATTAATTAGAGTCATAGAGATGTACAACATGGAAACAGGCTCTTCGGTCCAACTTGCCCATGCCAACCAGATAGCCTATATTAATCTATTCCCATTTTCCAGTACTTGAACTATATCCCTCTAAACCCTTCCTATTCATTGACCCATCCAGAAATCTTTTAAATGTTGTAATTGTACCAGCCTCACACATCCATTAGCAGTTCATTCCATACACATAGCTGTATGAAAAAATTGTTCCTTAGGTCCCTTTTAAGTCTTCCCCCCTCACCTTAAACCTATGCTTACTAGTTTTGGACACTCCTACCCTGGGCTATCCATGCCCCTCACAATTTCATAAACTTCTAAAAGGTCACCCCTCCACCTCCCATGCTCCAGGAAAAACAGCACCCTCCTATTCAGCCTCTCCCTATAGCTCAAACTCTCCAATCCAGGCAACATCCTTGTACATCTTTTGTAAACACTTTCAATTTTTACAACATCCTTCCTGTAGGAGGAAGACTAGAATTGTACACAATGTTCCAAAAGTGGCCTAACCTGTACAGCTGCAACATGACCTCCTATACCCAAAGCTCTGATCAATAAAGGAAAGCATACCAATGCCTTCTTCACTATTCTATCTGCCTGTTACTCCACTTTCAAGGAGCTGTGAACCTGCACTCCAAGGTTTCTTTGTTCAGCAACACTCCCAGGACCTTACCATTACGTGTATAAGTCCTGCCCTGATTTGGCTTTCCAAAATGCAGTACCTCACATTTATCTAAATTAAACTCCATCTGTCACTCATCAGCCCAGCTGCCTATCTGTTCAAGATCCCATTGTACTCTGAGGTAACTTTCTTTGCTGTTCACTACACCTCCAATTTTGGTGTCATCTGCAAACTTACTACTATATCTCCTGTGTTCATATCCAAATGAAAAGCATGAATCCAGCACTGATCCTTGTGGCACTCCACTGGTCACAGGTCTCCAATTTGAAAAGCAACCCTCCACCACCATCCTCTGTCTTCTACCTTCAAGCCAGTTCTGCATCCAAAACTCTAATTATATCTGTATTCCATGTGATCTAACCTTACAACCAGTGTACCATGAGAAACCTTGTTGAACACCTTACTGAAGTCCATATAGATCACGTCCACTGTTTTGCCCTCATTAATCCACTTTGTTACTTCTTCAAAAAACTCAGTCAGGCTAGTGATGCATGATTTCCAACACATAAAGCCATGCTGACAACCCTTAATTAGTCCTTGTCTTTCCAAATACATGTACAACTTGCTCAACACTGATGTAAGGCTCACCAGTCTATAGTTCCCTGGCTTTTCCTTAACACCTTTCTTAAATAGTGGCACCACATTAGCCAACTTCCAGTCTTCCGGCTCCTCATCTGTGACTATCAATGATACAAATAACTCAGCAAGGGACCCAGCAATCACTTCCCTAGCTTCCCAAAGAGTTGTACAGCACACCTGATCAAGTCATGGGGATTTATCCCACCTTTATGCGTTTAAAGACATCCAGCACCTCCTCCTATGTAATATGGACATTTTTCAAGATGTCACCATCTATTTCACCACATTCTATTTCTTTCATGTCCTTCTTCACAGTAAACACTGATGCAAAATATTAAGTTAGTATTGCCCCCATCTCCTGCAGTTCCACACGTAGGCTGCTTTGCTGATCTTTGAGGGGCCCAATTCTTTCCTGAGTTACCTTTAAAGTCCTTAATGTACTTATAAAATCCGTTTGGATTCTCCTTAACTCTATTTGCCAAAGGTATCTTATGGCCCCTTTTGCCTCTTTTCCTCTTCAGGTCCTGATTTTCCTCTTAAGTATACTCCTACTGCATTTATACTCTTCTACAGATTTGCTTGATTTTTCCTGTCTATACCTGACATATGCTTCCTTCTTTTCCTTGACCAAAACCTCAATTTCTCTAGTTATCTAGTATTCCCTACACCTCTCAGCATTGCCTTTCACTCTAACAGGAACATCCTGTCTCTGGACTCTCCTATTCTCATTTTTGAACGCTTTCCATTTTGTAGCCTTCCCTTTACCTGTGAACATCTGTTCCCCCAATCAACTTTTGAAAGTTCTTGCCTAATACTGTCAAAATTGGCCTTCTTCCAATTTAGAATTTTGACTTTTAGATCCAGTCTATCCTTTTCCATCTCTAATTTAAAAACTAATTGAATTATTCTGAAAGGTATGCAGCTTGCATTTATGGTACTTGGAACACTGTCTATTTAATATTTTGTTGACAAGCAATTAATTTCACTTGTTCTAAACTCTTTAATCCCTCTTGTTCTCATTAATTTATCCCATACAATTTTCTTTTGCCTCACAGTAACCACTACCATCCTACAGTGGATTTGCTTAAGATCTAAGCATATACATTTATCCATTCATCGTACCCACATTCATCCCAAATATTTCCTTTTTCTGATATTGTGGTGACTTTGAAAAACATCTCTTCCATCTGATCTCTCCTACTGAAAAGGGTATTCGGTATCTCCACAGGGATTCACCTGCCCTAATTTCATTGAAAGGTTGGCAGAACTGAAAAAAGAAATGACGTAAATAGTTTATAACAGCTGTTTATAGAAATTCTTCCGTGTTTTCTGTGGATGTTCTAATGAAGAGTGAAGCGACTGGGCTTGTATACCCTTGAGTTTAGAAGTCTGAGAGGGGATCTGATTGAGACATATAAGATTATGAAAGGATTGGACACTCTGGCAGCAGGAAACATGTTTCTGCTGATGGGTGAGAGCCGAACCAGAGGACACAGCTTAAAAATACGGAGTATTTGTCCTAAATGGTCAGAGATGAGGAGAAATTTCTTCACCCAGAGAGTGGTGGCTGTGTGGAATGGTCTGCCCCAGAGGGCAGTGGAGGCCCAGTCTCTGGATTCATTTAAGAAAGAGTTGGATAGAGCTCTAAAGGATAGTGGAATAAAGGGTTATGGAGAAAAGGCAGGAAGAGGATACTTTTAGGAATGATCAGCCATGATCATATTGAGTGGCGGTGCAGGCTCGAAGGGTTGAATGGCCTACTCCTGCACCTATTGTCTATCGTCTATTGTCTATTGAAGTTGCAGCAAATGATCAGAACAAGCTTCCAGAAGTACTCCTACTTCTGCAATCTTATTATTTCATTAATGACATAAGCTGTATTGATATTAGTCAAATAAAACAAAGAGCTACAGATACTGAAAATCTGAAACAAAAACAGAAATTGCTGGAGAAACTCAGCAGAGCTTGCAGCATCTGTAGAGAGAAAGCAGAGTGAACATTTAGGATCCAGTGACCCTTTTTCATAACTAAATAGCAGGTAAGAAGAGATGGCATATATGCTGAACACAGGTTGTTGGTGTGTGAGGTAAAACAGTAAAAATGATGGTGAACAAGAAGGAAGATTAGAATGGAAATCCTATTGAAGAAAGAAGCAGAACTCCTTCAAGGTGGGCTTGCCTGGAAGAGATGTGGCAGGAAGTTAAACAATCTCAGAGAAATCAGAGAAAAGCAGCAGGGAATGAAGTATACAAGTTGAATGAGAACCTTCTGGAAAAAAGGACAAGGAGCAGGGGATTCTGGGAAACAAGTCCTCTTTCAAAATGAGAATGAGTATGGGACATAGTTAAGAGCCACTGATATTAGAAAGTTTATCTAATATTAGACAACAAATCATGGACCTACTCTACATTATAAACACCAAGTTTTCAGGGGCATATTAAAATTGAGTTTAAAAAAAAATGTAAAACATACTGCATAGCTACATCTTATTATCCATTCCAACAAACGTGAGAAATGTTTACAGTCATTAATGTAGCCAATTAGATATTTTTCACTGTTATACAATTCACTAACTACAGTTGAAGGTTTTCCATGGTTCAACTTCCTCTTAAAATCAAACGTGTTATCAACATTTAAATAGGGCTGGTCTGTGCCACACTATGGTGTGGCATGAATTAAGCATGTGGTGCTCAAAGGTCAGGAATTGGAATGGTGGTGAGGTCCAGGTTAAGGAATCCAGAGTTTTAGATAAATTTGTACAGTATATGATGGTTGTTGTGGTTCTGTTCGCCGAGCTGGGATTTGTGTTGCAGACATTTCATCCCCTGTCTAGGTGACATCCTCAGTGCTTGGGAGCCTCCTGTGAAGCGCTTCTGTGATCTTTCCTCCGGCATTTGTAGTGGTTTGAATCTGCTGTTTCCGACTGTCAGTTCCAGCTGTCCGTTGTAGTGGTCAGTATATTGGGTCCAGGTCAATGTGCTTATTGATTGAATCTGTGGATGAGTGTCATGCCTCTAGGAATTCCCTGGCTGTTCTCTGTTTGGCTTGTCCTTTAATAGTAGTGTTGTCCCAGTCAAATTCATGTTGCTTGTCATCTGCGTCTGTGGCTACTAAGGATAGCTGGTCGTGTCGTTTCGTGGCTAGTTAAAAAAACACAAAAAAAACCACAGAAATAGAGAACACACACCAGATCATCAACACCACACTCACAGGAATCCGATTCACGAGAGGGGAAGAAAAGGACAACCAATTCCCATTCCTAGACGTGATGGTACAGAGAACACCTAATGGAGAATTCAGCACAAAGGTATACAGGAAAGCCACACACACAGACCAAGTCCTAAACCACGAAAGCAACCACCCCAACACACACAAAAGAAGTTGCATCAAGACACTATTCAAAAGGGCCACAACACACTGCAGCACACCAGAACTGCAAAAAGAGGAAGAACACCTATACAATGTATTCGCCAAAAACAGATACCCGTGCAATTTCATCAACAGATGCCTAAGGGAAAGACAATGGAACGAGGACATACCGCAACCCAAAGGACTAGCCACACTACCATACATCAAGAGCATTTCCAAACTGATAGCCATACTACTGCGACCACTAGGACTCATAACAGCACACAAACCAACAGCCACGCTCAGACAACAACTCACCAGAACGAAGGACCCGATACCCAGCATGAGCAAAACCAATGTAGTGTACAAAATCCCATGCAAGGACTGCACAAAACACTACATAGGATAAACAGGAAGACAGCTAACGATCCACATCCATGAACTAGCCACGAAACGACACGATCAGCTATCCTTAGTAGCCACATACTCAGATGACAAGCAACATGAATTCGACTGGGACAACACTACTATTATAGGACAAGCCAAATAGAGGACAGCCAGGGGATTCCTAGAGGCATGGCACTCAGTCACAGATTCAACCAATAAGCACATCGATCTGGACCCAATATACCGACCACTACAATGGACAGCTGGAACTGACAACCGGAAGCGGCAGATTCAAACCACTACAAATGCCAGAGGAAAGATCACAGAAGCGCTTCACAGGAGGCTCCCAAGCACTGAGGATGTCACCTAGACAGGGGATGAAACTTTTGCAACACAAATTCCCAACTTGGTGAACAGAACCACAACAACGAGCACCCGAGCTACAAATCTTCTCCCAAACTTTGAGTATATAATGGTTCCCAACTTTCATTCTGCTGTTAGAAAGCTGATATTTCACCTCCTCCACAATGAGGTGCCCCTCTCTGCCAAGTTCCTGCGACTGGGAAAGCCATTAAATTTCACTGTTAAACTTCATCCATACTGTCATGAAGATGTCCTCTGATTCAGTAGGAGTACTTGTCAATTAAAAGGGGACTCCACCCCATTAATATTCAGTACTATGTAACTGGCAAAAGATATTCATACGTATCTGTGCAAGGTACTCTGGAAGTTGCCACGATGCTTAAACTCTGCACCAAGCAAATCTCCCACAGACGTTCAAATCTCCAAGCAAAATGAGCATTTTTGAGACAAGGGATAACCTTGAAGATCCAGTGTGCATTACATAAATCTGTGCTGCAGAGTGGACTATCACGGTGGCTTCAGCAAAGTCGGCTTTTATTTTCCAGCTCGGATATCTCAAAAATTCTTGGCCAAAGTCCGCTGGTTTTTGGTGTTTTGAGTGCTGCCTACAGTGTCCCACTCCTCTGTCCTGCACCAATCCTCAATCCATCAAAGACTGCCCTGTCTGACCCTGTGCTGTGGTAGATTCAGATATCAGGCCAGGAATCAGCATGTGTGGCTCTGACTGGGGTGAAGTCCAAAAGGGAGCAGCGAGAGTGCCTTGAGCAGAATTTCACTTCAGTGTGCAGCAGCTTAATGTTTCCTCTTATGATGTAGCTGGATTTCTCTGCTGGCCGGAGACACTACTTTGCTGCATTTCAGTGAGTGACCAAGTTAAAGGTGATCTCCATCATATTTAAATTGGCAGATTGATTGCTCATGCCATTCAAATACCTCGCACCTTGTGTTCCATGGAAATAAAAAGCACGAAGTCATGATACATCATGGAACTCATGTTATGGATAGAATCCTGCTACATTTCTCCAAGGATGCACAGAGCTTCTAGAAATCCTACAAGAGCTCTATAATTTTCTCTTGCTGCTCCAGAATAATCCTCTTGATGGATGACCCCTGGCTCAGCATCTGTGTCCAGTTGAGCAGAATTTAGAAGATTGAATCCCCTGCAACAGGGATTCTCCACTGCTGTCCCTGTCTCTAATGTCTGCTTATTGTCTCACTGTATGACAATCTGCTTCCCCTGCTTTGAAGACTAAGGATAATGGAGAGGATACACGAATCAGGTGACAATGTATCCTTGGAGTGGGCAGTCTCCTTCCTGGTAGTGGGTACACTTCAGAAGGAAGAAGAATGAATGGAGCTGCATATTTGCCTGTCTGAGAAGCACTGTGCAGAAAAATGGTTGAGGAAGTCGCACTGAGATGCTTGGTAATTGAATGCAGGATGATATTCACACTTTTATACCAATGAGGTTGAACGTCTTCTGGCACTATACATCAGTGACATACTACACATCCTGCTGCCTACATTGCCTGTGATTTCTTACCACATTTACTGGCTGGAGAGGTTAGGCTCTTGCTCCCATTGGAGTATTTCTCCATTGGACCTTACAGCCCGAATGATTAGCTCTGTCAATGCCTCAGGGAACCACTGGTCAGTTTTCCCTTGTAGATACTCCACAGTTAAAATCACTGTTTTGGTGAAGACAATGGTAGAATGGGTCCAGTCTGACACTCTCCCCTCCCCCCCCCGCCCCCCCACCCCCCGGGTCCCTTTTGATTGTTTGGCTCAAACAGTCAGGTGAGAGCCTGATCCAGGGGCAGCATAGTGGATCAGTGGGTTAACACCACTGCCTCACAGTGCCAGAGACCTGGGTTCAACTCTCACCTTGAGCCACTGTTTGTGTGGAGTTTGCACACTCTCCCCATGTCTGCGTGGATTTCCTCCTTGTGCTCCGGTTTCCTCCCACAGTCCAAAGATGTGCAGGTCAGGTGAATTCGAGTGGTGCTGGAAAAGCACAGCAGGCCAGGCAGATCCGAAGAGCAAGAAAATTGCCGTTTCAGGCAAAAGCCCTTCATCAGGATTCCTGATGAAGGGCTTTTGCCTGAAACATCAATTTTCCTGCTCCTCGGATGCTGCCTGACCTGCTGTACTTTTCCAGCACCACTCTAATCTAGACTCTGATGTCCAGCATCTGCAGTCTTCACTTTCACCTCGGTCAGGTAAATTGGCCATGCTAAATTGCCCACAGTGTTAGGTCCGTGAGTCAGGGATAAAGGTAGGGGAATGAGTATGGGTGGGTTACTCTTCATAGGATCAGTGCAGATTGGTTGGGTAAAAGGCCTGTTTCCAGACTGTAGGGAATCTAATTCAGTTAGTCAGAAAACTCAGTAGTAAGACCCTGATACTTATGTGATGGCTAAAAGGCCACAACAAAGCCACTTTGACAGTGTTTCAGGTTCCCAATTTACCGCCAGAATCCCCCCACAGAGAATGGGTCCAAAAGATAAAATTCTGTCCAATACCTTTTATGTCATTCTCACAGTTCAGAGCATGCGACAGAACCATGTATGATTTCAGAATGTTAAAAACTGCCAGACCTGAGGGTGGCCTGTCTATCTGAAAGAACCAGCTCTCAGTTAAAATTGGAGACTAAGTCTTTAATGCTTGCTTATAAATAAGTTATATTTCAATTGAAGGAAACAGAGAGATTTCATTGTGGGTTAAATGGTTAACGTCTGATTCTGTAAATAGAAACCCATGCCAATGGTAATGTAACGGATCACATGAGTGTGGTAATGGAGAAAATCTAAGAGAGTGGCAAAATGCAAAGTTCAAATGTAGATTTGTAGTCCAGTGGTAGTGTCCCAACCTTTGAGCCAGGAGGCCCAGTTTCAAGTCCTACCTACTCCAAACATGTGCCATAATATTTCTGAACAGATTGATTAAAATGGCTGCATAGTTATTAGAATGTAAATGGGCATTTAGATCGTAGACCCCGTAACCTCTCTTTAGTAAAGCAGTGCACCCAATTTCTTCCAAGCTTAACCATGCAACAACAAATGGTGACAGCAGCTGAGAGACCCAGTAGCGAGACAAATGCAAGGGAGTATATTTGAAGACCCACTCAACAGCAAGGCAGACCATTGGAGCAACTGTGAGGACAAGGCCAGAGCAGGGGGAAATCTCAAACTGAACAGTCCAGCAACTGAGATGCAGCTGACAACATAGCTCTTGATGATGAAACAGCATGGGAAGTAAGTTCAAATGAGGGAAGACAAGGGACCAGATCCCCACCACCACCAGAATTCTCTCAATTAAGTGGAAGGTACACAGCAAGTTGAGAAATGCCAGAACTGACCCAAATGATTCACTGAGCATTTTATTTTGAGGTGGACAGGACACTCTCAGAAACAGCTGAAGCTGAACAGCAGGCCATTTTCAACACCCAGGAGTCATTTATCTTACATTGGACTATCTCATAACCAGAACCATGAGAATGACGTAAAAGATATTGGGCAAAATATTTCAGATTTGATAGCAAAATCAAATAAACACCAGGTCAGCTCCATAGAATATGTGCTTGGCTGCATGGTGGACAATGTTTTAGCAAGATTAGGAGTAATTGAAGACAAAGCCCATGTACCATGAGGTTATACATACTTTGGTATGAAATACATCTGAGAAATATCAGAAGATGGCATTTATAACATGGATGATATTTTAATCCATCAATCAAACAAAATGGACCAAGGCCAGAGAGTAGGAGCACTACTGAAAGCTTTGTATGAAGCAAAACAAACATTAAATGAGTGGTGTGAGTTCTCAAAACTGACTATTACATTCTTAGGGTTTGGTTTAAAAGCATCAGGTATAATAATCAACCAACAAAAAACAATGGTTATCATAGCAGTCCCACTAGAGAAATATCATGGAAACACAAAGGTTCATGGGAATGATCAACCAATGGAGTAAGTTTGATGGCCCATCCTTATGGTTGCCCAGTCTTGAACTGGTCAGTCCAAAATCTGTCTCATTTAGCATGGTAACATTGCCATATAACACAATGTGAAGGTGAGACTTTGTCTCCGCAAAGTCTGTACAGTGATCACTTATACCAACACTATCATGGATAGATGCATCTGCAGCTGGCAGATTGTTAAGGATGAGGTCAACTATGTCCTACCTTCTTGTTGGTTCCCTCATCACCTGCTGCAACCCCAGGCTAGCAGCAGTGTCCTTTAGGAGCCGACCAGCTCGATCAGTAGTGCTGCTGCCGAGCCACTGTTGGTGGTAGACATTGAAATCCCCCATCTATCATGCATTTTTCATCCTTACCACCCTCAGTCCATCCTCCAAGTTTTCTCAACATAGAGGAGTACCCATTCATTAGCTAAGGGATGATAATACATGGTAAGCAGCAGGAAGTTTCCTTGCCCATGTTTAACCTGAAGCCATGAGAATTCATGACGTCCAGAGTCAATGTTAAGGATTCCAAGGCCAACTCCCTCCTAAATGTATACCACTGTGCCGCCACCTCTGCTGAGTCTATCCTGTTGGTGGGACAGAACATATCCAGAGATGGTGATGGTGGTGTCTGGAACATTGTCTGTAAGGTATGATTCTGTGAGAATGATAATGTCAGGCTGTGGCTTGATTAGTCCGTGAGACAGTTCTCTGGCAGGGTCCACAGAGCTGTTTCTGCCATTGTCTCTTCCAGTGCCAAAGTCAATGCTGGGTGGTCTGTCAGGATTCATTTCTTTGTTGAGACTTTGTAGTGATTGATACAACAGAGTGGCTTGCCAGACCATTTCAGAGGGCAGCTGAGAGTCAATCACATTGCTGTGTCTGGAGTCGCATCTAGGCCAGACCAGGTGAGGATGGCAGATTTCTTTCTCTGAAGGATATGTGAGAGAGATGGGTTTTAAAAGTAATAATGACTGTCAATTGGGAACTCGCCACTATCAAGCAAGAATCTTACCACATGCTTTTGCAAGTGTATAAAATGTGGCTGAATAATCTCAACATTGAGATGAGCCTTGCCGAATATCTCGCCCCAGTTTACCAACCATCTGGATACAGCCTACACTGCTCAGAGCCTGGTAAGATTCTGCCCCTAATCTAACTCTTACATAGATATTAAAGTGACCCAATCTGCCTCATACACACACAACTGCACCTCCCCTGACCCTTCACACCTTTCAAACCCTGACCTGTCACTCCCTCCATTAATGGAGTCCGCATTAACTCTTCCTCTGGGACACCACAGCCTACTAGGATCCAACATACTGCTTCTGCGTGGTGCCCAAAAAACCACAAGCACAGGCCCTGACATTTAGCCTCCCTCAGTGCCAGTCTTGACACTCCCTGTCCTCGCTAACAAACTCGCAGCCCCAAGGGATTCGATATGGTGTCACTCCACCAACCCCTCCAGATCTGATACCTCTCACCCTCCCAAGGGTAGGGAAACCAAAACTAGAGGGCATAGATTTAAAATGAGAAGGGAAAGATTTAAAAGGGAATGAGGGGCAATTTTTTCATGCAGAGGGTGATGCATGTTTGGAACGGGCTGCCAAAGGAAGTGGTGGAGGCTGGTACAATTACAACATTTAAAATGCATCTGGATGGGTATATGAACAGGGAGGGTTGAGAGGGATATGGGCCAAATGCTGGAAAATGGGATTAGGTCAGATTGGGATATATGAATGAGTTGGACCAAAGGGTCTGTTTCCGTGCTGTATCATTCTATGACTCATCCTGACTTATCTTAAGCACGTTGTCATTTACCTGGCCCCTTTCCCGACATGTGCCCCCAAACCACCCACCTACTTAGATGCACTTATCCTCCTGGTACCCTACCCCTCTGGCATCCTGCTTCCTTGGCATTTGCACCCTGGCAGTCTATCCTCTGTTTCCCCTAACCTTTACCTCATCTTAAATAAATAAAACAAACCATTGCTGATGCTGGAGATCTGAAACAGAAACAGAAATTGCTGGAGAAACTCTGTAGGGAGAAAGCAAAGTTAAAGTTTCAAGTCAGTTCTGAACCAAGATCACTGGACATAAAGAGTTAACTCTGTTTTCTCCGCACAGTTGCTGCCAGACCTGCTGAGTTTCTTCAGCAATGTCTGTTTTTGTTTGACTCATACCTTACTTACTTTGATTTCACCAGTTTCCTCATGTCCCCTCCCACCACCTTATCCCAGATCCAACCCTCCAACTGGGCACCACCGTCTTGAACTGTCCATCTTCCTTCCCAGCTATCTGCTCCACCTTCCACTCTGACCGATCACCATCAACTCCCACCTGCATCCACCTATAGCCTTCCAAGCTATCTCCCCCACCTGGCCCCATCCCTTCTATTTATCTCTTCCTGTCCCCTTGATTCCTCCCCCCACCCCCAACCTCCACACATTCCTGATGAGGGGCTTCGGCCTGAAATGTAGGTTCTCCTGCTCCTCCAATGCTGCCTGACCTGCTGTGCTTTTCCAGTGCCATACGTTTTGACTCAACTACATACCCTTTCAGAGTTGTCAAACTGTCCATGAGGCTGGGTATTTAAATCGCAGAATACTGCAACTACTGCTGTTGGGGGGGGAGGAGGATTAAAAAATGAGGATGTGGTTTTACTTCCCTAGACTGTCCTACTTGCAAGTGACCTGTCAGATTTAAAGCATGCTCCATATTTCTAAAGGAGACCTGAATTCTCACATCAGAAATGCAGAACTCGTCACATTTAAAAAAGGAGAGTCATAGAGATGTACAGTACATAAACAGGTCTTTCGGTCCAACCCATCCATGCCGACCAGATATCCCAATCCAATCTAGTCCCACCTGCCAGCGCCCAGCCCACATCCCTCCAAACCCTTCCTATTCATATACTCGTTCAGATGCTCTTTAAATGTTTCAATTGTACCAGCCTCCAGCACTTCCTCTGGCAGCTCATTCCATACACGTACTGTACCACCTTCTGTGTGAAAAAGTTGCCCCTTAGGTCTCTTTCATATCTTTTCCCTCTCCCCTGAAACCTATGCCTTCTAGTTCTGGACTCCCCCACCCCAGGGAAAAGTCTTTGTCTATTTATCCTATCAATGCCCCTCATGATTTTATAAATCTCTCGAAGGTCACCCCTCAGCCTCCAACGCGCCAGGGAAAAAAGCCCCAGTCTGTTCAGTCTTTCACTAGAACTCAAATCCTCCAACACTGGCAACATCCTTGTAGATCTTTTCTGAGCCCTTTCAAGTTTCAAAACATCCTTCCGATAGGAAGGAGACAAGAATTGCATGCCATATTCCAACAGTGGCCTAACCAATGTCCTGTACAGCTGCAACATGACCTCCCAACTCCTGTACTCAATACTCTGACCAATAAAGGAAAGCATAGGTAGCAATCTGACTGTAATGTCCACTTCTTGGAAAACCCAGTCTGCACCTCTACAAACAAATCGAAGGCTAATCAAAGCATCAGACCTCCTTGGGAATATTATTAGGGAAATGCAAGCAGTCATGAATCAACATTTATCTTTGCTTGATTTACATAAAAGCAAATGGCTAGAAGTCACTATAACAAATTCCATAGTTACCACTTTGGTCATTGACATTCTAAACAAGTTCTTCATAAAATGAGGTTTACTGGAGATTATTACCACAGACAATGGGCCACAGTTTATTTCCAGTTAGTTCATAGTCTGTAGCTCATCACCATATGATACAATCTGCAATTGAATGTGGTGTTGAACGATTCAAAAGAATGATAAAGAACAGTCCGAGAGCTAGTTTGTCGGAGGAGAAGTATTTCAGCAATTCATTCACATCCTACTTCACACGAATCAATTCACCCCACACTCCCTGACCAGAAAGACGCAGTTGCACTTTTGATGTCAGAACTTTCGCATGCCACTGTCTATTCTTAAACTGTCACCGCCAGTCAATTACAATGCCTGAATGAGAGTACAGAGTGAAGCAAAAACACACTCTGTCAAATGAACAGGCGCAAGGGAACTACAATTTGAAGTTGGAGATTGGGTTCTTGTCAAATGGCTAAACTGTGATCGCAAACTTATACCGTTGCTATCAGATCCAAACACATCAGATGGTTGCTTATCTGTCAGGCAGAGACACAAGTAGAATGCAAAATGCTTGAGAGTGAGCAGATGCAAGGACAGCGATGATGAGGATATGTTTTGTTTTCTATGATTTGTATTGATGACCCGCTACATCAGGTTGATCATACTGAGACCCAATCTCAAACTTAGAGACCTAGTCATGGCCCTCAGAGACGTTCATATCTTAAATAGTCCGCTGCTGTAATTAAATAAAACAAACTAAACTCTGAAAAATGGCATGGTGTATAAATGTTAATTGTTTAGGATGATTCAATTTAAAATAAGGCATTTAGGGAAGGGGGGGTGAAGATATCAAGGTCAATGATTTGATTGATCTATGTTTCATTATATGTTGAAAGAGCTATGTTTTCTGTGCTTGTTTGATTAAGGTTGGGTGTAGCCTCTGGTAGTTAACATAAACACAGGCTTCCGGAACGAGGTCGGAAGCCAGAACTGTGAAGGTATGTGTAGAAACCCTGTGATTGCTGAGACATTTGAAGGCTGTTAATGAATTGTAGACTTTACTTTGTGCTGCTTGTGAGGTCAAAATTTTCACATTCACTGAAGGACAAGTCTACACTACATTTATAGCCAGGTCTGAACTAACAGTTCGCACACAGTTATGGACAAACAGGAAATTATCAAGTATGAGCTCGGATAGCTTGTCAAGAAGATGAGGATCTGAGGAGTAACCAAAAAGTAAGGAAGTAAAGTTGGAAACAGAAATTTATTGTAGACTTAAATCTAGTGTCATTTCTGCATTGCTCTGAGATTAATTATGCACAAACAGGCAGATAGACAAAGATATACCATGGGTGTTCAGTGAGCAGAATGAGCTTCCAAGAGTGCCAATGTGTAGCTGAGGTCGTTGTGGATTTACACTTAGACAAGTCCAGGAGAAATGCCAAGAGCAGGACATAGACCTCCATTTCATGTTTCTTGACATGACCAAGGCCTTTGACACAGTTAGTTGTGATTGCCTTTGGAAGGTAATACACAAATGTGAAAATCATCTCAATACGGTATGTTTGTGAATCTCCCAGATGATGCTGTCAGGCATCCTAGTACCTGACCTCTTCAGCCTGATCTTTGCCGCCATACGCTCCAATGCCTCACATAGCTGCAATCCAGGCATCAAAGTCAAATGTCTCATGGAGTGAGCAAGAAACTGGAGTTGAGGTTGTGATGAGATCAGCCATGGTCATATTGAATGGTGGAGCCGGCTCAAGGGATGAGTTGTGTATTTCTGTTCCTAGTCCTTATGTTTTCTGCAATTTCAGTATTCCCCAATACAGACTCTCCTCATTCCACCTATAAGGAACCAGCATTTGTTTTAGCCAAACGTCCCCTTTTTACACATCTGTGTAAGCTTTTACAGTCCATTGTTATGCTTCTTGCTAGAATGCATTTATATTCCATTCTCCCTTTACTCAACAGTTCTTTGATAGTCTTTACTGTATTTCGAAAACCACCCAATGTTCAGATTTATGCTATTTCTGGCAAGTTAATGGGCCTCTTCTTTTAATCTTACCTGCTTTTAATTCTGAACTTGCTTTGTCAGCCATGTTTGAGTTTCTGCACTTTGAAGGAATATATAATTACTGTAAGTCATGTAATCCTTACTTAAAGACTAAATATTGCCAATATATAGTCAAATCTTTTAATGTATTTTTCTAATCCACCTTAGTCAATTATGTTTCCTGATTTCAAATTTGCCTTATTCACATTTAACCACTCTTGCTTCAGATTGAACAAATTCACTTTCACGGTGTAAAATTCTATTTTGTTGTGGTCACTGGTTCCTACTCACAACAACATTGTTAATTAATCTTTGTCATTACATAATACTAAATCTAAACTAGCATGAACCCTAGTTGGTTTTTCAACATACTGCTCCAGAAAATGAACCCTAACAGACTTCAGAACCTTGTCCACTGCAGACTTTATATGCAATGAAGTTACCTGTGATAATGGTGTTGCCAATGATGCATGTCTCTCTCATTTCCATATTAATATCATACCATACACTACCACAACAATTTGGTGATCTATTAACAACTTCAAACAATATCTACTCTTGCTTGCTGTTTCTTAGCTCCAACTAAATAGATTTCACACATTGTTCTCCCATTCTGATCCTATCCTTTATTAACAGTGCAACTCACCACTTTATCCTTCTTGACTGTTCTTCTTAAACACTGAATATATCTGAATATTCAATTCCCAATCCTGGTCACTATGTTTCTGTAATAGCAAATAGGTCATACCCATGTATCTCTATTGTGCCTTTAAATCATCTACCTTGCAGTAAATGCTGCATACATTCAGATAACGTGCCCTTAACTTTGCTTTGTGACACCATTCCACTTTCTAACATACTCAATGCTCAGTTTTGTTTCTCTTCTCTTCCAGTCTTCCTAGCAATTTTTCAACTTCTGTTACCAACTTTACTTCCTTGCTTTTTGGTTACTCCTCAGATCCTCATCTTCTTGACAAGCTATCCGAGCTCATACTTGATAATTTCTTGTTTGTCCATAACTGTGTGCTTACCGTTAGTTCAGATCTGGGTATAAATGTCGTGTAGACTTGTCCTTCAGTAAATGTGAAAACCTTGAGCTCACAAGCAGCACAAAGTAAATCATGATCTTGTTTTAGGGACGCCTGCTCTTGATCAAAGGTTTCGGTCCATGATCAGAACCTGTCAGCAGTCAATAATTTCATATAATTCGTCTGCACTTTCTCTAATTATCTAGTATTCCCTACACCTCTCAGCATTGCCTTTCACTCTAACAGGAACATCCTGTCTCTGGACTCTCCTAATCTCATTTTTGAACGCTTTCCATTTTGTAGCCTTCCCTTTACCTGTGAACATCTGTTCCCCCAATCAACTTTTGAAAGTTCTTGCCTAATACTGTCAAAATTGGCCTTCTTCCAATTTAGAATTTTGACTTTTAGATCCAGTCTATCCTTTTCCATCTCTAATTTAAAAACTAATTCTGAAGGGTATGCAGCTTGCGTTTATGGTACTTGGAACACTGTCTATTTAATATTTTGTTGACATGTAGAATTCCATCTCGAAAGGCATTTGGATCAACCCACAGCAGGTGAACTGCAGCGGTTCAAGACAGCGGCTCATCATCATTTTCTCAAGGGCATCTCAGGATGGGCAATTAATGCTGACCAGCCAGCGACACCCATGTCCCACAAATGAATTAAATAAAAACAACTGCTAAAGCAAGTGTCACCTTTGACAAACTTCAAACATCAGTTTGGAAATGAAGTGGAGTCAGTCTGTCCATCAAACTAGGATTCTGTCAGGTAATAGTACTGCAGGCTCTACACTTCCTTCCCTACAAGATGTTAGTAAATCAAGTGGGCTGTTTTTGGCATTCATCAATGTTCACATGGTCACTATTAGTTCACTGTTTCTAATTTCAAACTTTTTTTTAATTGCATTCAAATTTCTCCATTTGTTATGATGCGATTTGAACCCATCTTTCCAAACATTGTCCTGGGGTTCTGGATCATGTATCCAGTGATATTGCCACAAGGTAGATGGACTTTTGGACTCTCAGGGAATCAAGGAGTACAGAGAATAGTTAGAAAAGTGGGAGTTGAAGTTGAAGATCATGTTGAATGACAAAGTGAGCTCACTGGGTTGCAGAGTCTCTTGTTGTGATTTCTTACATTCAATCACAACATAGACATTTGGAAATCCATGTCATTCTGACAAATTCCAATGTTCTTGGTACTTGCAGAGATTTTCAGAGGATCTCAGCAGCTTGACAGCGTTGGATAACAGTCAAAAACAATGTGGGTGAAGGATTTGTGTTATATGATATCAAGTTACTTTTAGAAAGGAGATATGGCTGTGGTAGTGAGTCTGCTTGAGGACGTGGCTGAAGAGCTTCAGGGCAGAGGAGAGGACTTGGAGAGTACAGTGAGAGAGGGATTCACTGAAATCTTTGTAGAGAGAGGAGGAGAACTTATCAAGGCAAGCATCCTTGGAAGAGGCTTCAAGTAAGGTTGAAACCAACTAGGAGAAAGTGAGGACTGCAGATGCTGGAGATCAGAGTCGAGTGTGTGTGGTGCAAGAATCATGAAGGGCCCCTGCCCGAAATGTCAATTCTCCTGCTTCTCAGATGCTGCCTGACCTGCTGTGCTTTTCCAGCACCACACACTCTCAACTCTGATCTCCAGCATCTGCAGTCCTCACTTTCATCAAGTTACTTTTGTCACATTTAAAAATTAAACAGAAAATATTCAGAAAATCTAGTGGCATCTGGGGTAGGCAAACAGAGTTAATGTGTGCATTTACTGTGGCCTGTAAGAATCAGGAACATGAGAGGCAGTGGGACATAATTGATTAAGAGGCGAATTCTTAGTTTCCTAACATTGGGATAAGTTTATGAAATAAAGTCAACGGCATACCAGTAGTACAGTGTCTAAAATGCCACCCAGTGTAGGAACCTAGTTACCATTTACTTTCATATCAGAAACACTGATTAAATATGAACCTAGATTGCATTTTGTTTTTGTCTAGTAGCACAGTGACTGAAAGCAGATGAAGTTTGAAGTTTAGTAGTGGTAAAATGGAGGGAGCTGAAGTTGTAAATGGTGCTGAACATTTTGCAATTGTCAGGGAACATCTTCACTTCTGACCTCATGATGGAGGGAATGTCATTGCTGAAGGAGTTGAAGATGGTTGGGCTGAGGATACTATTCTGAGAAGCTCATGCAGATGGAGATGAGATGATTAACATCAAACAACCACAACCATCCTCCTTTGTGCAATGTAGTTGCAGCATAGAAGGGTCCATAGCGTCTGAGAGACAGGGGGAGGGGTTCCATACCAGCATATTACCACTACCATGGAGGAGGAACAATGGATATCACCAGAGCCATTACTGAAGAGCGGGTCAGGTCAGCTGAAATAGGTAATTACCTTGGTAAAACCTCTTGTGCAATTAAAGTGATATTGAGTGATCAGTTGGCACAAGTGTGCAGGAGTAGGTTCTAAAGGTAGAGGCAGAGGAAGCAGAGACACAGCCATGCTCAGCTAAGCAGAGAATTAGGGCCTTTGAAGTCACATGAAAGTGGGGTCTACCTAGATCAGCTCCAGCTGATGTGCTGTCAGATGACTGATTTCCCTGAGGCAGTGCATGGTTATAGA